>NW_004955419.1:912853-934714 GCF_000276665.1 Chinchilla lanigera | reverse complement strand
TATTTTTTTTTCCCCCTCCCCTTCCCTCTTTCCCTCCCCCTCCCTCCTTACCTCCCTCCCCTTTCCCCTTCTCTTCTTCCCTCCTCCTTCCCACTTGCTTCCATAGCGCCCTCCTCCTAGACCCACATACACAGCCATGGGACATATGTTCAAGGAACAGCTTTGGGGCAAGGGAGACAGTAGGGAGTGAGGGGTGCTGGGCAGGGAGGGTGCTGCAGGCTTTGTGGGGTGCTCCTGGCTGTTGTGAGGGGTGGTGGAGGGGGCAGCCCTGGGCCAGGAATCGGGAGGAGGGCAAGGGCGAGCAGGAGAGAGGAGGCCCAGACAGATCCTGCGCTCTGGCCTGGCCGGGGGAGGACACAGGACGGGAGGGAAGGCGGGCGCGGAGGTGGCCTGGGTGGTGGGATATGGGTGTCTGCAGCTCCGGAGGGGGCGCTGTCCTCCAGGAGTGGCTCCCGGGGTCGGGTTGAGTCCGCTCAGGTGACTCGGCCCCCTGCTGGGCCCCAGTGTCCCACAGGTAAGTCAGCGGAGAGCCGCCCTCAGGCCCGAGACGTAATTATCTGCATAGGCCTTGCCTCTCTGCGGGGGGGGGGCAGATGAAGAACAGCCCCGCAGTGACTGGTCCAGGCTCATGCGTTTGCAGTGGTGCTGCCTGCCTTGAGCCCAAGCCCACCCACTCCGAAGCCCCGCCCCTTGTTCTGCCATTACCCTCTCCATTTCCCCCCACACCCTCTGCCCACACTGTTGCCCTGTCCACCTCCCAGGCATTACCTGCAGGACACAGGGTGCTTGCTGAAACTGTTTGTTGATTGACTGGCTGACCTGCACACCCAGGGGAGGGTATTTGCCTGGAGATGCTTTCTGTCATACTCAGGCTTAAATCTGTTCTTAATTGTCAGTGTTGTCTTGGGCTCTGAGGTCAGGAAGTGGGAGGAGTGCAGGGCAGGACACACAGTCGCAATCGGGCGGTCACACAGTCCTCTGCCTCCAGAGCATCACAGGTGTCCTACACTTGTAAACCACAAGGCTGACCTGGCCCACCGGTCACGTCTGGAAAGGGCACAGCAAGGACCAGGCTGGGACGGGTCTTCCCACGGTGCTCCTCGCCTCCTTCAAGTGGGAGAAGAGGCAGAACAGTGTTCTGGAACAACCAGGCCTGGCATAGGAGGGTTGTCCCCCCGCACAGTGAGACCGCAGGCAGGCAGAGCTAGGGTTGCACAGGGGTGCTGGGAACATGCTAGAAGCCCAGTCCTGGATGGTAGCAAGACCAGGTGGACCCCAGTGATCTGGGTCAGGAGGAGGGGCGTGTATATGGGTGAGGACGCACGCGATTGGCTTAACAGCAGAGTCACGTGCGTCCCTGGAGCCAGGCCTGGCTGTAAGGCCAAACCCCGCGTAGCACGCTGCTGGTTTTCTGTTTGGTGGGAACCTGTGCGGGAAAAGCCAGCAAAGTTACTCAGGGGCAGCGTGGGGGTGGCAACTCAGGATGGCTGTGGCCGGGTCGAGCTGTGTGCTGGACATACAGCGAGGTGGGGCACAGAGGACGGATGGTGTGATGCCAGCCTGTGTCCCTGGAGGCTGCTCCTGCACTCCCCACGTTGGGCAGAGAAGGGCTCCGCTACTGGCGCCCCTGATGCCACCCCTGCCCCTGCAGCCCAACTTCTGCTATCGGGACCTGTGCACCGCCTTGCTGTTGGATCCCGAGCACCCGCAGGCCAAGGTGCTGCTCCAGATGATGGTGGATCAGGCCCAGCAGGCCCACCAGGATGCCGGGGTCCTGGCCATCCAGGGCAGGCTACAGCACGCGCTGCAGCGCATCAACTGTGCCATCGACAACAGCCCCCTGGATCCCAGTCTGTTCCTCTTCCGGTACGTGGTGGGAGGCGCTGGCCCTGGCCTCAGGCCCGCCCTTGCACAGCTTGCTGTGTGCTCTCAGGAGAGCCCCTGACGCGACTCCCATCTGTTTGCTCATCAAGCCGCTCAAAATCTCTCCCTGCTTCCTGCTAGGGTCCCAGCAACAAGGAGGTGGCCTCTGACACTGCTCCCGGAGGAGGGGCAGGCGGTGGGGCCCGAATATTATGGGAATCCTAGACACCCCAGCCTGTTGAGCAGTTCCCACGGGGAGCCCCCCACCCTGCCCTCACACTCACCGTGTGATTCGTGGCCATTTCACCTCTGTGAGCCTGGGTTTCCTCATCTAAACAGTGGGGTACGGGAGGCTGAGGCAGGAGGATTGTTGTGAGTTCAAGGCTAGCCTGAACTGCGTAGCGAAACCCTGTCTCAAAAAGAAAAAACAAACAAAAAAACAGTAGGGTGAAACATCTGTTCCAAGTACCCAAGGACCTCAGTATAGGTTGGCACACACCTGGCTACTTTTGATAAGTTAGGAGCACAGGACAAGGGTAGGCTGTGGAGTGGGAGCCGCCCCCAGCCTCTCAGGCCATGGGTCGACAGGCAGGGTGGGTAAGCAGTGGGTGCTTTGGCCCTGCCTGCCACCTGCCCCTGCTTCCCCCGTAGGGGCACCATGTACCGAAGGCTGCAGGAGTTTGACGCAGCCGTGGAGGACTTCCTGAAGGCCCTGGACATGTTGACCGACACCCAATGTGACATGGTGCAACAGGCGCAGCGCCAGCTGCTGCTGACCTACAACGACTTCGCGGTGCACTGCTACAAACAGGGCGCCTACCAGGAGGGCGTGCTGCTGCTCAACAAGGCGCTGCGGGAGGAGCAGCGCGAGAAGGGGCTGTACATCAACCGCGGCGGTGCGTGCGGGCTGCGCGCGGGAGGGCAGCTGATGGTCCCGTGTCCCGGTGTCGCCTTAGACAAACTGGCTACAGTTCAGGCAACTGGGAAAAGGTACCCAGGCGCACCAAAAATGGGACCGCCTGTGGGTATCAGCCCCCAGCTACCCTCTGCCTGGGCTGGGCCGGAGCTCCTGGCCGCTGGAGGTTCACTTGGCCCCTGCCCTCCGACCCTAGATTGCTTCTTCCAGCTGGGTAACCTGGCCTTTGCAGAGGCAGACTACAGCCAGGCCCTGGCTCTTTGCCCGCAGGACAAGGGCGCCAACATACGCATGTGCGTCCTGCAGGAGACGATGGGCCTCTGCGAGCAGAAGTGCAGGTGCGGCGTGGGCGGGGCCGGCGGTGGGCGGGGCGGGGTGGGGCTCGGGTCTCCAGGAGCCCACCTGCTAGGATCCTTGGGGCAAGCTGCTTCTGTCTACTAAATTTTTGTGTCTGTGTGACAGGGTCTGCTATGCAGTTCAGGCTGGCCTTGAGCCTACTTTGTAGCCCAGGCTGGCCTTGAACTCGGAATGATCCTCCTGCCTCAGCCTTCAGAGTGCTGGGATTACAGGCGTGCACCGCCACGCCCGGCCTGTCTACTAAATATTAACTTTCCAAATCTTCACTACAAATATGTCTTCCTCCTGATGATAGAATTGTGTTGTGAGCTGGGTGTGGTGGCGCACACTTGTAATCCCAGCACTCGGGAGGCTGAGGCAGGAGGATCTTTGAGAGTTCGAGACCAGCCTGGGCTACAAAGTGAGCTCAAGGCCAGCCTGAACTGCACAGCGAGACCCTGTCTCAAAAAGACAAAACAAAACAAACAAACAAAAAAAAGAATTGTGTTTTGAATGTAATTGTGTATGGTAATGGAAACATTGAAGTGTTCACTAATACATAGCTCTTATTGTAAAGTACTCCAAGACATACCACCCAACTTTTCCACCCCTCAAGATTGGTAATGATTCTCCAAGACTTTGAGCTAAGCATAGCTTAACAATTATTATTTACAAAAGTAGGCTTATGTGAAACATCCCCCCGTCATGTTGGGGATCAAACCCAGGGCCTTGTGCACGTCAGGCAAGTGCTCCGCCCCTAAGCTACATCCACAGCCTCTGTCTATTGCTTTGCTTTGTGGTGTTTCTCTACTCTTTAACTTAGCATTATTTAATCAGAGTCAAATTAGGTTTTTCATTCTTAGCGGCTAGGTTTATGATAGCCTCAGAAAGGCTTCCTCTACTCTAAGATCATCACTGGAATTTCATACCAGTATCTAAGGATCGGGTCTGTCCCGGGTGTGGCTGGCAGGAGGGGAAGAGAGGGGCACGTTGTGGGGAGCAGGGACCCCTGGTTTTCTCCCAGTCTTCAGGGGGGACCTGGAGCCCCATCTTCCGGAAGCAGACCCAGTTCACAGCAGTCGGGGCCCCTCTGCACCTGGCAGGCAGTTGCAGAAGGCGGAGGACCACTTCTCAGCGGCCATTCAGCACAACCCCTGGAGGGCCCAGTGCTACCTGCACCGGGCCAAGAACCGCCAGATCCTACAGGACACTCTTGGCGCCCGCCAAGATGTCGCCACCGTGCTGCTCCTGAACCCCAAGCAACCAAAGGTGGGTCCCTCCTGGACCAGGAGGGCAGGTGGACTCCAGACTCAGCACCTCTGGCTCGAGTCAGTCCCCGAGGACCTTGCCGTGATAACTGTAACAGTATTTATCAGTTGCAGCTGTTGATAACAGTAAAGCGCTAATGCCAGAACACCTTCTGTGAGCCAGGCAGAGCGCTTACCTGTCCACCCCACCGCTCCCTTGCAGCCTCATTCCCGCCCTCCTAGTCCAGTTACGTATCACTGCCTGCATCTACAGATGCCAAGAGCGAAGCTCCGAGGAGGAATCCTTCCCCCTTCTCAGAGGTCAGCCCTGCCTGAAGGGCTCTGTCAGGGCTCGGTGTTGGAACGGTTCCTTTCTCAGTCTCCTGCTCCCCTGGGGTCAAAGGGTCCTGCCCTTTAGAAACAACCCCAGACCTCCTCCATTCAGCACTGAGAAGCACCAAGTAGGACTCCGCGCGGCAGAGCACCAGCCACCTGCCCCCTGCTTTGGCCCACACCTGGCTCTGGTCACCCCCTTTCCTGACAGCTCAACCCGCTGATGACCAGCCTCTTTCCGGGTATGTCGGTGGAAGAGGTGCTGAGCAGCCAGGTGGGTCAGCTGGCCAAGCTGCAGCTGGAGCGGATGATAGAGAGCGACCTACAGGCCAAGATCCTGCAAGGCATTGTGGGGTGAGCTTGTGGACCAAGGGCCACAAGGCAGTGGTGGGGCTGGCTGTGGCTCCCTACTCCTCAGGCTCAACTGCCTAGTCCTTGAGGACGGCAGTGGAGTCTAGGAAGGAGATCAACTCAGGGCCCTGCGGCCATGGCTTGGCATCTGTACTCAGGGTTCGGGAGCTCGAGCGCCAGAAGGCCCAGGCCCTGCAGCTCTCCTGGAAGCTCAAATGGCCTTTGCCTGCAACCCTCAGAGAGCCAGAGCTCACCTCCCAGATGCTACAGGTATCCCCTGAAGACTCGGAGGAAGACACTGAGGCCTCCGAGGGGAAGAAAGCAAAGGAAGAGAAAGAAGAGGTGAGTGGGACCCATGTCAGAGCCTGGGCCCCTCCGGGTCTGGGACTGAGGCTGGCTACCGGGACCAGCACATCTTGCAGGGGGTGGGGATGGGACCGGTGATGGGAGGCAGCATGAAGACACAGGCTTCACGGGGAAGAACTTCCCACACCTGCCTGAGCTCACCTTCACAAGGTGCGCAGTGTGTACTGGCTCTAAAGACATCGTGGAATGCAGCAAAGTGTAGATAAGAGCACTGATCCAAAGTAAACAATTGAGCCAGGCATGGTGGTACCCACCTATAATCCCAGTCTTCAGGAGGCTGAGGCAGGAGGAGTGCAGTAAGTTCAAGGCCAGCACACACTATATAGCAACACCCTGTCTCAGAAAAAAACCAAAACAACAACAAAAAAATGAAAATAAACAATCGGATGAGCAGTTGGAGTTTCACAAGCTGAAGGCATGGTGACACGGCTGCCTGGGCCAGCAGAGAACATGGGCCCCGCTCCCAGAAGCCCCTGGATACTTCCTGGTGGGGCCCTGGCCCGGCTCAACCACAAAGCGGCCCGGGTTCCTAAAAACATCAGTCAGCAGTTTCACCCCCACACACCTCTCCTTTCCATAAATGGACAGATATGGGACGGCTTCCTGTCCCCAGACATGACCTCTGTGAGGTCCACACAGAGCGGGCTGCTCCTTCTCACCACTGTGATGTGCGATCCCTTATCTGCTCCCGGCTGGCGGACAGCAAGGAAGCCCGTGTCCAAAGGAAACCCCGCACGAGGGGACGTGAGCGCAGCCCGGCACCCGCTGCAGCACCGGGGCAGACTAGCCCTTCCTTCTTCCCGTTCACCTTGGAAGTGCAGATGCGCGGAGCTGCCATCTGTGTGTGGACTATGGCCCCGCCCTCAGAGGATGCAGAGCTGGCATGAGCAGAGCTCCGGGCCCAGCACCTCCTGTGAGGGAACCTGTGTCCTGCACCTGCAGCTTGCACAGAGGGGCCGGCAGGATGGGTGCAAACCGCCCTTGCCTCAGCTGAGTGGCCCCAGACAGGGGGCTTGGCTGTGTGGTCTGAGACGGTCGCAGGAGAGGTGTGGCTCACCCGGATGTGCCAGGAAGGTGAAATGGGGCACAGTGTGCAAGCAGTGAGCCCCCTGCTCACCGTCACTGCTGGTTCCCCACAGCACCGCACTTCAGTCTCAGAAGCCCCCGCGCTAACGAGGTGCATCCTGAAAAAGGGAAACCAGAGACCCCGGCCCCCCGAACGCTGCCTTGCTCAGGGCTCCATGCCCGTGTGGCCTGGCCACGCCCCTGCTGCAGTCTCAAGCTGTCCCCGTGCAACCCTCACCGGGTGTCTGTGCGGAGCTCTAGCAGGAGTGTGACTGCTGGAGGGTCCCAGAGCCAGCTGGTCTTCCCACTGCAACTGCCCCTCCTGTTTCCTGCTTTAGGACAAACCGGAGCTCACCCTTCCCAGGGCGACATCCCTGTCAGACAGCTACCTCGACCAGGCCTCCTCGGACTCCGTCCTTGGCTGTAAGTCCCTGGTCTCCTTTGAGGCCCATGTGAGTCAGAGTGGCACAGTGGTCAGTGGTCAAGGGTCACTAACTGGTTGTGGTGGCACATCTGCAATCCTAGCCCTTGGGAGGCTGAGGCAGGAGGATCGCTGAGAGTTTAAGCCCAGAGTTCAAGATCAGCCTGAGCCCTGTCTCAGAAAACCAAAGCAAAAATAATTCAGACATCAGGACGTGTGAACTTGGGCTCTGCTGTCGATGGACCAGTGTCCCTGGGCAGGGGACTCTATAGTGGAAGTCACAGTCCCAGCCTTGGGGGGAGGCAGATAGCCAAAGCTGGGAAGGGGTGGGGCAGGGCACTGCTGGGACTGAGGTGGAGGCCTGTAGGGGCAAAGAGGGGCAAGGGACAGCCAGAGGGGACCCAGGTGGCAGGTTGCTGGTACGAACAGCAAGCCTTCGCCTTGGGCCGTGCAGAGCCCGTACAGGGATGCAGGCGGGGGAGCTGCCCAGGGCAGGGGCCAGCCTGAGACCTGCCCTTGGCACACCCTTCCCAGTCAGGACGGCACCCACCTCAGAGACGGAGACGTCCACACCGTGCCAGGCGTACAGGAGCACCTCCACCACTTCCGGCATACCCTCTGACTCCTCCATGCCCAAGACTGAGTCCTCAGACTCGGAGAGCAAGAGGGAGGCCCCACGCCTGAGCCATCAGCCCAGAAAATCTCAGGGTTCCCAGGCTCAGACACAGGGCGGCCCTGAGGCCGCGCAGAGCCAGGGCTCCGGGGAGACTGAGGCTGCCCAGGGTCAAAGGCAGAAGCCAAGCAAAATCAAGGCCACCCAGAGCCCAAGGCAGAGATTCCGAAGGGCCAAGGCTGCCCACAACTGGGGACGAGCCCAGGGTCCCAGCAAGACCAAGTCTAAGGTTTCCCAGGACCCAAGCAGGGGCCTCAGCACTAACGGCTCGATGCTCCGTGAGACTGAGGCTACCCTGGACCCAGGTCAGGGCACGAGCTCAAGTTCCACCAAGCTTGACGCCACCCAGAGCCAGAGTGCCAGCAGGATCAAGGCTGGTCAGGGCTCTGACCATGGTGCTGCGCCCCAAAGGCCTGAGTAAGGCCCGTGCTTCTTGCTGGGAGACAACAGACTCTGCCCCCGATACCGCACACAGCAAAGCAGCCCTCCCAGGGCAACAAGCAGCCCGGCCAACGTTCCTGTGGTCCCATGGCTCAATTTATTGCATTTGTTCATTTACAAAAACGAAAACGTCTAAATCAGGCGCGGGTGGCAGCGTGGGTCCGTCCGTGATCCTCTGTGATCTCGGGACAGAGGCTGAGGGGTGGGGTAGGGTCTGGTACCGGGGCAAGGGGCTCAGGTAAGAGAGCCAGGGCAGAGGGAGCGGCCCCAAACTGTGGTCCCTGAGTTACAATTCACAAGAAGCAGCCCCAGGCTGCAGGGCGAAGTCGTAGGGTGGCCAGGGGTTTCCCTGGAGGAGGGAGCCAAGGCCGCAGAGCCCGCTCACCAGTTCAAAGGCTGGGCCTACCGGCCCCTTGTCCCTAGCCCCTCTTCATCTTGACTTTGTGTTCTGGGTCCCACTCTCAGCAGGCTTGAGACAAACGTCCCTCAGCGGAGGTCCCAGGCCTTTTCTGTGTGACCCTGGCCAGGTAGAGGAGGCAAGGATGCCAGGCCAGTGTCAGAGGAAGAGGGTAATCCGGGAGGCCACGGTCTTGCAGCCATTGGAGGAGAAGAGCTGCTCCTCCTCAGGGAAGAAGGTGGTGCTGTCCAACACGGCCTGGACCACCCCGTCCTGGGGCTCCAGCCCCAGCTGGGCCAGCTCATTGAGCACACAGTGTCGCACATGGTGTCGCTGCAGCGGGAGGAAGGGGACCACAGCGTCCAGCAGGTGCTCCTCCACAATGCCCGAGTGCCAGAAGCCATCTGCAGGAAGGGCAGGGCGGGGACACTGTACCTCATGAGCTCGTGCACGTGGGAAGAGGCCAGGCACCAAGGGGTGGTGGAGCTGCGACGCTGGCCTCATCGCCCTTGGTCACCCTCTGAGCACAGGCGGGGGTCCTACGGCTCCCGGGTGACAGGGCTACAAACCTGTTCCTAGGGGACCAGGCCCACCCGAGGAGGCTGTCACATGGGGTCTGGGGGTGAAGCCACACAGACCGGGCCCCCGAGCCAACTCACGGTGTGGGTTGTCCAGCACGGCCCGGGAGATGACGGGCTCCAGCTCCTGCAGCCCAATCTCCTCTCGGTCCCGGCGGCTGCGCCATGCCTCCAAGGCCACCTGGTTGATCTGCTCACCACCAGTGTTGCTAAAACCATGGTGAACACAGGCTGAGAGTCAGAAGGGGCCGGAGGGTCAGGACTCGGCCTTCACCTCCCTGGTACCACTGTGTCCCTGACTCAGTGGGCGGGAGCCAAACCGAGGAAGACAGCCCTCCCCTCTCCAGCTCCCGTGGCATGGATCAGCACGCTTCCGTGCCCCTTCCCTGCCTGTCTCTTGGCCAGGAGGACAATGGCAGTAAAATGAGGCTGCTCCAGTGGCACTTCCGTCTCAGAAGAGAAGGAAGCCTGGACGGGTGAAGCAGCCATGCCTGAGGAAACACAGCTAGGACCCACGGGCCTGGGATGACAGGACTAGAAGTCCAGTCTGTGTGCTCCTGGCCACTGCAGAACAACGCGATGCACCAGGGTTTCCACAGAGACACGGCAAGGACCCAAAGGACCATGCCCAGCACGCTTGGAGAGCGTGCAAGGGGAGGTCAGTCGTGAATGACACCTCACCAGCATGAGGAGGAGGGGCTCTGAGAAAGCCTGACCGGCCTGGGTGTGGGGTGGGGGTGGGGTCCAGTATCCCCAGGGAGCACAGGCCGAGCCCAGGCCGCTGGACCTCTGAGAGGCGTCACCCACCTGATGAAGATGAAGATGGCTTTGCGGTAGTTGGTCCCGTATACAACCCAGGAGGCACCCAGGAAAGGCAGCAGGACCTCCATCAGCCCCGGGGGCAGCTTGTCCATCTCATCGAAGAGGAAGAGGGAGCGGCCACAGGCAGTGAGGTTCCCCTGGACCCAGTTCTTAAGATCCTTCTACGGGGAGAGACAGGCAATCTGGGGGACCAAAGATGCTCCCCCGATCCCAGACTTCTCCCGAGGCAAGAGCTAATCCCCTTCCCTGGGACATGCAGGCTCTCAGGGTAGACCAGCCCCTTCACGAGGCTGACGGTGGTGAAAGGGTGGCCCGGAAGGGTGACACGGCCAGGCGGCCGGAGGACAGGGACGCACACCCATCTCCCTGTTTAGGGCTCCTTCCACACTGACTTCCTGCTCCTTGCTCCTGCCCAACGCTGTCACCAGCTGGGCCGGCTCAGCCTGGAAAGTAAGTGCCTTGTGGGCGACAGCAGCCCTTAGAGCTGGTGTTCACCGCCGCCTCTGTGGCGCAAACCGGGGCTAAGCGCTTCACAGGAAAGCAGCGCAGACTGTCTGGCAAATAGGTGCCCAATAAGCAACACCTGCAACCGGAGAAAGCCATCTCCTTCACAACGCTGGCAGCAGGCGCTGTGACTGCCCACCACCTTGGAGTCAGAGAAAACTCCCTGCCAGGCAGGAGCTGCCCCTTCCAAGCCCTGGGCAGCATGGATCCTGAGGGCCGAGGTCCAGCTGGCCGTGGGGCCAGGGGCGAAGGCCTCCCCTCTCCGGGCTCAGCACTCACTGCTCACGGTCCTTCAGCCCACGGGGTCATGCATGGTGCCCCAGCATGAGTCCAGCCTACCTTGTAGCGCTCGATGTGGCTGGGGTGTGGGAAGTGGATGATGGGGGAGAAGTGGTGCACGTGGGGGCTGCGGAGGCCGCCCTGGAAGAGGTACTGTGCCAGCAGGGAGCTCACGTAGGACTTGCCGGTGCCGGTCCAGCCGTGCAGGGACAGGACCAGTGGCTTCTTTGGGGCCGGGTCCTGCACAAAAGCCTTCAGCGACTTCAAGACCAGTGCCTTGGCCAGATGCTGGCCGGCCAGATGCTGGGCCAGGTCACACTCCAGGCCTGGGGCCACAAAAGGACAGCGTCAGAGCTGAGAACACATCCCCAGCAAGGCAGAGGCTCAGGGGGAAATCACGTCCGCAACCTGGCATGGGAAAGTGTGGGTCTGGGACGCAGAAGGACATGGGACCCTTGCGGGTCTCCGGTTGCAGGGGCGCCCTCAGCCTGGCTCAGCTCGGCAGCGCCCCTACCCGGCCATTCTCTGGATTGCAGCCTTAGGTGAGCGCGAGCTGCCCGCAGGATCCGGCCTAGACCCCTAACTGCCCCCAGGGGCCCTGCTGTCAAGGCTCTCTTTCCATCCTGGCAAGTCCGCGGGGACCCCCAACGGGCACCCTAAACTCTCGCCTCCGGGGCGTGCCCAGGCTCGCAGGTTCCCTCCCACGTCTGCATGTTTCCTCTCCAGATCCACGGATGCTCCGGCCGGGCCCGCTCCCCGACCCCCGCTCCCAGGTCCCTCACCCGGCAGGTCCGGCCGGAAGTCGCATTCGCAGAACGAACCGAAGTTGCAGCGCAGCGAAGTCAGGTCCCAGGAAGCGGCCGCGGCCGAGACCAGCGCGAGCAGCCCGGGGAGCGAGCCCCACGGCCGGCAGCTGCGTGTCGCAGCCGCCATCCGTAGGAGGCCGGAGCTCGGTCTGAGGCCTCCAACCCCCTCGACCTGGGAACTACAGCTCCCACCGTGCACCGCTCGAGGGCAGCCATGCTCATAGCCTACAACTCCCGGCGTCCCTGGCGCGCGTCCTAAAGCCCCGTCCAGTCGTCGTTCAGCTGGAATGGAAGGTGGCCTCCAGGGGGAGCGCGCGAGCCGTCCGATCCGGGCCGGCGGGCAGTGTTTCCATGGCCACGGTAACTAAGGGACCATGGGGAGCTCAGAGAGAATAAAGGATTATGACCACAAAGGGTGATGTAACAATTATAACAAAAACTTGTACGGAACCTTACGCCTTGCAAAGCGCCTTTTGCATGCCAGTTTTTTCTATGGCAAAAGAGAGCTCATTAATTATAGCTTTTGGAGAAAACATATAGGTGCTCTTAGTGTCAGGTCCCTTATATATTCCGTAATATAATAGTACCTGCCATACAGAGAGATGGTAACATTTCAGTGAGACACAAGCACATAAAATACGTTAGTCATTAAATAATAAATGGTCATCGACAATCCATTATATATGAAACACAGCTGCCCCTTCGCTGGCAGCTACTAAGTGTTTAATATCAATCCTAGGAGTTCGGTTCCATTATTTGTCCCCATTTTATTGGATGTGAGGCCCAAGAGCTTAAGCCTCTTATCTAAGTGTGCAGCTAGTAAACAATAGAAGTGAACACAATCCCAGCTTCTGCCAAAGATCGAATGCACGGTGTCACGTGTTAGCAGTCTCGCTCGCTCAAAGGATTTCCAGGCAGAGGCCTTCGAGGTCTCAAGTTCAGGAAACAGGCTCCCAGGGCCTCCAGCCTGGCTGGGATCATGCGGATCCACACTGCCTCCCTCCACGTCTCCCACCCGCTGGAGGAAGGGAACCAGGGCAACTGCCTTCCTGGCCCCCTCCAAGATTCTTGTCCGTTCCACCAGACACAGACATGTGTGCACGCATACCCCGTGATTTCTGGGGCCACATTCCAGTTCTTTGTTTTTGTTTTTTCCATATTGGAGATTGAACCCAGGGCCTCACACGCGCTAGGCAATAGCTCTACCACTGAGGTATGTCTCCAACCTTTTTGTTTGTTTGTTTTTCTTGAGATAGGGTCTCGCTATGCAGTTCAGGCTGGCCTTGAGCTCACTTTGCAGCCAAGGCTGGTCTTGAACTCACAACAATCCTCCTGCCTCAGCCTCCCCAGTGCTGGGGTTACAGGCATGCATTACCATGCCCGGCTCCAACCCTTTTTATTTTCTTTTTTTTTTTTTTTTGGTTTTTGGTTTTTGGTTTTTCTCCGGTACCAGGAACCGAACTCACAGCCTTGCGCTTGCCAGGCAGGCACTTTACCGCTGAGCTAAATCCCCAGCCCCAAGCCTTTTTATTTTTATTGGTTTAAAAAAAATTTTTTTTGAGTCAAGGTTGAATTATGTACTCCAGGCTGGCCTTGAACTTGAACAATCCTCCTGTCTCAGCCTCCCAGAGTGCTGGGATTACAAGTACACATCACCACACTAAGCTTTTTAAATTTTTGGAAGTGTCTAGCTATGTACCCAGGCTGGCCTCCAACTGTGATCCTCCTGCCTTAGGCTCCCAAATACCTGGGACTACAGCTTACAGGTTGTATGATTATGTATCCCACCTCGCCTGAAAAGAAATGACCAGTTCCCTGTATAAAGGAAAGAAAAGGTAAGAGCTCCAGGTCAGGACAGCCAGTTCGTAGCTTTTCTTCTGCTCCTGCTGTAACACGGAAGTCCCTTCTCCCTCCAGATCTGTCTTCCGGGGGAAATGGGACCCTAGATTTCCAAATCTCTTCCACCCCAGCCATCTGAGCCTCTTGCTTGTGTGTTCTGTGGAAAGCACTGCTGCAGCTTCCTGAGGGCGGCAGGGAAGACGGTGGACCAGTCCTTCCCCACTGGGCTGGAATTTGCTGCGGTCTCCCCCACCACATGTGACCTCCGCCAGGCAGTGCCTGGGTTTGGTATATGTTGCAACCTGGCTCCAAGTCCAGTCTAGGATGGACTAGGTGCTAAAGAAATATTCCCTGACCGGCATTTCCCACCTTTCCCTTGAAAAGGGCACTTCCTTCCGCCTCTGGACTTCCCAAGTCAGAAGAGTCATAAAAGTTTATTATATGAAAGAAAGAACATGGCTCTGTACATCTATTTACAGACAGGCAGGCTTATTTACAGGGGTGCGGCGGGGTCAGAGGCCTGGTGTGGAGAGGAGGCCTGGGGGCCTCCATGGCTCCAAGTCGGGGAACCTCGACCGGAAGAGGAACAGCAGAAGCCAGGGGGAGGAACAGGGCTTCCTGTCCTTCCTGAGGGAGACTCGGTGAGCGTGTGGCAGTGGGACGGAGCCCGGAGTCAGCAGGACCCTGGAGGTGCAAGGGAGATCCTGGAGTTGAACCCAGAACATTCTTGGGCTGATCACAGTGTCCCTGGGGTGCTCTGGGGAAGGTCTGTGCCCTTCTGTCCCCAGTGCTGCCTGCCGCAGCAGAGGGGAACAGTCCCTGGGGGTCACAGCTCACTGGAGCGCACGGCAGGCTCCAGCTTGTGGGACAGGGCGGTGAGGACCTTCTCGAACTTCTCGTAGCGCTGGGCCTGGCTGCTGCTGGCGCCCTGGCTGCCCCAGAGGAGGCGCATCTGGAACTCGGTGCTGAACACCTCCAGCAGCTCCGGGCGGGCCTGGAACCCTGCAGGGCAGGGGCACAAGGTCAGGGACCACCGTCCAGCTGGGGCCCCCACACCCACCAATGCCCACTGGGAGGAACCCCCTAGAAAGCCCCCCAGGCTTTGGTGAACAGACAATGCCACTAGCACCTCGTCTTCCCCATTTACAGCATACACTTTCTAGATGACTAAAGTTTAGAGTGTTTTTGATGTTGATTTTAGTGTTTTGAGATGAGTTTCACTATGTAGGTCAGGCCGATCTTGAACTCATGGCTATCCTCCTGCCTCAGCCTCTTGAGTGCCGGGATTACAGGAATGTGCCACCAGATCAGACTACCTCTGGGTAATTTTTTACATGATAGGTTTTTTGTTTTTTTGGTACCAGGAATCAAACTCATGATTTTGTCCTTGCCAGGCTGGGTAATTTTGTTTGTTTGTTTGTTGTCTTTTTGAGACAGGGTCTCGCTATGCAGTTCAGGCTGGCCTTGCACTCACTTTGTAGCCCAGGCTGGTCTTGAACTCGCAACAATCCTCCTGCCTCAGCCTCCTGAGTGCTGGGACTACAGGGGTGTGCCACCATGCCTGGCGTGGGTAATTTTTTTAATCTTAATTTTTCCCACCTGCAATTTCTAATCTGTCTCCAGTGAGATTTTGTGACTTAATGCAAAAAGCAGTAAAAGAAAGATTGAGCCACCCGCTCTCTGCACCTTCCCAGACAGGAAGTTCTGTCCTCCAAGAGGGGCAGGTCTGTCTCCAGCCCAGGCCTATCACAGATAGGAACTTCACAGATGCCCACTTCACAGACAGGAACACTGAGGCTCAGCAAAGCAAAGCATGACGCACAGGTAGGTGCTGAGTCACCCCCAAGTCCACCCAGCCCACTAACAACTACCTGGTGACCTGAGAGGGAGAAGGAAGAGAAGTCAGGGACACAGGGAAGGACAGACAGATGCGAACAGCGCCCTGAGGCTTCCAGGGCAAGGTGGGGGAGGCGCCGGCAAGCGGGACCCGATGGCCACCACTCACCCTGCAGCTTGACCTCGGCGTTGGTGTGGTAGAGGCCCCCGTGGTGCGCCACGGTGCGCGCCGCCTCCAGGTGCGCCAGCACCACCTCCACGCCGTGCTCCGTGCTCTCCCAGGGCTCCGGGCCCTCGGTGGGCGCCGCGTCGCACTCCAGCAGCGTGATGAGCGGCAGCACGTGCGGAAACGTGGTGTTGCTCAGCGGCGGGCCTTCTGTGGGCACAGCGAGCGCTCAGTGACGGCGGCCGGCCGGAGGGGCTGGGGTCAGGACCCCCGCAACCCTTTCCTGTCAGACCCTCCGGGTGAGCCCCTGGGCCGCGGGTAGCCCCGAGGGCTGAGGCAGCATGTGGGCACGGCTGAACGCACACTGGGCACCCAGCAAGGCAGATCGGTACCTTTGCCTTCGTTGAGGCTCTTGAGAAAAGGCTTGAGCTTCTTCTCGTACAGTATGGCACCCTCTGTGTGTCGCTGCCGCAGGGTCACCCACGTCTGCTCTAGCCGGGAAATCTGGAGCGGGGGGAAAGTCTGAGACCAGCCCAAGGAGGGGCCAGCAGGGGACACTGCCTGGGAAGCCAGCACAACAGCCCATTTCATAGGTGACGGAAGGAAGCTCAGAGAGGGGCAGGTCCCCTCTGGGGTTATTCCGTAAGGAGTGGCAGAGCTGGACCTGAACCCAGAGCCCTGCCTTCCTCCCCCGTCCTTCTGTGTATTAGGCCCAGGAACGGCCTGCACTGGGCCTGCCTCACATCCGCACCCGTCAGGCTGTGTGACCTCCAGCAGGTACTGCTGTCTCAGTTGCTCCATTAAATTTTTTTATTTGCTAAGTTTATTTCTTTATTTAGACTTTTTTTTTTTTTTTGAGACAAGGTTTCACTATGTAGTTCAGACTGGCCTTGAACTTGTAGCAGTCCTCCTGCCTTCAGCCTCCTGAGTGCTGGGATTACAGATGTGTGCCACCTTAACTGGCCTCTTTTTTTGGAGGGGGAGGTCTTTTTGAGACAGGGTCTTGCTATGCAGCTCAGGCTGGCCTTGAGCTCACTTTGTAGTCCAGGCTGGTCTTGAACTCGCAATGATCCTCCTGCCTCAGCCTCCCAAGTGCTGGGATTACAGGCGTGTTGGGCCACCCCCCCCCAACATACCGGCCTATTTTTTGAGACAGGGTCTTGCTATGTAGCTCCGCTGGGCTTCAACTTACTATGTGCCCAGGCTGGCCTCAAACTCCAGATGACCTCCCTACCTCAACCTCCCAAATGCTAGTAAATGTTTAGTGTAAAACCAGGCACAGTGGTGCACGCCTGTTGGGGTGTTGCATCCCAACAGTAGGGAGGCTGAGACGGGAGGAGTGCAGAGTTCAAGACCAGCCTGGGCTACATGGTATGTTCAAGGCCAGCCAGAGATACTTAGTGAGATTCTGTCTCAAAAACAAACGCACACCCACTTAGAGTAGCTCCCAGCACAAAGTTATACCCATTATATGTGTGTTTGTTTTGATTAATCCCATACACTGGTTTCTCTTCAGATCATATAAGTCTTTCGCCTGTTTTGATTAATCCCAAAGCCTCATGCGTGCCAAGCAAAGGCTCTAACACCAAGCGACATCCCTGGCCCTTTCTGTTTTTCATTCTGAGACAGGGTCTGGCTAAATCGCCCAGGCTGGCCTCCAACTTGTCACCCTCCTGCCTCAGCCTTTGGTGGGGCTGGAGTTACAGGTGTGTGCTACCATACCCTGTTACGTGTATTGTGGGGAAACTGAGGCCCAGCGAAAGGCAAGAGCTTGGTCCTGTCAGCACTGGATGAACTCGGTTCCCCTCGTTACTCTCTCGCCAGAGATGCCTTGAAGCTCGCAAAGCTCTTCCTCTTTTCACGGGGCCGCCCCCAAGGGCCGCGCTCCCTCTTTCGAGCGGTCTAGCAGAGGGCCGCTCAGTACCTGGGCCATGTCCAGGGCGCTCATGACGGCGGCGAAGCTGAACATGTTGCCCATGGTCCCTCGCAGCTCGGCGGCCAGCTGGATGGTCTTGTGCAGCAGCGCCGCGCGCTCCTCCGCGGAGCCCGTGCAGCCCAGGATGTCCACCGCAAGCATGATGGACATGGTGTGGAACCTGTTGGAGCGGGCGGGTCAGAGAGCCGGGCCAAGGGCGGGGCGGGGCCCCTACCACAGCCTGTCATAGGGCGCGGAGGGGCGCAGCGTGGAGAGGCTGCAACGAGTCAAGGCGTTAGGGGCGCGGACAGAAGGAGGGAAAGCAAGGCTAGGGGCTTCTGATTGGCCAGTATAAGTAAAGGGCGGGACCAGAACTCCAGGCGGCGGGGCTTGTGATTGATGAGTGGAATTCATTCAGCAAAGCTATTTTAAGAATGAACTAAGAGAGGTCAGAAATGATGGGCGGGGCCAACGCTGATGGACAGGGTATGCACACGAGCTCTCGGAGATGAAACCTCCCGTCTTCGGGAAAGCTGGAGTGCTTTGAGCAGGACACCGAGAGGTTGCAATTGGCCATCTGGATGGGGATGGGAGGCGTGGCCAGAACCCCCGGGGCCAGGCCGAAAGTCCCCCTGGCCAAGGGCCACGGCCGAAGGCGCGAGGCAGCCCGAGTCCCCGCAAGCCCTCTGGGACGGCGCTGGCCTTACCTCTCCAGCAGGTCTAGTCGGAGCTGCCGGCCATGGGGGAGGGTGAGCAGCTCCATGCCCCAGCGGACTCCCATTAGGGTCTGCATCTCCTTGGTAACGCCCAGTATCCTAGCAACCTGCAAGGACGCCCAGAGGGCTGATTAATTTCCTGTCAGGGCTGGCCCGAGCCATCTGGGAGTCCGAGACCTCTATCTAAGCGGGTAGCCGGCTGGGAGGCCGGTTTGAATCCCAGCTCCACCGCTAACCGTCAGGCACGGAGCAAGAGAATCTACCTTTCTGAGCGGACCTCAGTTTCCCCACCTATGAAATGGGGGATAAGCGGGGAAATGTCCAGGATGCCTAACGTGTTAAATATTCAGCTAGGGTTAAGGACTAGAAAGCCTGTATTCCAGAGGGCAGCCTTGAGGCCAGGGAGGAAGAGCCTGCGGAAGTCATCGGGGTTCCTCCCTTCCTGCCCGGGCTCTTCACCGAGCAAGGTCTCAGCCTCGATTCCTCTGTTTCCTGAGCTCTGAGACCAGGGTAACTAGGTAATCAGTTCCTCCCAACCCAGGAGGGAGAAACCGGGGCGCAGAGAGAACTGGTGCCCTTAGCCGGCCAAAGACTCACTACGCGGCAGAGGTCCCCGCACTGACTTCTGGCCAGGAGGGATTTTGCGATTCTTCCACAAGGGGGCGTGGGGGCGGGGAGTCGGGCTTCGCGGGTCTCTGGACCCGCGCGCGTGACTTTCATCAGGCGGGCTCTGGGCACACGGAAGTGTCCCCACGTGCGGGGCAAGAGTGAGACCACCCTGTGTTGCAGGGCTGCCGAACTCCAGTGCCAAACTGAGAACGTCTTCATTTTTTTCCTTTTTTGTGGTGGTACTCGAGATTGAACCCAGAGCACTGGGCCGGGGAAATAGCTCAGTGGCACAAGCACCTGCCTGAACCCAGAGCCCTGAGCCCCCTCAACAGCCCCCAGCCTTTTTATTCTGAGACAAGGTCTCTCTAAGTGACCCGGGCACCCCTCATGGGGCTTTTTCTTTTTATTTATTAATAATTTTGAGATAGGGTTTTGTTATGTAGCTCAGGCTAGTCTCAAACTCCGGGTGTTCCTCCTGCCTCAGCTTCCCAAGTGCTGGGATTAAGGTGTGTGCCACCATTCCCAGGTTGCTTGTTTGTTTTCTCTTTCTGTTCTTTTTTTTTTTTAAAGAAGAAAAGAAGCCAGGTGTGATGGTGTACTCCCTTGATCCCAGCATTCTGGGACTGAGGCAGGAGGCGCTCAAGTTCTAGCACAACCTGGGCAATTTAGCAATTAAGTGAGACCTTGTCTCAAAATAAAACTTTTTTTATTTTTGTCTTTTTGAGACAGGGTCTCACTATGCAGTTCAAGCTGGCCTTGAGCTCACTTTGTACCCCAGGCTGGTCTCAAACTTGCAACGATCCTCCTGCCTCAGCCTCCCGAGTGCCGGGATTACAGGCATGCGCCACCACACCCGGTGAAATAAAACATTTGGATGTAGCTGGGTGGAAAGGCCCCAGACTCAACCCCCAGTACTACTAAATAAAATAAGAGGAGAAAAGAGAGGTCCTCCTGGCAGCCCAGAGTCCCGCAGCGGGAAAGGACAGCCGTGATTCAGGCCCACTCGCACCAGCCCCTCTCCACCGTGACTCCTGTCCCAAGCCGCTGCAGGGCACCGCCAGCGCTTACCAGGCAGTCGACCTTGGTGACGTGCCGGGCCAGCGTCCGGGCGTCCACCTCGGTCAGCAGCTCCTTCACCTTGCGCAGCAGCCCCACCTCCAGGGGCCGGTTTTCCTTGGGGATCAGCAGCGACTGGAAGGTGGCGGGGTTGAAGGAGGAGGTGGCTTCCACAACGGGCGCAGTGAAGCCCTTGCCCCTGTCCCCGTCGGGGGCCCCGCTTTCCGACAGTTCCTTTAGCCTCTCCCCGTAGCTCCGCGCTTGCCGGCTAGAGGGCTCGGCCGCGGCCCACTCGCGGCTGCCGCGCGCGGGGGGCTTCAGCTGGCAGTAGTGGCCAGAGTCCGGGTCGCTGTAGCTGCTGAGCGACGGCGACGGGGAGGCCTTGCCGAGGCTGTGGTTGGGGCTGGCGTGGGGGGCCTTGTCTGACTCCCCGAGGGGCTTTGGGGTACTTCCGGGACACAGCTGGGGCTCACTGGAGCGGCGGGCGATGGGAGAGGCGGGCGGCGCAGTGGTGGAGGGGGCTGCAGGGGCGGCGTGGACGCGGGTGACTGCGGGGAGGAGACAGGGGACCGGTTACCGCCGCCCAGGAGTGGGATCCCTGGTCCCCGCTCGCCGTGGGGGTAACGCCCGCCTCCCGCGTGGGTGGAGACGACCAGCCTTTAGTGACTCTGGGGTCCTGGCCTCTCCCTGAGCTGCCGCACCTGGGGGCCACGGGGCCACTTGGAGGAGGTCGCCCGGGAAAGCCAAGCACCTGCGGGAGCCAGGGTGCGCGTGGGACCGCTTCTCCGGGAGCGAGCAGCAGCGACTCGCCCAATGCATGTGTGCCTGGAGCTGGCCACTTACTGGACATAACACCAGTCAACGGCATCGGCACAAGTCAGGGGTGAAGCTGCACCCCTGTGATCCCTGCACTCTGGGAGGCTGAGTCAGGAGGATTGCAAGTTCAAGCACAGGCTGGGCAATTTAGGGACTTAGCAAAACCCTGTCTCAAAGTAAAAATGAAAATGAAAAATGATCTGGGGTCCTATGCCAGTGGGAAAGCCCTGGGCTCAATCCCTAGGATGACAAAATGAATAAAAATAAACATAATAGGTGAGAGCAGGGGTGCAGCTCAGTGGCAGATCACCTGCCTAACATTTGTGAGGGCCTCTTCCATCCCAACACCACAAAACAAAACTGAAACCAGAGGTGGGAGGAGCTGAGCTCTTAATGCCCACAGAACCTTCTTGACACTTAGTCCATTTAGCTCTCCCTGCATCCTGGGCAGGAAGTACTTCTATGATACTTATTCTATGGAGAAGAAAGCTAAAGCTCAGAGGGTCTAAGTGATCTGCCCAAGGTCACCCAGCCTTCGAGTGAGAGAGGTAGGATTTAAATTTCAACCTCTAGGCTATTGGATTCTGCCATATTATTTGGAGATTATTCCATAAATCATTTCTGGTAAGGAGTTTTATTTTGTTTTGTTCTTTCAAGACAGGGTCTCCCTGTGCAGTTCAGGCTGGCCTTGAATTCACTTTGTAGCCCAGGCTGACCTCGAACTCAATGGCTATCCTCCTGCCTCAGCCTCCCAAGTGCTGGGACCACAGGCATGCCCCACCATGCCTGGCTGGTAAGGAGTTTTAACTTTTACACTTGAATGTACCTGTCTGGCAGGTAAGTTCATACTTATGACAAAGTCAATGGCCCTGTGCTTAGGGCGGAATTTATGGTGAGCTGTAGAGATAGCAATCCTCCAACAGAGCACTCCCATCCCCCAGGAAAAGATTCCCCCAGGACTGCTGCCCTCAAGATTTTGCCTGCCTTGTGGACAAAATGGCCCATTGAAAAGTCTTTCTTTCTTTCTTTCTTTTTTAACCAGCAAGGAAGAGGCTGGGGATATAGCTCAGCGGCACAGCACCTGCCTGGCAAGCACAAGTTCATGAGTTCTATTCCCGGTACTGGGAAAAAAATAAATAAATAAATAAATAAATAAAATTTAAAAAAAAAAAAAAGCCAGCAATGAAGCAGGGCATGTTCCTACAGTGGAAACTTTTTGCATATTTATAAGGAACCACAGCTGGGCATGGTAGTACATGTCTGTAATCCCAGCACTTTGGGAGGCTAAAGCAGGAGGATTGCAAATTCAAGCCTAGCACGGGCTCCCTATCATGACCCTCTCAGACTCAAAAAATAAAAAGGACTGAAGATGTAGCTCAGTGGTAGAGAGCCCCTCGGTTTGATTCCTAGTATCAAAAAAAAAAAAAAAAGGGGCTGGGGATTTAGCTCAGCGGCAAAGCGCCTGCCTGGCAAGCGCAAGGTCGTGGGTTCGGTTCCCGGTACCGGAGAA
>NW_004955419.1:905892-912753 GCF_000276665.1 Chinchilla lanigera | reverse complement strand
GGGGCTGGGGATTTAGCTCAGCGGCAAAGCGCCTGCCTGGCAAGCGCAAGGTCGTGGGTTCGGTTCCCGGTACCGGAGAAAAACCAAAAAAAAAAACAAAAAACAAAACAGTACTCTGTACTTTGCAATGTTTTTTTTTGCGGGGGTACGGGGAATTGAACTTAGGATCTTGCACTTGTCAGGCAGGCACTGTGCCACTGAGCTAGATCCCCAGCCCCTTGTACTTTTCAATTTTAACTGTGCTGTGAACTTTTTTTTTTGCGGGGGTGGGGAATCCAACTCAGGACCTTGTATTTGCCAGGCAGGTACTTGAGCTAGATCCCGAGTCCCTTTGCTGTGAACCTTTAAAACTGCTCTAAAAAAAAAAAAAAAAGAAAAAAAACAACTATTAAAAAAATAAAAGCATGGCTAGCTTGTTTGGAGCCAGGTTTAAACCAGAGATGGATACACTAAGTCATGCCAAAGCCAGGGGGACTCAGCCGGTGGAGCAGAGCCTTGCGGAGTAAGCGCCTGTCACAGCACGGAGACTCAAGCCTCATGTATAGTTCAGGCTGGCCTTCACCCAGGCTGCCTCCAACTCAACAGCAATCCTCCTGCCTCAGCCTCCCAAATGCTGGGACCACAGGTGAGCCCCACCATGTCCAGTTTTTCTGAGTAAATTCTTGCAGGCTGCTGCTCTCAGAAAAGAGGCAGAAACACCCATCCAGACGCACAGGTAACAGAGGCCACCCAGGACGGAGCCCCTCCCACCTCCACTGTACCTGTGCTGTAGGCGGGGGAGCTGGGGCTCTCGGAGATGGGGGGCAGGGGCGAGTGCAGGTCCGGAATCCGGTCCATGCTGAGGGTGCAGTTGCGGATGGAGTCCCGGGGCTGCGGCAGGGACGTGCTGTGGGCAGATGTTTTTGTGAGCTGCAGCCCAGGGTTTGGGGCTTCAGCCTGTCCATGGGACAACCCCCCCCCCCACCTGTGCCTATGAACTTCACAGGCAGAAAAGGCCTGGAGATTCCTGAGTTCCATCTCTCAGCAGACAGAGCAAGAGCAGACGCCGCCAGGAAGGGCTGGGCCTCAGCACAGCGGGTCACCTGGAATCAGTGTCACCTATCGTCCTGCTCTCTCAGCCCTGACCCGGCACCCCGACACACCTGAGACCAGCCTGTGAGCACCAGGCTTGGGGACACCCACCAAGCCAAGGCTTCCTGGTCCCCTCGATGTCTCTCCTGTCCCCAGAAGGATGGGAAGGGACAGACAGACTAGAACTCTGCTACCCAACAAGTCGCCCTTGTGCGAGTTCACAACTGGACACATTCTCAGGGTAGAGACAGCGCCACACTGCCTCCCCCAACATAATAAGCAGAGGGCAGGATGGACGTCAGCCCCACTCCACTGTCCTTGGGATGGGTACAACAGGAGGGCTTGTGCAGTCCACAACCTGCACAGCTCTTCCTTCCCTGGGAACCTTGCCCAGGGGAACCTTGCCCAGAGGAACCTTGGAGAACTGTCTGGGGAAAGGGCTAGCAGGAAGGGAGGGGACACTGGGAAATCCAGGGCAGTCAACCTGGTCCCTCTTGGCCTCTCCTACCCTCTGCCTGCCTCAGGCACATGTGTGCCATGGATCCCGGCACTACACAATCACTGGCTGCAAAGCACAGGCCAAGTGGCTGCTGCCCGCAGGTGTCCATCGTTACTTCCTTGCTGACAGCATCCGACCAGGCCCAGGGAGGGGGTGGCAAAGGCCCATCCAGATGCTGGTGGCAACAGACAGTGACCTCTGTGCACAGCCTCAGAGATTAGGGAAGTTAGACCGGAGTCCGCACAGCTGGATTCAAATCTTGACCCTACCACTGGCTAGCAATCGGCTTCCCCCTCAAGCCCATTTCTTCCTCCATGAATGGGTTACAGCCCGCAGGACTGGGGTAGGAACTGACCAGAGTGGGCCTGGATGGCACTCAGCAGGCACTGTGGGCCTCAGGAACCATGCCAGGTCTTGCCCAGTCCAGGGCCAACAGGTGTCATTACAATGTCACTGAGAACTGTCCGGTCCCTAAGCAATGGCTGCTGTCCACTGAGGTGTGTGGTGGTCTGGTGACGTGCACGCCTTGGTGAGGGGCACCGAGACCAGGCCCTTGGCTGAGGCCAGCACTCGGGGCCCCCTCTGCAATGCAGGACCACTGCGGGTCACCACTGCGGGGCGAAGCGCTTTCCCGGCTTCTTCTGCGGGTGACCTTGTCGGAGTGAGGAGGGACCCGTGGAGGTGAAGGATGGGGAGGGACGGCCAAGGACACCCAGCCAGCAAGTCCCACGCCTGTCCCCAACCTCCGAACAGCCAGCCTAAGGCTCTCCTGCCCCCTGACACTGAGTGTCACGGAGAGTGACCAGCTCCGTGGGCTGGGGTCCCTCCCCCAGCACGCTCATCACAGACATGCCCACTGCACCGCAAGGCCACATACGGGGTCCCAGCTGACCTGGTGGGGCAGCTGTCGCTGCTGCGGGTGACCTTGTCGGCGGTGAGCCCATCTGTCATGGTGACACTGCGTCGCTTCATGTGGCTGCCCTTGGCCCCCGAGGGGCTGGCGGGGCTGGAGGCCTTGCCGCCTGCCGGGCCCAGGCCGTAGCTGGCCTCGAGGTAGCGCAGCGGGAAGGTGCGGTTGACCGGACAATAGATGATGGCGCCGCTCTGCTCCGACACGGCCTTGCGGCTGCCCACGTGGTAGCGCACCAGGGCAGGCACGTGGTCGAAGCTCTCCTGCTCGAACAGGTACTGGATGTGGGTGTAGCTCTCGCCCGCCTTCACCACCACCTTGTTGATCTTGAAGTGCAAGGCCTGGTTGCGCCAGCGGCATGTGAGCACGTAGTCGCCCAGGCTGGTGAGCGAGTCCCGGATGAGGAAGTCGCCGTTGCGCTGCACCAGGGTCTCTGAGACCTGCAGGAGGTGCGGACGGGCATGGTGGGGACGGAAGAGACCCAGACCCAGGGTCAGGGGCAGGGGAACTCAGGAGCAGCAGGGCACACCCCAACCAGACCCAGGATGGGGGAGCAGTGGACACAGGCATCTGCCATCTAAGCCTGGGACCAGGGACACAACAACCCAGATACCGAGCCAGAGGCTTGGTCCTGGCCCAGAGCTGCGGTGTGAGAGGGCGGAGCGGGGGCAGGCCGGTGTCGGTGGAAGTAGTAACAGCACAGCCCGCGTTCACCCAGCGCACGCGAGCCAGACAAGGGGCGAAGCGCTTTCCCGGCTTCTTTTTGTTTGTTTGTTTGTTTGTTTTTCTTCTGGTACCAGGAATCGAACTCACCACCTTGCACTTGCCAGGCAACCTCTGTGCCACTGAGGTAAATCTCCAGCCCCTCCCGCCTTCCTTCGCTTCATCTCCCCACCGCCCTGAGGTAGGTGCCGAGGCTCCTCCACTTCCCAGCCTGGACACTGAGGCTCAGTGTGAGAAAGGCAGCCCAGCCCACTCAGACTGGGCCTCCCCGGCCACCATCAGAGCCCCTCTGCTGGCTGGAGCCAGGGCCCGGGGAGCCTCGGCGCGGGCGGTGGGCAGGCTCACCTCGCGGGGGATGCGGCCGTGGTACCAGGCGTGGCTGCGGAGGTCCGTGCTGCTGAGTTTCAGCTCTTCCTCCAGCTCCTTGTGCAGTTTCTCCGGCGAGGCGTCCAGGATGTACTTCTCCTTGGAGAACTGGGTGGAGAGATAAGAGTTGGCCCCTAGCTCGGAGCTGCTCTTCCTTCCCTCCCAAACTCTGCTCGCCTGTGGACCCCTCCCCTCCTGGGATGTTGGGGCGTCACTCACGGGTGCCGGACCCGGCTGGGGCAAGGCAATCTCTTTTAATGCCGCTAAACCATGCCCGCCGCATTCCTCGTCCTGCACTAGGTGCAGGACGCCATGATAAATAAAGCAGGCTGTGTCCACAAGGAAGCGCTTGCGGAAGAGGCCAGGCACACGCGGCCTGTGAGCCGCCTGCGGTCAGCACCACGGCGCTGGACAGCGGCAGAGAGCCGGGTGGCTCTTCGCAGGGCCACTCCATCCGGGCAGCGGGGAGAGGGCTGGGAGGGCTTCCCGGAGGAGATGGCCAGCTGGCCTCAGACACTAGGGACACCAAACTGATCTTGAGCTCGGGGAGAGAGGGTTTTCACAGGCGTATGTGGGAGGGGAGGTGGCAGGTACCGCAGGCCAAGACAAAGACCAGCACACAGCGGGATGGACAGGGACACATTCTGGGATGGTGAATTAATTGCACAGAGGAGGATGGGGAAGCAGCTACCCACAAGGACAGGGGACCCTGGGGACATCTTAACTGCAGTTCTCAAGGCACCTCCTCCTTGCCTCGAAAGTAACCCTTGCCAGATGGGGAAACTGCAGCCCAGCAAGGAAGCCCAAGCCCAAGATAACCCGCAGGGTACTACCTTTCCACCTGTCCAAGGACTCTCCAGGTTCCCAGAGGTCAGGCATCAGAGGTCATCCAACCCCAGGACCCCTGAGGCCAGGAGGAAGGGAGCCCCTGCTGTCAGGGACACTCCACCATGGAGCCCAGCCCAGCGCAGCCCTCTGGGCCTTGAGCACTGCTGGGCCTCCACTTCCTCCTCAGTAGGATGGGTACAGGGACAGAGCCTGCCTCACTGGCTGGCCAGGGTGGGAGGATGGCACTGCAGAGCACGGCAGCTGTCCTCACAGACATCCTGTGTCCCCACAGGCATCTTGTCACCGCGAGGACATGGAACGTTCCTGCCTTCCCGTGACCCCAGCCCCCTAAGGTGGTGGCTCCGGGACACGCAGACCCCAGAGCTGGTCCAGCAGAGAAGCAGCACAGGGGAGCCTCGCCCCCCAGCCCCTGCTCCCCAGAGCACCACGGTCCTGTGCCCCCCAACTCCTCAGCCCCCCAGAGCTCCCCAGGCCCTCAGATCCCCTCCTGGCCCTCTGCTCCCACAGCGCCAGGCGCTCCCTGACCAACACCTTCATCCCCAGCTCAGGGGTGGCTAGGACCTCCGACCCCACGCTTTCACTCGGTACTGTGTGGCTGCTGAGGCCCTAAGGTGGCCAGGACAGTCCTCTGCCCCGGGGGTGCCCATCCAGGTGCCCACAATCAGTGCTGGGTCTTCTGAATGCTCCGAGGTGCACTTGGAGCCCCCCACCCTATGGCAGCGGGGTCGGTGCCTTCCCAGAGAAGGTGGTGTTGCCCGAGGCCCAGGGCCCTGGAAAGCGGTGCGGGTGGGCGGGTGGCAGGGACCGTAGTGGTAAAATGGGAGCCTCTTGGGCAGAGCCAAGGGCTGAGGCTGTGGGTGGCAAAGGCAGGAGCGGCCGGGCTTCAAGGCTGCTCTGGGAGGCTGAGTCACCTGGAAGCCAAAGTAGAGGCACAGCAGAATGGCCCAGGTCTGGGGCAGGTTCGAAGGCTGTGGAGCGTGCCTGGCACCATGGGCAGTGGCAGAGCGGGCAGAGGGAGAGGAAGGGGCATTTCGATGGCTGTTAATGAGGTGTGGGAAGTGGCCACGCTCCAGGTTTAGCTCCTGGGGGGACGAGGGGACACTGTTGCAGTGGCCAGGCTGATGGGAGCAGTTTGGCGGTGCCCCGGTGAAAACATGAGGAGCCTGCAGGGCTCTGGGGACAGACGGTGGCGTGGGTGGCTTGCACAGGTGCCCAGCAGGAGCTGGTCCCCAGGGAGGGGCAGAGAGGCCTTGGGCTGAACTGAGATGCCTCCTCGAACCTCTCCAAGGGTCCCTGTTCTTGGGGGTCCCTGGCCCCTCCCCTCTCAAGCTCAAGCACTCACGCAGGCCTAGGCCTCCCTTATTGTACCACACCGGATGCTAGGCCTGCAGAAGGAAAGGCAGGAGATGCAGGGTGAAGGGGAGCCAACACCCAGCTTTTCAGGGCCCTCCTGACAGTGTCCACCTGGACTCCCCCAGTTCCACAGCTGGGGCTGGTGGGACAGACGAGGACAGAGGGAGAGGACGCCGCGTGCTTTCGAAGCTGGCCCCCAGACTCTGCCACTGTGTGACCTTCAACCAGTCACTCCCCGTCTCTGGGCCTGAGTAGCTGGTCCAAGGGGAGCGGGCACACGGGGCTCCTCTTTCCAGCCCTCGCTAGTGGTCGCAGAGTTTGGGAGGGATCCATTTGGTCCTCCACACGCCGGAGGGTGGCACCCCTAGGGGGCTTGTGGCCTCCACCTCGTCCCCAAACTGGGGGTCCCCGGCTCCTAAGAGTTGGGGGGTGCGAATGCAGCATCCCTGCGCTCGGCGCGCTGCCATTGGCTAGAGATGATCTCACCGCTCCCGGCCTGCGTGCGCCTGATTGGCCGGCGCGGATGCTGCGCTCCCGGCGGCGCGGCCGTCATTCAGGCGGGCTCGGAGCGTGTGTGAGCCCGGGGCAGCGCGGGGGTGACGCGCCGGCCGTCTCCTGGGGGGCGCGAGAGGCAGAGCGTGGAGACCCCGATCAGGGTCTTAGCCCCTTCCCACCAGCCCGCGCCCGGCCGTCCCCTCGGGCTCCCGCAGGTTTCCCGACCCGGCTGAGGCGTCCCTGAGGATGCTCTGCAGAGAGGCGGGGTCCAGGTCCTCCCCTCCACCCCCTTCCGTTTAACCCTCTCGCCCCCGCCGGCGCTCCTGCGCTGCCCGCCAGCTGGGCTGGGGACACCAGCCCCGAGCACGCCCGAGCCACCTCGCGGGCAGGAGGGTGGCGGCAGCGCTGGCCTCAGCCTAGGCACCCGCTGCAGCCCCCGG
The DNA here is from genome assembly GCF_000276665.1 of Chinchilla lanigera. Taxonomy (NCBI): domain Eukaryota; kingdom Metazoa; phylum Chordata; class Mammalia; order Rodentia; family Chinchillidae; genus Chinchilla; species Chinchilla lanigera. The sequence continues at coordinate 906,047 of NW_004955419.1, read as the reverse complement.
GGTCCCGCCCCCTACTTCAGACCCCAGCGCAGCGCCCCCGGTACAATGGGGAGCCAGGTGGCGAGGGGCAGCCGCGGGAGCCCCGGTGCCGGCTGGAGGACGCACGACCCTCCCGGCGCCCGAGCGGCCGCGCTCCTCCCGCGGGGGAAGGCAGC
>NW_004955419.1:883944-905389 GCF_000276665.1 Chinchilla lanigera | reverse complement strand
CCCCACCCTCCGGCCGGCGGGGCGGGGAGGGGGCCATTGTTCCTCCCTCCGCCCCCCACTCCCAGCCCGCGCCCCCTGCGCTCGGGTCCCGCACTCGCTCGGGCCGCCGGGAGCCGGGGCGCGGGGTTGCGGGCTGCTGAGGGGGCTGTCACTGGGGCCGCGGGGCGCAGGAGGGATAGGCGGGCTGGTGATGGGGGGCTCCGGACTCCCCAGCTCGCCGCTCCCCTCCAGGACCCTGAGCGGGCAGGGACTTTGAATGAAATCATATCTAAAGCTGGAAAAAAAATCGCTGTATGTTTTGGACCCAGTCCTTTGTGGCCTCGGGAAATCTCCCGGAGACTCGAGTTTTCCCATCTCTGATCAGGAGTCGCACCCGCCTGGCTGACTTGGGTCTAGAGTGTTAGGGAAGCCCAGTGGTCAGAGCGCCAACCGCGTTCATCTTGTCTCTCCCCCAAGTCTTGGTGCATCCCCCTCTTCTGTGGGAGCCCGATCTGCTCATTTGGAGAAGCATCTGGAACACACATCTAATACTTGTGTGACCTCGGGGAACTGAGTGTTGGCTGAGAGCCCGCATGGAAGTTGCCAGGCACAAAGTGCTCAGAGAGGTGCAGCGGCACATGCCCGTAATCCCAGCACTCAGGAGGCTGAGGCAGGAGGATTGCTAAGAGTTTAGGGCCAGCCTGGGCTATCTGGTAAGTCCAACACCAAACTGGGCTACATAGTGAGACCTTGTGTCCAAAACAAACAAACAAACAAATAAATAGTAAGCGCTGGGCAAATGCCTGGCATTGCTTTCCAGCTTGGGGTCTCCCCGTCTGGACCCCTCATCTTAGGCTGGCTCGTAAGGCTCTTCAGCAGCCTGGCACCCAGGCCCTTCAGACTCTGTCAGCTGGGTCCACCACTCTTGATCCCGCTGTTTATTTCCTGTAAAAATACCTGAAGCTCTGAACCTGGAGCCTGCAACTCTGTGGTCTCAGAATTTTAGAACCAAAGTGTTCCGGATGCCAACTCTTCAGGGTGGAGTTTTAGAAACTGACTGTTGATTCCAGCCCTTGTTGGAGCTCAAAAAATAAAACTGGCCAGGCATGGTGGCACAGCCCTGTAATCCGAGCACTCGGGAGGCTGAGGCAGGAGGATCATTGCGAGTTCAAGACCAGCCTGGGCTACAAAGTGAGCTCATGGCCAGCCTGAACTGCATAGTGAGACCCTGTCTCAAAAAAGACCAAAAAGATACAAAAATAAAACTAACATGGCTTTGATTTTAGTCTTCGGGGGGTTGTTTAATCAGTTCCAGTGAATAGGTGTTATTTCCTTTAAAATTTAAAAAATCTACACCATAAACCAAAAGAAAAATAAAAAGCTGACAATTCACAGGGATCCCACTACCTTGCGTGGCAGCTAGGGTTGGTGGGGTGGGGACACGTGGCCCACTTCAGTCCCTCCCCTGTGGTCTATGGCACTGGAAGAGGAGCTGGGGCCTGGCTTTCACACACCCTACGCCTGCGCTGACTGACCGGGCCTGGACCCCCTCCAGCCCCTCTGCCCCGCTGTAGCTTTCCATTCAAGGAGAAATGACAGTGAACGTTGCTGGCCAACCGCAAGGGCCTGGCTCCTATGCTTCCTCCTCCAGAAAGCCTTCCTGGGTTCTTCCTCCCCAGCTCCCTGCCAGAGCCTGCTGGGGGCGGTGGGGGCAGGCTGGAGGCAGCACTGTGACCCCACTTCCCGTGCCCGAACACCGAGCTCAAAGGTGAAGTCCACGCCCGGGACCGAGGCTTGCATCGAGCGCGTTGCCCAAGCCGTTGTATGCTTCCGTCCTGGGCCCCGCCGCGCTGGCAGCCCTCTGGGCACAGGGCACAGTGCCTGCCCTGCCCTCTGCACTGTGCCCAGAACTCAGCTCCAGGCCAGCGCAGGGTGGTACAAGGCCCAGGACATTGTGCTGAGCCTCGGCATCTGCAAGCCCAGCTCTGCCCTGTGGAGTGCCCAGCTGTGAGGCTGTGAGTGGGCACACGGAGCCCCCTGCAGCCCTGCTGAGGAGGAAGTCTGACTCCGTTCATGCAACCAGCAGCCAGTACAGGGCTCACACAGTCCGCACGCAAAATGTCAGTTAGCACCGTGACATTATATGCTTATTTCAAAACCACACTTGCAAAGTTCCCAGTGCCCAGAAGGAAGCAAGCCTGAGATGGGTCTGAGCCGTGCCCATTGTCCCTGATGAAGGTCTTCCTGCTGCCCTCTCCCTGCTCCAGCGCACAACAAAGGCTTAACTACTAGGTGGAGCTAAGTGCCCAATCCCAGCACTGCAATCCCAGTACTCTGGGAGGCTGAGGCAGGAGGATCGAAAGTGTGAGCCCAGCCCAGGCAACTTACTGAGAGCTCAGGTCAAAATTAAAAATAAATAAAGGAGCCGGGCGTGGTAGCGCACGCCTGTACTCCCAGCACTCGGGAGGCTGAGGCAGGAGGATTGTTGCAAGTTCGAGACCAGCCTAAGCTACAAAGTGAGCTCAAGGCGAGCCTGAACTGCATGGTAAGACCCTGTCTCAAAAAAAAATTAAAAAATAAAAAATAAATAAATAAATAAATAAATAAATAAAGGGCTGGGGGTGTAGCTCAGGGAAGAGGCCGCAGGTTCAGGGAGATACCCCAGGGTCCCATCCAGCGGCAGCTGAGTTTGGGGCCTTCAAGAGAAGAAGCTGCTGAGGGTGAACCCAGGCCCTGAGCCTCCTGAGGAGGTCGGGAAAGTGGCCGTGGCCGTGGCCGGGCAGTACAGGCTCTGAGCGCGCGCCCACACCCAGCCCTCCTACCTTCACGTAGTCCCCCGCAGCCTCCAGCTCGCCTGAGGCCCTGCAAGGAAAGAAGACAGGTGAGCGTCCCCAGCCCTGCACAGCCCGAGTCCTCCGCCTCTGCCTACCTGCCCGCGGGGAGCCCGGAGGGCTCATGCTGAAGTGATAGTACTCACTAGAGTCTGCTGGCCTGGCTGTGCAGCCCTGCGCAAGGGCCGCCACCTCTCTGAGCCTGGGTGTTGGTAAATCAGAAGTAAGGCCAGCACCTAATGGAGCCGTCTCCAGGAGTTGTGAATGGCGCATGTGTAACTCGGGTCTGGTTCTGAATCACTGGGACTCCCTGGTCTCCTGGTTTGCTGCTTGTGCTCCGGGGCCCTGACTTCAAGCGCTGGAGGCCCCGTGGGCGCAGCCTTCTCTCCTCGGGCTGGCACCCAGCAGACATAGGATGATTCCCGAGAGATACGTGTATATCCCTCCCCGTGAGGGCCGCCAGGAGCCACGTCCCCCAGCTGCGCCCTAAGCGCCGTCCCTGGCCCTGGCCCCGCTGCACCCACCCCGAGACCCAGACGGCTCCCGCAGAGGTCTGAAGGCATCCCGGCCGCATCGCATCTGTCTCCGGGCATCTTCCCGTCTCTGCTGACGTTGTCGCTGTCATCTTCTGCGGCTGTGGCCAAAACCTTTGCCTGACACCAGCCCCCCAGCCTGGCCAGAAACCTGGGGCTGTGCTTCTGGACGGATCCTGACCGCGGCTCTCCAGGTGACGCCTGCCCGGCCTGGCCACCCACGTAGCCCCAGGAGCACTCAGGAGCCTCCTGGCCAGCGCCCCAGGCCCGCTCCTCTCTGTTGCTTCCCTTCCTCCTCCAGGCAGTACCTAAGGTCACAGTGAAGGCCCTGTGGTGGTGCACACCAGGCACACACATCACTTGCACACCGCTCCCGACCAGGCGGGAAGGGCTCCTGCCTCTGCCCCCCTCTTCTCAATAGGGGTCATGCTGTGTTGCCCAGGCTGGCCTCAAATTCCTGGGCTCAAGGGATTCTCCTGCCTCAGCCTCCCAAGGAGCTCCCAACTACACAGGTACAAGCCGCTATGCCTGGTGAAAATTCTTTTTTGTGTGTGTGCATGTGGAGTTGGGGATGAACGTAGGGTCTCATGCACTCTGGACAAATGTTCTACCACCGAGCTACATATCCAGCCCTCCTATCTCTTGAAGAACAAAATTTATTTTCCCCTTCATGGCCATGTAATTGGCCATCCAAATAAGGGGGTGCCATTCTTAAGCCGGAATACAGGCATAGGCCAGGCCACACGCTCCTTTGCCTGTAAGTCCTGAGAGGGCTGGTGGTTTCTGACCATCTATCTTGCCACCCCTCCACCCTTCTGGCCCAGCTACATCAGTCTCCTTACCTGCTCATTCCTGCCACAGGCCCTTTGCACTTGCTCAGAGTGCCAGGCTTAGACTCTTCCTCTCCAGATCATCCTCTGGCTTGCCCCTCACTCCCTTTTGCTCAGGGCTCTGCTTAAAGTCACCTTCTCTGAGCAGCTTTCCAAGACCACCCACCTAGAACAACTCTCCTCCACACTCTCCCGAGGCCCGCTTCACTCTCCTGGGGTTTCCAACCCCCGCCTGGAATGACTGTTCTGTGTTTATTTAACTGCACAGTATCGGATGCCACCAGCAGGGTGCAGGCTTTGTCTCTGTCACCTCAAGCTACCAGTCCCCAGCAGAGCACCTGGCACATTCCAGGAGCTCAGGAGCTTCAAGGGACGCATGACCTGTCATAGCCTGTCATAGCCACAACCATCGTGTTTGTCAACTTAGACTGCAAAGTGGTGAGGGAAGGCTGGATCTTAGGGAAATATTTGCTCAAATACAAAAGCCTAAACTGGACATAATACCAGCACTCAGGAGGCTGAGGCAGGAGGATCATTGTGAGTTCGAGGCCAGCCTGGGCTACAAAGTGAGCTCAAGTTCAGCCTGAACTGCATAGAGAGACCCTGTCTCAAAAAGACAAAAAAAAAAAAAAAAAAAACCCAAAACACCAGACCAAATCCAAATAAAATCAACAACAAAAAGTAGGAGCTTAATATTTACACAAAATAAAGCTGAGCTAAAAGAAGTAAATATTAGGGCTGGGGATATAGCTCAGCGGCACAAGCACCTGCCTGGCAAGTACAAGGTCCTGAGTTCGATTCCTGGTACAAAAAAAGAAAAAAGAGAAAGCAAAAGAAACATGGGCTGGGGATATAGCTCAGTGGCACAAGCGCGTGCCTGGCAAGCACGAGGTCCTGAGTTCCATTTCCAGTACCAAAAAAAAAAAGAAAGAGAATAAAAATAAATATTATAGGAACCCCAGCTCCTGAGATGTCGGTCTTGACATTCTGGGGTTCCTTGCTGCTGACAGGCCTCCAGGAAGTCCTTCCTGACCTCTAGAGACTGTCCCTCAAGCTGCCCCCTGCAGCAGTAGCTTCCTAAGCCTTGGATCCATCTGTCTGTCCGGAGGCTGCAGGGTGAGGGGCAGAGGGGCTCCCCTCCCTTCCCGGGTGAGGTGTCCCATCCCAGCCTTTCCGGCCATTCAGGCCCGGAAATCCGCCCTCTGCTGGGAACAGAGGAGCCAGGACACGGGGATGGCCTGCGCTTCCTCCAGCTTCCTGTCCCCTTCCCCTTGGGCCTGGGGTGGGCGCGGCACCCTGGCAGTGGGGTGCCTGCCTCAGAGACCCGCCTGGGTGACATGGCCAGAGCCAGTAGGGCCGTGAAGACAGCGGCCTTGGCAGGAAACTGAGGACACAGCAGCCCTCCCCGCCCCGCCCCTCCCGAGCACGATGACGTTTCTGAGATGTATGTGACCTTGGCCGCTTACATGGCTGCCATGGCTTGCCTGGACTGTGGCCACCAGCCCCGCCTCCACCCATCCCATGGCCCCACGCCCCCCTCTCCAGTGGTCATGGCAGTCCTTTTAAAGGGAAGTCAGTCACAGCTGGCCTCTGCTACCCTAACCCTAACCCTAACCCTAACCCTAACCCTACCACCCCAGGTGTGGCCCCATGTCGCACCAAGTGAGAGCCCTGGGTCCTCTCGCAGCCGCTTCTTACCACCTATGCCAGATCAAGTCCCTTACCCAGAAGCATCTTATTGACCTCTGTCCCCCAGCACCAGAGATCCCAAGGCCTTTGCACCTTCTGTCACCTCTGCTGAAGCCCTTTCTTTCCAGAGGTCCCCAGGGCTCCCTCCCTGTTTCCTTAGGTCCTCCCTGGAAGCCCTTCTTCTGTGGAGCCCTGCTCTGGCCACCGTCTGAAGCGTGACCTTCTCCACAGTGCTGAGACTACAGGCGGGGGGCCCCCACACCTGGCTTCAGCCCCACTATTCTTCAGGTGAATGAATATCTGAGCAGCCCCTGCTTCCCCCAGGACAAAGTCCAGTCCTCTTGTTTTGGTCCACCTCTTTCCTTCTGGCCTCACATCACCGTCTCTGGAAACTTTCAACTTCCTCCATGAGTGCCACTCCCTGTGGCCTCAGGGCCTTTGCACACGACATTCCCTCTGGCGTCCTACCTTCTCCCCTTCCCCAGGCCATTCCTATTCAACCTTCAGCTCTTGCATTGCTTGATTTCCAGAACAGGCTCCCCTCCATCAAACCCAGGACTCTAAGCACCCGTTTGTAAAAACCTTAGCTCCATTAATTAATTAATTTCTTACTTTATAGTTTTAGGACATTTTCCCTCGAATATTCATGGTGAAATCAATTAATAAGTAATAGTGACAACAGAGCCAAACCAGGCCCATTCATCAACCACATTAATTATTTAAATAATCAACCCCTCTCATTGCCTGAATGAACTGATTTGCTCCGATAACTGATACCACTTACTGCATACATTGCCTTAATTAATCGCATTAATGAGGAGTAATTAAAGCCCATTATCCTTTATTTCCCCAGCGCTGTTTAAATCTGAACTGCACCTTCAGGAGTGCTGGCAGTGTCGCCCTGTGTCGCCCTGCCTGTCTGGCGGTTGCCCTCTGCGGAGCCCCGTCTGCCCTGTCTGTCCCCAGTTCTATCTTCCAGGGCTCAGGGCCTGGTCACCTGGCCCCAGCCCCTGTCACCTGCTTCTCTACCTGCACGAGCCCCCTGCCTCCTCTTGAGAGGCCCCACTTCCTCACCTGAGGACTGGGTACACCCAGCCACGGGGACCCCCACGCCATGCTCCTGGGCTGGCGTCGACCTGCTCCAACCTCCACTGCCCTGCCAGAGAAGGGACAGGCCTTGGGCAGAAGGCTGGGAAGCCCTGTCCCTCCTCCCCCAACCAGCGGACTTCAGCCCTGGAGCTGTGGGTGGGATTTCCCTTCCCCCATGCTCCTGGCTTTAGCGCCTGCCCTGCACACCGCTCAAAGATATTCCAACAGGGGGCCCGGAGAGTCCCTGCTCCTTCCCTACCTGGCTGGTGGAAAGCCTGGGGGCAGGGTACTCGGTGCCACTGTCCCAAGGGACAGCTGAGGGTGCTGAGCCCTGGGCTGTTAATGACACTTAAAACCCACTGCACGCTGGACTTGGTAGACCATTCCTGTAATCCCAGCACTCAGGAGGCTGAGGCAGGAGGAGCTCTGCAACTCCAAGGCTAGCCTGGGCTACAGAGTAAGACCCTGCCCCAAAAAACTAAAACAAAAACAAAACAAAAACCAGTGCAGAAGAGCAAAGGGGCAGGCACTTTTTCCTTTCTTTCTTTTTTTTTTTTTTTTAAGACAAGGTCTCGCCATGTAGTTCAGATTGGCCTTGAATTTGTGATTGTCCCGTCTCAGCCTCCCAAGTGCTGGATTACAGGCGTAAGCCAGGGCAGGCAACTGTTGAGTGCCGACTGCATGCCTGTGACCTGGAAGCCCCACTTTACCGCACAGAGGACTGAGGCTCGGAGCTTGACCCAGGGGGCACAGCTGTTCCAGGCGAATGGCTTGGCCTGAGCTCAGGTTCTACGCTCTGTTCCTCAGCTGGGTGGGCTCCCCTGGAAATTGGGAGCAGCTGCTGGGTGGAAACAGGAGAAACTGGGGAGCAGAGGGTGAAAAAAATAGTATTTCAACCAGGAAGGCTGGGCACAGCGGTGCACACCTGTAATCCCTGCACTCAGGAGGCTGAAGCAGGAGGATTGCCAAAAGTTCAAGGCCAATCTGGGCCACATAGTGACTTCAAGGCCCGCCTGAACTACACAGCGAGACCCTATCTCAAAAACACAAAAAACAAAAACTAGGCAGGAACCCAGATCCAAGGCCAGGAAGGGGAATGGGGTGATAGAGAAAAGACCCTCTAGGGCCATGAGGGCCCCCAGCAAGGAGGTGGGAAGCCATGACCAGGCAAGCCCCCTCCCCTGGCCTCCGTTTCCTCTGCACAAGCAGCTCTGTCCGTTCCTGGCCCTTCCCGGGTCCAGGCCCAGGGGAAAACCTGTACCTGCCATCTGTCCGGTGAAGAAGGTGCCATCTGTCTCCTCAGTGTACAAATGAGGAGACTGAGGCTCAGACAGGGGAAGGGCTCCCTCCTTGGGTGAACGAGCTGCTGAGGGTGTGACCCCTGAGCCCCACGCCTCCGGCCTCCCGGTGGACAGCCCGCTGACAGGGCCCCTGAGGGTTGGGAGGGGCACGTGGTGGGGTGGAGGTGGGGGGTGGCCCATCCTTCCCCAGGCAGCCGGGTTCCCACAGTCCAAGGCGTCTGGGGTCTCGGGACTGTGAGAAAGTCTTCACAGGAAATGAGACGCAGGAGCAGCTGGGCCCCTTCAAATGACAAGGACGGGCCTCGCAAGCCCAAGGAGGCTGCAGGGCCCGGGCCCAGCACCCCCTCCCCGGTGGGTAATCGCTACCAGATGCCCGGCCGCTGACGTCACCTGCAGGCCAAGAGAGGGTCGTGGGACTGGGGGAGAGCTGGGAATGCTTGGACCGGAATCAACATTCCTAAAGGAAATGGGGGGGGGCGTGGCCGCTTCTCGGTGCCTGGCACCAGGGCCAGGCAGGGGAACACAGGGTGCCCCAGCTCTGCTCCAAACAGCTCCCCTGGGACTGGGGGCCCGAGTGGTCAGGTGGGAGGCAAAGGACGTTAGGGCGGTGCCAGAACAAAGAAGCAGAACGGTTTTCAGACCCTCCTGAGAGAGCCTCGGGAAACACCTCAGAGTGGGACCCTCCAGCAGAGGCCAGCTGTGGCTCCCATGTCACTAAGCCGAGGCCAAGTCCTTGCTGGTCTATCTAAAGCCATTTTCTCTCTAACTTCTCTCTCCTTTCCCTATCCTCCCCATCCTGCTCTGCTCTAGTTATTCTGGGCCCTGCTCTTTGTTCCTCAAACATGCAGAGAACTTTCCTACCTCAGGACCCTTGCACGTGCTCTTCCCAAACCTTGACATGTGCTTCCTTAGACAAGAAGAGGCGTTGTCCCTCATTCTTTTGTTCAAACATCACTTCCTCACAGAGACTTTTCCTGACTAATCTTCCTAAATTGTCACTACCAGCCATTTCCCCCAAGACCAATTCCCTCACTTGATTTTACATTTTCTTAGTGGTTCTTTTTTCTTCTAGTTGTGCATATAACTCATCTCTCTGCTTTACCATCTCTCTTCCCTGAACTGGGGCTCCAGGGTGAGGGTCTGCCATGCTCCGTGCTGTCTCCCCAGAGGCTAGTGGCATGGGTGAACCTCGGTAAATATAAACATGAGGGAAATGCCATAGCCACTAACTGAGATTCCAGCATGCTATCTGTTTTGGTTTCTTTGCCTTGTTTATTTGTTTTTGAGACAGGGTCCTGCTGTGTAGTCCAGGCTGGCTGGCCTTGAACTCACAGCAATCCTCCTGCCACTGCCTCCTGAGTGCCACCACACCCAGCCACATCTTGTTATTAACCTCTTCCATGTCAGCACCTGTAAAATGGGCTCCTGTCAGCTCCTTCCCAGAGTGTTGTGGAAAGTCACTTACAATAATGGTAGACCAAGCTTTGACGGAAAGATGACCTGTAGCTTAAGACCTTGGCCTTGGGTGTCGGTCAGGCCTGGGACAAATCTAGGGCCGGTGCTTAATCTGTGACCCCGGGGGGTGGTGCTTTCTCTCTGTAAGCCTCAGCCCTCGCTGACAAAATGGAGCAACAGAGGTGCCCACTCTCCAGGCGCCATCATGGCTGTGTCACTCCCCGTCAGCCCCATTAGGGCCCTCCCTGGGGACCCTGGCTTGACAAGTGCTGTGCGGGTGGGGCGGGCTGTGTCAGGGGCTCTGTCCAGCTCCAGGGCTCCCCTCCTCCTCTGTGCTAAGGGCTGAGGGGGCTCCAAGGCTCTCCCCGCAGGAGCCCTGGGTCCTCGGGAGCTCGGAGCCTGGGAGCGGGTGGACGGCCCCCTCCCTCCTTCCTGCTCTCTGAGGATCTCAGCACGAACAGCACACCAGGAAACTCCTGCAGCCTCACCTCTTCCCCTTCCTTCCTCCTGCTCCAGGTGCACCCTGCCTCCCAGGGGCTGGGGACAGAGCCCCTGCGCGCCAGGACCTGGTCAGTGGGGCCCATGCTGTCCTCTGGCAATTCCCACCCTCCCCAGGCCCTCACAGGCCCTTGTGGGCTACTGGGGAGCAGATGACGGGTGTGGGGAGGGCCAGAGTGGTCACAAGGAAAAGGGGCTCCCTGGGTGCCCGGCCCTGGACCAAGGTTTCCCGTGGGATGCTGGATCTCAGGGCACCAGGACAGTGTTAGTCTGGCTGGCTCCCCAGAACCTCTGGACACTCAGGTGATGGTGGGGGCAGGGGGTGTCTGCCTACTCCCTCCGACAGCTCCGGGCCAAGCCTGACGCAGAAGGCACTGCCAGGACCAGCAGGCTTCTGCCTACAGGGAGAAAAGCTGAGGTGGGTCTTGACTTGGTGTTCTGAAGGCGCCCCAGACCTTCGCTCACAGGCCCCGGCCCCGCTGGAGGGGCGCGTCTGCCGAAGTGTCAGCACACGGTCCTCCTGCGCCTTCTACTTGCAGCGTCAGATTCGCAAGCAAACCTTTCCTCCCTCATCCACAAAATGGGGGTGCTAAGAATCCCTCTCTCCTGGGACTGTCCTGAGGTGCTGATGAGCAGATGCCTGGCCCGAGCAGAGGCAGGGCTGGGGACAGAATTACAACCCACGAAAGCTGATTTAGAAAAGTTCAGTCGGCCAGGCATGGCGGCTGGCACATGCCTGTAATTTCAGCACTCTAGGAAGCTGAGGCAAAAATCCCACCTGCGCAATTTAGTGAGACCCCGTCTCAAAATGAGTAAGTTAAATAAGGGCTAAAGACACAGCTCAGTGGAAAGGCTTTAGGTTCAATTTTCAGTAGCGCGCGCGCGCGCACGCACACACACACACACACACACACACACACACACACACAGTCCCAGATGCCAGACCGACACCCAGGTTTGTCCGTCGCTCCAAGGGTGCAGGACTCCCCCTTAGGCCATTCGTGCCCTACGCTGGCCCTGCCCGGGCCCACCTCGGCCACTCACCTTCGCAGCCCCAGTGTGGGGCACCTTCTGCCCACTGCGGTCATGGTTCCCAGCGGTGACCGCCAGCAGCAGCCTTGCGCACCTCCTCAGCTCGGCGGCTGCCGCCCTTGTCAGACCGCGAAACTGGAGCTCAAAGCAGGACTCCAGGGGCGGGGCTTGACCTATGGGCCACGCCCCGGCCACGCCCCTCCGATTTGTGCCACGCCTCGAATGGAAAGACCTGCTCCTGCGCACCCTCTCTCGCTCCGCCCCTTTCTCGTCGGTTTAAGGCCGGGGAGGCCACGCCCCAGATCACGCTCCTCCCACTCCTCACCCCGCCCCTCGCCCCGCTCGCTTTCCCTGTGGTTCGCCGAGTCGAGGAAAGGCCACGCCCCTAAGCAGCCCTCCTTCCCGCCCCTCTCCTGCGAAGCAGTCAGCGTCCCTGGGCCGAGCAGCCAGGCTCCCAGGCTCCGAGGCTCCCAGGCTTGGGAAACCTCAGAACTCCCCAGGACCTATCGGGCCCTCTTCGCTGATGCAATCTCCGCTCCTCCACGCCTGAATAAGGCTGAATTAAGGGAGCGGGTGGCAGGAGAAGGGTCCTAGGGCAGCCAGGGAGGTGCAGCCCGGCTGGACAGGCGACCTCCCCTCGCTGCGGTTCATTCAGTGTGGCAGCTGTCGTTTGGAAACGGTAGCAGCCTCTCCTTGCTAGTTTTCTCTGAGGATGTTACGGCTCAGGGTCAGCACAGTGCCTGGCTGCCCTAAGTACTTGGTTAATGTGCAGATTTTTTCTTTTTTGGCCCGGATGTTGCTGGAGACACCATCCCCGAAGGTCCTGCCCTCCCCACCCCTGGGGAACACCTACCCTTCTGGGCCGGCGTCCTGAGGAACTCCGCCCGCCTCCGTGTCTGCTGTGGGATCCTCGGGCTTTCTCAAGGTGTCCACCTCCATCCTGGAAGGGCCAGGTTCCTCTGCCGCCGTGTCCTCCGGGGGGCCACCAGCCTCCACCTCCTCCTCGGCTGCCTCCAAGCCCGGTGGGTCGGGCAGACCTCGTGGGACCAGATGGGGCTCCTGTGCCACCTCTTGGGCCTGCTGGGTGGCCTGTTTGTCCCGAGCCTTCTTGAGGTTGGGTCGAGGCATGGTGCCCATGTGACTGTACATGTCACTGGAACGGGCATAGGCTGCAGGGCTCTTGGGAACTGTCACCATGTCATCCTGTGTGGCTTCGAAGGTGTCAGGCTCCAGAGGGGCCCTGATACTGCTGGGGGCTGAAGACCGTCTCAGAGTGAAGGACCGGGGGAGGTTGGAGAGACTCCCAAGGCCCTTGAACTTGAAGAACTCTGGAAAGCATGAAAGGAAGGAAAAGTAGTCATTGATGGCCTCGGCAGCGGTGATAATAACAGTACAAACTACAATGCAGCCTAAATCCCAGCACCCAGGAGGACGACGCAGGACGGTCCCTATGAGTCTGAGCCCAGCCTAAGTTTCACAGTGAGTTCACCAAGCAAACAAATCGCTGGGCGTGGTGGCACACACCTGGAATCCCAGCACTTAGGAGGCTGAGGCAGGAGGATCATTGTGAGTTTGAGACCAGCCTGGGCTACAAAGTGAGCTCAACGCCAGCCTGAACTGCATAGGGAGACCCTGTCTCAAAAAAGACAGGAAAAAAAGAAAAGAAAAACAACCACTGACATGAACTGCGGGGCAGGAGGGATGTCCACACTGGCCTCTCTGTGGAGGGCTGGGGAAAGGAGCAGGAAGTGGTCACAGCCCAAGGGCCGCTCCTAGCTCCTCTGGGTCCTCTCCTTCCTGTGCCCCATTCCTAGCTCACTAGCTCAGCTGCAGTGCTCAGGTGATACCATCTTCTCTGCACTTCCGCAGGGGTACGGAAGCTGTGACATCACTCCTTCCTGCCTGAGCGTGGGACTGTCCCCGCTCAGGCCACCACATCTAACTTCCCTATGGCCTCCAGATGAGTGAAAAGGAAAAACTCTGGCAGTTTCCACTTTCTGGGCGTCCTCTGCCTCCTCTGTCCTCACACCCACGCTGGAATGTAGGTATGACGCTCCCTATGACAAGGGTGGAAACTGAGGCCCAGAGAAGGAGAGGGGCTTGCCCGTGTCACACAGCGAGCCCTGGCTGAGACCGGATGAAGGCCCATGGCTGGGGACTGTGGGTCCCTGCAACTTCGTTCCCAGCCCTGCCTGTCTTGGCCCCGTACTGCCTGCCGGCGCTCTGCTCTCAGACGGCTCTGCGTGGAACAGAGACTGCACCAGGGTGCAAAAGAGGCCACTGACTGCACATCTTCCCAGCAGCTTGGGCTCTGTCTCCTGGGCACCGAGGGTCCAGGGGGGACGGCAGTGGGAGCAGGGAGCGCAGTTGAGGCCCCAAGTCCAGAGATGGGATGAGACCTACTCCTTAGTCCGCGAGGTCCCGGACAAGCTCGGCCTCAGGGTTTCCACTAGAGGAATGCAGCACACACACCCGTGCGCACACACACCCCGGTGCTGTCAGATCGGAGCAGGGGACAGCAGTGTGCCGGGGCCAGCGGCGCCCAGCTGGGGAAGCAACACAGCAGTGGGTGGCGGTGCCTTGCCCTGGAGCTTCTTGAGGACCCCCAGCCTCGATGCTGGTGGGAATGGGGGGCAGCACCCTAGGGTACCACCCTCTGCCCCTGCGCTGGCTCTAGTAACTCCCAAGCTCCGGCGTGCGCCTAGGTCTGGGGCGTGAAACGGTCTCCTCCGCCCAGTTTCGAGATCAGAAGAGCAGAGATGCTGCAGAGCAGAGCGGCTGAGATGCAGCGGGCACAGAGACAGACGCAGAGATAGAGACAGAGAGGAGCGACCTGGGCCGGGGTGTGACAGATGTGGCCATGTCAAGACGCTGGGGACACGCAGCGATGGACAGAAAGAGAAACAGAAAGGAGACGGCGGTCAGAACCAGATGCAGGGAGAGCCGAGCGGACAGACAGAGGGACAGGGACAGCCGCACTCACTGAACTTTCTGCTGGACTTCTTGGGCCCCTCCGTCATCTTGACGAGCGGTGTGAAGCCCCGGGGCAGCTGGACATCGGGGTTGCGATGCCTCCCCCACCCGTTCCCCTTCTCTCGCCCTCACTGGCTTCCTCTGTGTATTTTTAAACCAGCGAAACTCCCACAGCCCCACCCCCACCCTCTCCGCAGGGGGCGGGGGCTGGGGCCTCCCTGTCCGCCCCTGAGGGCCGCCTTCTTGGCCTCAGCCGCAGGGGCAGGGGGCACAGCACAAGCCCGCGGGACCCGGGAGGGCTGGGGAACAGACCGCAGCCTCTGGGATCGGTGCCTGCTGGGCCGGGGCCACGGGGGCCCTGGCAGCTGCCGCTGAGGGTCTGGCCCCCGAGAGCACAGGCCGATGTGCGGGACACTTCATCCCGAGCTTTGGTGCCCGGGAAATGGACTGGCAGCTGTGGTGAGCAGAGTGCCGTGAGCAGGCCCAGGGCTCCGGGCCACCGGGCCCAAGTTCAGCGCTTGGCAGGCCACTTAGGCACAATGTGATCTTGGACTAGAAACACCTCCTAAGCCTCAGTTTGCCCTGTGTTCAGTCCACCAATCAGAGCCTGGCCCGCAGTCCATGCCTGCTGAGGCATGGCTGCTCCTTTCCAAGCTAGCAGATACCCCCGGACTTGTTCTACCACACCTATGAGCCAGAGATGGGGAAGACTGAGGCACAGAGCAGCAGAGGGCTTTCCTAGGGTGCACAGCGAGTCAGTGACACAGACTGGGTAACAGCTCGCCTTTCCAAACTGGCTACGGTGGCGCACGCCTGTAATCTCAGCACTAGGGAAGCTGAGGCAGGAGGATCGTTGTAAGTTCAAGGTCAGCCTGGGCTACATAATAAGTTTGTGTTCTTTGCAAGTTCAAAACCAGCCTGGGCTACAAAGTGAGCTCAGGGCCAGCCTGAACTGCATAGCGAGAGCCTGTCTCCAAAAGACAAAATAATAATAATAATAATAATAATAATAATAATAATAATGAGTTTGTGGGCAGTCTGAAGGACACAGCAAGACCCTGTTTCAAAAAACAAAACAAAAAATCTCACCTTTTCAGATCCCCTAACCTACGAGCTGGTGTTCTTCCACTTTACAACTTCCTTGTGTTTGCTTTGTGTGTGGGCGTGTGTGTGTGTGTGTGTGTGTGTGTGTGTGTGTGCAGAACCGAGATGAGGAAATGTGACCTCCTGTCATACACTGGCTGTCTCAGACCCTGTAGAAGCCACAAGATGTAGGGGTTTCAAACCCAGGTGTATGCTGCTGACACGTTATAATCTCCACTTTGAAGCTTCAGTCGCCAAATTTCTACAGTGGGAACATGGCAAAGTGTACTGTCAATTTGTAGGTGGTTGGCGTGTGTGTGTGTGTGTGTGTGTGTGTGTGTGTGTGTGTGTGTGTACCAGCGCTTCACGCAGGCACTACCACAGAGCCACACCCCTGGGCCCAGGCTTGACAACTTTTATCCTGGCCCCTGTGCTGGAAACCAGGGTGTGAGAGAGGGGCTCATGTTCACATGGCTCCTTCCTGTACCCTCCATGTTAATAATGGCCCCGGTCTCGCCAGAGGGAACAGGAAGTTGCTTGTCCGGCTGCAGTCTGAGGTGCTGACTTCCATGCAGGTGACCTCCTCAGGCCTGCTGGCTGGATGTGGTCCTCGTGGGCAGGGGCTCAGATGAACCGTTGTACTTTTTTGTTTTTGTCATCCTGGGGATTGAACCCATGGCCTTTTCACTGAGTCACATCCTCCCCAGCCCCTTTCTAACATTTGAGATAAATTCCTGCTAAATTGTAAGCTGTCCAGGCTGGCTTGAACTTGCTGTCCTCTTGCCTTGGCCTCCTGGAATGCTGGGCTTGTAGGTATGGTCTGCCACGTCTGGCTCCAGCTGAGTCTTCCGATAGAGTGAAGAGGACCCCAGGGCCCTTTGGGGATGGGACACAACCCTGAGGTAATGGCAGCAGAATTCTGCTCACAGACAGGCCCAGATGGACCCGGCCTCCAAGTCTGAGTAAAAGGGTAAGGTTTCTGGGCCATGGACTTAGAGGCAAGGGGCCTCAATCCCAACCCTCCTGCTGAGCTGGAAGCCCCCATAGACCATCACTTAGATCCACAAAGCAGACCCATTAGGCAAATCCTGGTATTTGTCCCCATTTCACAGATGAGGAAACTGAGGCCAAAGAAGAGCATGTACAGGCAGACTACCAGGCATCGAAACCCACTGGGCTTCTGTGCTGAGTTGTCAGGAAACAAAGAGGATCTGGTAGCCTGGTGGAAGCTAGGGGTCTTCCTCATGCAGGGCTGCAGGTGAGTCCCAGCTTCTCTCCCAGAAGACAGTTTCAGTGTGACTTGGGCTAACTTCTCCTGGCTGTGGCATCAGCCAGTACTGGCTTGCTGGCCAGGCCAATTTCCAACTTGCTGCGTGTCATGCATAAGAGACTTTGCCTCTGTGGGCCTCAGTTTGCTTCTCTGTGAAATGGGGTCTCAGCAGCCCTTGGGAGACCTCCTAGCCAGCACCTGGGGGTCTCTTGGGGATGAGATGGGGTGCACAGAAAGGAGGCTCGCTGATCGAGGCTAGGCGAACCCAGCGGGGCAGGCACGGCGCGGGAGCCGGGGAGGCCGGGCCACCAGAGCTGCATTGCTGGGGCAGAGACGCCTTGTCAGCCAGCACTAGGCTCGGCCTGCTGTTGGCGGGCGCCAGGGCAGTTGCTGTCATCCTCGGGAGAATGAATGGGGCTCAGTGTGCTGAGCTCAGAGCCCCCTTTGTGCTGCCTTGAGTGGCCGTTGGGAGTGTGGCCGGAGAGCTGCTGGCAGTGGCCCTGCCACAGGCCCTACCCAGCCTGCTCTGGAGGCCAGCCCAGCACACCGCGTGCCGCAGCCCCGAGCGCTGAGCGCAGTGCACTGGTCCCTCCAGGCCTCTGCCTGCCCTGGACCTGCACCGGGCTCGGGCTTTGTCCCGCGGCTCAGTCTGCGCCCTGCAAGTCCTCCCGCTGGAAGCTGGAGCTAAGGGCCGCAGGACCCCCGCTCTGCTCTCTCTCCCCAACCCTGCCCTAGCCCCTTCTCCGGTCCATGACTCAAGCAGGGACAGCGTGGGGACTTGGGAAGCTGGAGGAGAGGACAGACTGAGGATCAGGGCCTCAAACTTCATAGTCAAAAGTATCAATCCAGGGCTGGGGATATAGCTCAGTGGCATGAGCACCTGCCTGGCAAGCGCAAGATCGTGAGTTTGATCCCCGGAACCAAAAAAAAACAAAAAAATGTATCGATCCAGCGGGCATGGTGGCGCACGCCTGTAATCCCAGCACTTGGGAGGCTGAGGCAGGAGGATCGCTGCAAGTTCGAGGCCAGCCTCCACTACAAAGTGAGCTCAGGGCCAGCCTGAACTGCATAGCGAGACCCTGTCTCAAAAACGCAAAAATAAATAAATAAAAATAAATAAAAGTATCGATCCCAGGGGGCTGGGGATTTAGCTCAGCAGCACAGCGCCTGCCTGGCAAGCACAAGGTCGTGAGTTCGATTCCCGGTACCAGAAAAAAAAAAACAAAAAAAAACCAAACAAACAAAGTATCGATCCCAGGCTAACTTGAGCTTAGTCCCCACCTGTATGACCCTGAGCAAGTCATGTCCCTTCCCTGAGCCTTTTCTCCCCATCAATAAAATAAGGCCACACATCCCTCAGAGCGCCCTGCCAAGAAGCCCATTTGTGTTTCATTCACTTGGGTTTTTATTTGCAGGTTCCAAAGAGACCTTAAACCAGACCTGGTGGCACAAGCCTGCAATCCCAGCACTTGGGAGACTGAGGCAGGAGGGTCACCACAATTTCCAGGCCAGCCTGGGGCACATAGTGAGTTCAAAGCCAGCCTGAACTATACAGTGTGACCCTGTCTTAAAAACCAAAGCCAAAGACATCTCAAGCTTCCTGCGAGGGCAACGGGCCTTCCCGCCCTCCTGGGCCCTGGCCCTAGGGGAGCCACACTGCTCAACAGATGCTTTTCCTTGGTGGGCCTGCTTGCCCAGCATTGGGGCGGAGTAGCATGATGGTGAACCAATGACCCTGGGCTTTGAGAGCCAAGGGACCTGGCTTTAACTCTCACCTTGGAAGCCCCCTGGCTGTGTGATCTTCAGCGGGTCACTAGGCCAGTCTGAGCCTGTTTCGTCTTCTGTGAGTTGGGCCCAAAAATAGCAGCCTCCTAAGAGAGGTGCTGCAAAGTGTCAGGGAGACGACACACGTCAACGTAGGAGGCAGCGAAGCGGTGGGAAGCAGCACTTCTCAGTCGGACAGGGCCTGGGCATCACACAGCCACCTCTCTTCCGTGTCCCCTCACCCAGGGAATTTTCCAGAAGCTGAGAGTTCCCACCCCACGAGACTTCCCTTCCCTTCCCTTCCCTTCCATGTGTCTACTTGTCCCTGCTCCAGGGAGGAACATGGAGATCCAGACCGCGGTGGCCAGTGGCTCACTTCCTTATTTAGTGACTCAGTTTCCCTAACAGTTCAACGGTGCAGGATCAGAGACTTTCTTGGGGCCTGCACAGCTAGCCAGTCAATAGACATTAATTGAGGACAGGTCCCATGTCTGGACCTTGCCAGTTTAGTCAACCCACCAGAAGCAGGTGACATTGCTCTCAAGTCAGTAAATAGCTGGTGTGGTGGTGCACGCCTAATGTCCCAGCACTTGGGAGGCTGAGGCTCCCGGGAGTTCAAGGCCACCTTGGGCTGTGTATCAGAGATCCTGTCTCAAAAAACAAAACAAGCCAGGCATGCTAGCGCATGCCTGTAATCCCAGTACTCGGGAGTCTGAGGCAGGATGATCACTTTGAGTCTGAGGCCAACCTGGGCTACGAAGTGACTCAAGGCCAGCCTGAACCGCAGAGCAAGACCCTGTTTCAAAAAAGGCAAACAAAGCAAAGCAAAACAAAACAAGACAAAGAAAAAGGTGTCTGGGTGTAATCCCAGCGCTGTAATCCCAGCACTCGGGAGGCTGAGGCAAGAGGATCACAGCAAGTTCAAGGCCAGCTTTGGCTACATAGTGAGCTCAAGGCTAGCCTGAAGTACATAGCGAGAACTTGTCTCAAAAAAAGAAGAAAAAAGAAAGAAAGAAAGAAAAAAGCAAAACAGGTTAAAGCAAGTGGGAAACCGCTCGTTCCTCCTTCTTCCTGGCTTTTGCCAGCCTCAGCGCTGTGCGGCCCAGGCCTCAGAGCTGGGCAGTCTTCCAGAGGGCCCCTGGCAGCTCCTGCCTCCTTCCCACCAAGGCTGAGGGCCTGTGGCCCTGAGGGGGAGTGACTGGCAGATGTTAGGGCTCGGGCCAGGGATACTGGGGTGGAGGCGACAGCACCACTGGAAACTCGGCTAAGTCCTCTGCCACAGGAAGTGACTTAGGGAGGGTCTGTGGGAAGCAAGCAGCCCACTGGGGCCTGAAAGGCTGACAGTGCCAGAGGCGAGCCAGGGGCAGATCCACCCGTGCTGCTGTCCCTTCCCACATCCCACCTTGGCCCTAGGGTGTGGAGCTCTGACCCGGCTCAGATGGGGGGGCCCTGACATCTGCAAGTTTTGGGGATTTCTGCCAGATGAAGCTGCTTCCAACACCAGTGTGGCCACTGGTCATCTGTGTGACCCTGGCCAAGGGCATTAACTTCTGTGTCTCAGGCCTTTTGTGCAGTGGAGGTGACAGTAGCACCCACTTCCTTTGGCGGACAATTTTTTTTTTTTTTTTTTTTTTTGGTCTTTCTAAGACAGGGTCTCCCTCTGCAGTTCAGGCTGGCCTTGAGCTCACTTTGTAGCCCAGGTTGGTCTCGAACTCACAGTGATCCTCTTGCCTCAGCCTCCCGAGTGCTGGGATTACAGGAGTGCACCACCATGCCCGGCTTTTGTTTGTTTTTTGGGTTTGGCTGACAATTGACATAACTCACATAAAGCACTAAGTGTAGGGCTTGGGCCATTCATTTCTCTTGGCAAATTGTAACCACTGCGATTATTTTCTTCCTCCCTATTCCTGATTCAACAGCTTCCTGCTTTTAACCAGTAATATACCCATGAAGCCTGCTCTAGTTCATTCCCTGACCTGGCTCCACACTGCCCCCAGGAGGGGGATCCCTGTTCCTAACCCAGACCCTCCACACCCTCCCCAGCAGGGCCTTCTCCCAGAACAGGGCCTCTGGGGACACTAGGGTCATTCAAACCATCCCAGGAGGGGGCTCCAGGGCGGAGTGAGAGCCAGGAGCAATCCGAGGGCTTCCAGCAGGTGGAGCAGGAGCTGGGGGTGGGTTGGGATCAGGGAGCACAGCAGGAGGGTAGCGGGGGGTTGGGAGGACCACTTAGGAGCCATCCACAGCGGGCTGGAGAGGAGGGGACAGGTTGAGGGTGCAGAGGAAGCAGAAAAGACAGTTTCGTTGGGCTGCTAACTGGGCAGAGCTGGAGGACTAGGCAGGAGGCTTTCGGAGCCAGAAAGATGCTGGGGAAGGAATGGGTGGGGGTGTGGTCATGGGACGAGGGGGGCTTGGTGTCTGCAATAAGGACTTCAAGCCCCACTGCCATCCTCCCGGCCCGACTATAAACAGCGCGAGCTAACTGATTCTTCACGCTGAAGATCCAGCTTTGTTATTGTGTGACCTTGGGCAAATGACCTTCCCTTTCTGAACCTCAATGTCCTCCTCTGTAAAATGGGTGAGTGGTCCTGAGCATGGGGCCTTAGTTCAGGATTCAGTAGGACCCCCTAGCAATTCCTGAACACTCCGGGGGCTGAATAAATGTTAGCTCTTTTTGCTATGATTTGGCTCCGGCCGGACTAGCTCTGGCGCAGTGTGGTGGAGGCAGAGATCTTCTGGGTCTCATCCCTGCCTCCCGGAAAACCGGTAGTGGGGTGGGTTGGAAGGGGGTCCAGGGCTATAAGGCCTGGCGTTGCCTGCTCACCGCCGCCAGTATCGTCGCGCCCCCTGGCGGCCGTCGGTTACCATGTCAACGGCGAGTGGCGGGGGCTTGGCGGAGGCGGCGGCGGGGGCCGATCTCTCCTCCCAGGGCCGGAGGCCGCTTCCTCGGCGCCTCTCGACTTCGCCTCTTGGGGTGCACTCCCAGCCGGGGAGCAAGGGCTCTCCCCGCGGCAGCCGGTGCTGGGGGGTAAACTGAGGCAAGCAGCAGGGCGCCCCGTAGCCAGGTGTCAAGCGCGGGGCCCCACCTCCGGGGGCGGAGGAGGGGCCGTGGGCGGTG
>NW_004955419.1:873288-883160 GCF_000276665.1 Chinchilla lanigera | reverse complement strand
TGGAGGCGGCCATGGCAAAGCAGTACGACTCGGTGGAGTGCCCCTTTTGTGATGAGGTGACTAAATACGAGAAGCTTGCCAAGATCGGCCAAGGCACCTTTGGGTAAGCCCGGGCCCCTCGGGGCCGGAAGCTCTGGGCCTGCAGCTTTCAGGGCCCCCACGTCGGGACGCCCAGGGCGCGGCGCGAGGTGGTTCGGAGGACGCTGATCCCCGGCCTGTGCCTTGGGCTCGCTAGGTCGCGTCGTGGCCCGCTTGGGCCTGCGAGCGCAGGCTGGCGGGGAGAAGCTTGAGGTCTCGGGGGGAGGGCGGGGAGGGGCTGCAGAGAGGCGCCCTGGAAAGGAGCGAGATTTCTCCGACCGTGCCGGGGTGGGAAGGGGCCGGGGACCGGGAAACCGAAGTTCGGAGAAAGACCGCAGGGACTGGGTGGTGGAGCAGCCGCGTGCCCGGGCCGCCGGCCCCGCCCCGCCCCGCCGGGATCTCCTTCCTGTCGCCCCGGCGCTCTTGGGGGAAGGGCGGCCCTTGCGGAGTCGCCGCTGAGCCCCCCTGGCGCTCGTTTTTTGACTGCAGGGAGGTGTTTAAGGCCAAGCACCGCAAGACCGGCCAGAAGGTGGCATTGAAGAAGGTGCTGATGGAGAACGAGAAGGAGGGGGTGAGTACGGGTCCCGGGAGCCAACTGTCCTAGGCGCCGGCTTGGGTTTTTGCCCGTTGTTTCTGGGAGTTTCATGTTGAGTTAAAGTTTATACCCAGTAGCTTGGAAATTTCCATATTGTAGGAAATTTGGCCTTCCACTTGTATCTTTTCATTCAAATGTTCTAAAGCATCTGATGTTTTAGTTTGGGGCAAATACGGAGAGGTTCAGGAGGGAGACGAATCTTACTGGAGTGCACATTGGTTGTGAAAATTAGGCAACCTTTAAATACCTTTCTCGTAGCCTTTTCTTTCAATGTAAAAGGAAAACTCAGATATATAGTTTTTTTGTGTGTTTTTTGGTTTTGGTTTTTGAGACAGGGTCTGGCTATGTAATTTAGGCTGGCCTTCGAGGTGATCCTCCTGCCTCAGCCTCCCGAGTGCTGGGATTACAGGAGTGTGCCACCATGCCCAGCATGGC
The DNA here is from genome assembly GCF_000276665.1 of Chinchilla lanigera. Lineage (NCBI taxonomy): Eukaryota > Metazoa > Chordata > Mammalia > Rodentia > Chinchillidae > Chinchilla > Chinchilla lanigera. The sequence continues at coordinate 882,052 of NW_004955419.1, read as the reverse complement.
ATATAGTTTTTTGTTTGTTTGTGTTTTGTTTGTTTGTTTTCTTGTTGTTTTTTTCTGGTACCGGCAATGGAACTCACGACCTTGCACTTGGCAGGCAGGCGCTGTGCCGCTGAGCTAAATCCCCAGCCCCGTCATATAGTTTTGTTCTTTTTTTAAGTGACTACAACTCAGGGAATGTACTGAGTAGTCTTTCCTGACCCCATCCTAGCTTCAGCTGGGCTTCCTGCGGACCTACTCTTGCGAGGAAATTTCTTAATCTTTTTTTGTTTTGTTTTTGAGACAGGGTCTTCCATTGTAACCCAGACTGCCTTTGCATTCATTGTGTAGAGGGTGCTGACCATGAATTCACTAGGTAGCCCATGCTGACCTTGAACTCATGGTGATCCTCCTCGTGCTAGGATTCTGGCATGTGCCACCACACCCTGCAGGAAATTTCTTACAGTATGTCTCGTTCAGGCTGGCCTCACTGGGATCCTCTAGCTTCAGTCTCCCAAGTGCTAGGGTTACGGGCCTTCAGCACCACCCTGGCTTTTTGTGTTGTGGGGTGTTTTTTTTGTTGTTTGTTTTGCTGTTTTGTCCTTTTTGCAAAGGGTCAGGCTATGCAGATCAGGCTGGCCTTGAACTCACTTCGTAGCCCAGCCAGGCCACAAACTCAAAATGATTCTCCTGCCTCAGCTTCCCTCATGTGTGCTGGGATAACAGGCATGTGCCACCACACCCAGCTTTGTTTTGTTTTTTTAGAAAGGGTCTCACTGTGCTGTTCCTGCTGGCCTGGGAGGTGGCTCTCTCCTCCTGCCTAGGCCTCCTGAGTGCTGGGATCACTGGGCTGTACCACCACTCCTGACAGATTTTTTTAAATCTTTTTTCCGTTATATAATTTATTTATTTATTTATTTTTGGTACCGAGAATCAAACTCAGGACTGTGTGCTTGCCAGAAAGGCGCTTGTGCCACTGAGCTATATGCCTGGCGCCAGATTTTTTAAATCTAAAGAACAGTCATTGGGTTTGGGAGGCTGAGGCAGGAGGATCACTATTAGTTCAAGGCCAACCTGTACTACATTATAAGATTTTTTTTTTTTTTGGTCTTTTTCAGACAGGGTCTCACTATGTAGTTCAGGCTGGCCTTGAGCTCACTTTGTAGCCCAGGCTGGCCTCAAACTCACAGAGTTCCTCCTGTATCAACCTCCTGAATGCTGGGATTACAGGGGTGCTGGGATTATAGGCGTGTACCACCACGCCTAGCAATGTTATAAAGTTTTGTCTAACCCCTCCCACCCCAGTTTTTTGGTAGCCCACTGAGCATAATGCCAATTTTGTCATAAAGTGCATTATTGCCAGGCACGGTGGCACGCACCTATAATCGCAGCACTCTGGAAGCTGAGGCAGGAGGATCTTTGCAAGACCAGCCTGAACTACAGAGTGAGCTCAAGGCCAGCCTAAATAGTGTATCGAGACCCTGTCTCCAAAAAACAAGTGCATTATTGTGGGTGTATAATACCCATGTTTGTTCTTTAGAATATTTCTATTGCTACATTATTTATTTTAATTTTATGAGTTTTATTATGTTACTGCATACTTAACAGGAAGAAATAGCCAAAAAAGTATTGAATTTTTAATATTTATTATTTATAAACAAGCATCAAAATTTTCAACACGCGTTGTTTTTTGGTGTACCAAGTCTAGAAAATAAATTCCTATATCAACTACAATACAAATGCCAATAGAACTCTATAAAAAAAAAATCTTTACTTCAGTTTTCACACCTAAGGCAGTCTTCACATGACAGCACATTCCATACATACATATCGCTTAAACTCACAGCACATGTTTGGTTTTCCTGCCCTTTTTTGCAGACATAACCTGGTATCTTGTTGCTCTTGCTGTTATGCTAGGAGATTCTTACTATACTGTACAACGTGTAGTTAACAGGAATATAAAATATCAATAAAACATTACGTTTTTTTTTTTTTTTTTGTCTTTTTGAGACAGAGTCTCACTTTGCAGTTCAGGCTGGCCTTGAGCTCACTTTGTAGCCCAGGATGGTCTCGAACTCACAGTGATCCTCCTGCCTCAGCTTCCTGAGTGCTGGGGTTACAGGCATGCCCCACCACACCCGGCTTAAAAAGTATTAAATTCTTCATATGTGCATTTAGAATAAACATCAACATTTTCACGTCAGCTGTATACTTGCTTACGAAACCTAAAAGATAACATCAGAAATAAATTCCTACGTGTACTGCAATGAAAATACCAATAGAACTCTACAATAAAAATAATCTAGCTGGGTGTGGTGGTGCATGCCTATAATCCCAGCACTTGGGAGGCTGAAGCAGGAGTGAGTTTTGTGAGTTTGAGACCAGCCTGGACTACAGAGTGAGCTCAAGGCCAGCCTGAACTGCATAGCAAGACCCTGTCTCAAAAAGACAAAAAAAAAAAAGTTTGCTTCAATTATCACACCCAAGGCAGTCTTCACACACGACAACAGCGTATTCCATGTACAAGTCTCTGACAGCACGTGCTTAGCTTTCCTTTCTCCTTTGTGGCAGGCTATTTTTCTCTCTTGTCTTCCTGTTTTTGCCAGGACCTTCCTACTACATTGTATAATGTGCACTTAGCAGGAGAATGAGATACCAATAAAATAAAATATCAAATATGCAATGATTGCTTGGAATAGACATCACCATTTTCTTTGTGGTGCTGCACCTGCCTGTTCACCTGTCAGCTCACCGGTGTGCTCCACAATTTTTGCATAGTTCCCTGGGCAGAAACATTTTGTGGGCTGGGGATTTAGCTCAGCGGCACAGCACCTGCCTGGCAAGCGCAAGGTCATGAGTTCGATTCCCGATATCGGAAAAAAACAACAACAACAAAAAAGATGTTTCTGCAGAAACATTTTGATTTTTCTCTGCTGTAAATGTTCTCTTAGGAGTTCCAGTCCCAGTCTTCTAAGAAAATTTCTCTGTGATACTTTTTGCACTTGTTATTTTCTTTATAAACTACCAAACTTCACACCACACATTTAGGCTTGAGTAAATCACAACCGTTGGCCAACGCTTTGTGTTTCAGGTGACGTCACAGTTGCTGCATAACTCAACAACATCACTGCCTTTGGTTTTATTATAAAAAGTTTCCATTTCAGGCTTCCGTTTTGTTGAGGTTTCCCTATCAATGTATTTCCATCGTGGTACAGTGTTGACATCAACAGTACCAGGTGGTTTTCCTTTGCCATGCAGGAGGCCAGTGTTACATCTTTCTGAAATCCAGAGATTATACTATGCAATTCTCTGTTTTGAAATCACAATATTTCATTTGGAATCTCTGCTTTGTTCCTGGGTGTATTTCTGGGCTGGTCAGCTTGTGGTCTGTTAGCAAATATAACATCAATTGGAAACTGGTAAACCAATAAATAATTGAGTGTCACATTCTGATTGGTTTGGGAGGTGGGAGCAACAAGTCTATTCACAATGTCGCTCGGTTTGTTACTATATGAATAAGGACCTAGTGGCTGAGTTCCAGGGTAAATTTCTAAATTGAAAGCGTAAGTCTTTGCATCTACAAGGGCATCAATTTTTATGCCATATTTTGAAGGTTTTGGGAATATACTGCCTGAAGGCAAACATGAAATACTGTAAGATGTTCATCAGTAGTCATGTTTTCAGATGGTGTATAAATTGCTTGACATTTACCCTCAAATATCTCAAGCCCTGAACAGATTATCAGCAGCCAGATTATCCGTTCTTTTTCTTTCTTTTGTATTATCAAACCTCAGGCAATTTGGAAGGAAACCAAGTCTCCTCAATGTCGTTGTTATTTACAAACTTCAACCCCACACCCATGGCTTTTTCATAAGTCTATTACATTCTTTCCATTTCCTTTTTTTTTTTTTTTTTTTTTTTTTTTTTGGTTTTTTTCCAGTACGGGGAATCGAACTCATGACCTGGCGCTTGCCAGGCAGGTGCTGTGCCACTGAGCTAAATCCCCAGCCCCCGCTTCTTTCCATTTCCATGAGAGAGCCCTGCTAAATACAGTTCCAGCCCATGCTGGAAGGCATAACGAGCCAGGCGAGGTGGTGCATCCCCTCAGGACTATCAGTTAGGCCAGCCTGGACTATATAAGTGAGTTCAGGTCCGCCTGCACTGCATAGCAAGACTCTACCTCCAAAAATGTTATGGTTTACTGACATTTAGTCAGTCAAGTGTTTATCCCTGTTTCAGTTCATTATCTTAAATCAACTCTGTGAGGTGCGCATGCTACTATCATGCCCAGTTTGTAGGTCAGGCATCTGAAACAGCTGATGTCAGAGCACATAACCCCGCTGCCTCCTGGCTCAGGGTCCCTGAGTGTGGATTCAGAGTCAGTTCAGAGTCTGTAGCACTCTCACTTTTGACCATTTCCTCTCTTTCTCTTACCCAGTTCCCCATCACAGCCTTGCGGGAGATCAAGATCCTTCAGCTTCTCAAGCATGAGAATGTGGTCAACTTGATTGAGATTTGTCGAACCAAAGGTGAGTTGCTTGGATCTTACGAGAAAATGAGGCTTTGGCCAACTGAGCCTATGCGAAAGCTAAGCTGGGAGCTCTTAACCTGCCTCCTCTTGACTCCGACACACCCTCCGCTTTCTCTCCATCGGAGCCAGTGCTTCCCCTGCTGCCACAGCACCCACCGGTGAACACTGCACCCATGGGTGCTCTGGAGGCCACAGGCAGCTAGGCTGGAGAGGGTGGGAGCTGGTGATAGCCGGGTGTAGAGTTCTGACTCTGCCTCACCCTTTGTGCCTCAGCGTCTCCCTATAACCGCTGCAAGGGCAGCATATACTTGGTGTTCGACTTCTGCGAGCATGACCTTGCTGGGCTGCTGAGCAACGTCCTCGTCAAGTTCACTCTGTCTGAGATCAAGAGAGTGATGCAGATGCTGCTCAACGGCCTCTACTACATCCACAGGAACAAGGTGGGAGCGGGGGCGTGGGCGGCTGCTGTGCAGATGCAGCAGGGGACCCTTAGGGACAAGGCTGAGCCCTCCTCCTGTTCCCCTGCAGATCCTGCACAGAGACATGAAGGCTGCCAACGTGCTCATCACTCGGGACGGAGTCCTGAAGCTGGCCGACTTTGGGCTGGCCCGGGCCTTCAGCCTGGCCAAGAATAGCCAGCCCAACCGCTACACCAACCGCGTGGTGACGCTGTGGTACCGGCCCCCGGAGCTGCTGCTCGGTGAGGGTCCTGAGCCGGCACGGGGGGGCAGGGGCTGGCACCTTTCGGGCCACAGCTTCCCACTGCCTCCCACTGCCAGGGTTTCTGAGGCCTCTGGCCCCGGGGCACCATGGCCCTGGAGGCCCACAGGCTCAAGGGGCCCTCCCGGTGTGCTCTTCTTCCAGGGGAGCGGGACTACGGTCCGCCCATTGACCTGTGGGGTGCAGGGTGCATCATGGCCGAGATGTGGACCCGCAGCCCCATCATGCAGGGCAACACGGAGCAGCACCAGCTTGCCCTCATCAGCCAGCTCTGTGGCTCTATCACCCCGGAGGTACGTGGCTAGGCTGAAGTGGGGCCTGGAGGGTCTCCTCTGCTCTCCTCTCTTCTTCCATCCCCTCCCCTTGGTGCAGAGAATGGGGCGGGGCCTGACAAGGGAAGGTTCTGTGCAAGGTCAGGGCCTGGGCCCCTGGCCTCCTGGGCTGTGTTTGGGTCTTAGGTCTGCCCCAGCTGGCTTCATGGCCCTGGGGTGGGTGTTTGAATCAGTGCTGATTCCCAGTACAAATCAGTGCTGGGTTTCTCTTCTGTAAGAGCTATATATTAGGTGCACACCTGTACTCTGAGCACTCTAGGAGGCTGATGCAGGAGGACTGCAGGTTCTGTCCCAGCCTGGGCAATGTAATGACTTAGCAAGATCTCTCTCCAAATAAAATAAAAGAACTGGGTATGTAGCCCCATGGCAAGGCCCTAGATTTGATCCCTGGTACTGCAGGAAAATAAAACAGGGGTATGCTTTTGTCAGGGTTGGCTGGCACAGGTATCCCAGTAGCTTGTGTGAGAGGCCTGGCACTTGGCACGTGCTGGTGTGGTGGCCACTGCTGCTTTTCGCGGGGAGGGGCCTGGCTCTCCCTCCGGCAGGGATCGGGGTGCATCTGATGCTTGACCAGCAGGTGACTTCACTCCGCCCCGTCCATGCCTCCCTCCCAGGTGTGGCCGAACGTGGACAAGTACGAGCTGTTGGAGAAGCTGGAGCTGGCCAAGGGCCAGAAGCGGAAGGTGAAAGACAGGCTGAAGGCCTATGTGCGTGACCCGTACGCGCTGGACCTCATCGACAAGCTGCTGGTCCTGGACCCTGCGCAGCGCATCGACAGCGATGATGCCCTCAACCATGACTTCTTCTGGTCTGACCCCATGCCCTCGGACCTCAAGAACATGCTGTCCGCCCATCTGACGTCCATGTTTGAGTACCTGGCGCCGCCGCGCCGGAAGGGCAGCCAGATCACACAGCAGCCCGCCAACCAGAACCGCAACCCGGCTACCACCAATCAGACGGAGTTCGAGCGCGTCTTCTGACGGCCGGGCCCACTCGGCCTTAGTGCCGTCCTTTCACTTTCTCTTCTGCTATGTGACTTGCGTTGTGGAGACCATAGGGCATTTCAGTTCTTTTCCACGTTTTATTTAACGCCTGCCTGGGCACCAGAAGCAACCAGCCGAGCAGACTGCAGCAGCGCCTTGGCTGAAGGCTGGGAGGGCACAGGGTGCCGTGCCCAGTCCCTGGGTTTCCGGACGGTGCCCAGAGGGTCTCCATTCACCTTAGGACAGGAAGCGTGGCTGGAGAGGGGGGCCGAGCGGTGACTCCTCAGAGCCCTGGCGTGACAGGAGGGGGCAGGTCCCCCACTGTCTCCAGCGCTCCCTGAGGTGCTGAGATGGGCGCGGGGAGCAGCGCGGCCCTGGGAACCGTCAGTCCTTGGTCTGGGCCCCGGGGGCACCGGGGCCGACGAGAACTCTTGGTTTCTTCAGTAGGAGAATTTTATCGTGTTTTTTGCCTCAGTTGTTCAGAGACATTTGTGGATGAAGTTTGATCAGTTATAATTAAAAGTTGAATTTTTTTTTTTTTTTTTGCAGTAAGCGCTGTGTCTTTTCTGTGTTCTACCCTCAACTCAGCCCACAGCTGCAGTTAGGAATTGGTGTACGAAGTCACTGGAGGTCTTTCTTTTTTTTGCCTTTCTGAGACAGGGTCTCGCTATGCGGTTCAGGCTCACCTTAAGCTTGCTTTGTAGCCCAGGATGGTCTTGAACTCACAACGATCCTCCTGCCTCAGTCTCCCGAGTGCTGGGATTACAAGCGTGTGCCACCACGCCTGGGCTGGGGGTCTTGACTCTTTTTTTAAAAAAATCTCTTGTTGTCGTAGTTACTTTTCTTATTGCTGAGACGAAACACTGGACACTCAGAGGTCAGAGGAGGAGAGGTTTATTTTGACTCAGTTTGCAGCAGTTTGGGTCCATAGTTAGCTGGCTCCAAGGCAGGTTGGCACAGCAGAGGATAAAGTCCATGGCAAGGAGGCAGCGAGCCACACTGTGTTTCCGCGATGTGAGCTTGGAGGGCGCCTCAGTGGTTGTGGCTGGGGTCAGATTAAAATGGGGAGGCGCCCAAAGGCCCGAGTATTGGCTTGAGGGAAACTCACCGGACTGGGAAGGTCTGAAAATTTTTTCCTCTGAAGAAAGAGGGCTTGACGAAAAGGTTTTTGTTTCATTGTGTTATGGTACTGGGGCTTGGGCCGAGGTCTTTTCACACTAAGCTACAGTCCCTGCCCTTTTTACTTTTTTAGTGTTTTGAGACAGAGTCTCACTATTATTTCAGGCTGTCCTTAAATTCACTATGTAACCCAGGCTGGCCTTCTGCTTGGGAAAATCCTCCTGCCTCAGCCTCCCAAGTGCTAGGATTACAGGCATGCACCACCATGCTTGCCTTTATTTTTATTTTGAGCCAGGGACTCATTAAATTGCCTAGGCTGGGCTAGAACTTGCAACCCTCCTACCTCAGCTTCACGGAGTGCTGGGATGATAGGTATTTCCCATCACACCTATACCCTAGCTTTTGTTTGCTTATTGAGGGAGGAACCCAGGGCCTTGGCCCAGAGTTCGTATTCTTGACCCAGTCATTCCAACTCAGCAGGAATTTCTTAGAAGCGGATGAACAATGATAGTCTATGAGCCCATTCATTCTGCACCCCAACCTTGGTGGCTTCATGGTTTGTTCAGCGACTGCCACGTATGTCTTCAAGGCCAGATTGATGCAGGCAGTGCTGCCAGGACCTAGTTAGTGGCCACGGGTGGGGCCGCCTGGAACAACAAAGGGGTAGGAGAAAAGGAGCGGGGGGCAGCGCAACATGAGAACAGAAATCCCAGGGCAGATGGAGGTGGATAGATCAGGAGGTGGTGAGATTAAACTTAGCCCTCAAGAATTTGAGGCAGGTGGGTGCTTCTGTACATGCTTTATTTTCTCACAATATTTTTATTTGTGTAATAAACCATATTTGTATATATTTTTATTAGTATGTGTGTGCAGGACATAATGATTACATTCCTCATGGGGCATGGTATTGTGGCAAAAATCCCAGCACTCTGGTGGCTGAGGCAGGAAGATCCAAGTGAGTTCAAGGCCAGCGTGGGCTACATAGTAGTTTAAGGCCAGGTTGAATTACAGAGCAGCACGCTGTCTCAAAAAACAAAACAGTCCTTGGGGAACTGGTACGTGAGCAGAACAGTCTTCGTTCTTTCTCCCCTTTGCTGCTTCTC
>NW_004955419.1:866371-873108 GCF_000276665.1 Chinchilla lanigera | reverse complement strand
CCTGCCTCAGCCTCCTGAGTAGTCGGGATTACAGGCATGTGCCACTGCCTCTGGCTATACCTTATTAAAACAATGAAAGCAAGCCCTAAACCCTGGAGCTACTGGCTCCCAATTCACCCTGACTCCTTCCTTACCCAGGTCCCCCCTAAAGAGGAGCTGGGGTGGCTTCAGCGTCAAACCCTGGTGTGATGGGGTGTCACACCCACTTGTGGAGGGAGATGTGGACTCAGAATAAAAGCTCCCAGCCCAGGGCCCACCAGGGTCCTGCTGTGTCTCTGGCCTTTATAAGTGCCCAGCACGTACAGGTCTCTGACACTGCTGAGTGGGGCAGGGAAGGCCAGACAGGTGACAGAGAGGCTGGGGAATAGAAAGGCCTTGACTGGTTCCTGTACATGTGGGGGGTTTTTTTGGGGGGGTGGTACAAGGCATCGAACTCAGGACCTTGTGCTTGCCAAGTAGGCGCTGTGCCACTGAGCTATATCCCTGGCCCAAACTTTAATTTTTTTGGGGCGGGGGGAGTACCAGAAATCGAACTCATGACCTCAGGCTTGCCAGGCAAGCACTTACGCCACTGAGCTATACCCCCGGCCACTGTGCATGTGTTCTTTTGTTGTTTTTTTTTTTGTACATGTGTTTTTGATGTTACCCTGCCCTGCAGGCTAGGGACTGTGTTCTTATTGGTTTTTTTTCTTTTTTTTTGGTCTTGTCTTTTTGAGACAGGGTCTCACTATGCAGTTCAGGCTGGCCTTGAGCTCACTTTGTAGCCCAGGCTGGCTTCAAGCTCACAACGATCCTCCTGTCTCAGCCTCCCAAATGCTAGGATTACAGGTGTTCACCGCCACACCCAGCGTTTATTTATTCTTGAGACAGGGTTTCATTGTGTAGCCCAGGCTGACCTCAAACTCCGAGCTTTTTCCTGCCTCAGGCTCCTGAATGCTGGGATTATAGGCATGCACCACCACACTAGCCTTGTTCTTTTTATTTTTATTTTTTGGTACCAGAAATCAAACTCAGGACATGGTGCTTGCCAGTCAGGCACTGTGTCACGGAGCTATATCCCCAGCACCTTCTTTTTATTTTTGAGACAGGGTCTCCATAAGTAGTTCGTGTTGAACTCACTATGTAGCCTAGGCTGGCTTCAAATTCATGGTAATCCTCCTGCCTCAGCCTACTGAGTACTGGGATTATAGGCATGTACCACTACACCCTGCTAGAAGAATCTTCCAGAATGGGAAGGCAAATTAAATGATAAATCCTAAAACCCTTGAAAGGTTTAGAAGTCACCCAGACACATCCCCTTCTACCCCACCCCCTGTGGCTGTTTACCTTTGACCTCTGTGCAGTTGTTATTTAACTCCAGGGACATACCGAGTGGCCCTGTGGTCACCTGCCAGGCCTGGCCGAGGTCCCTGGGCTGATCACAGGATGGGAACGGGAACCTATCAGGTAAATCTCTTCCCCCAACTTGTCTCCAGTCCCATCAGCGTAGGGAAGGCCTCGGGAGTCCCCAGCTTGTCTCTTGCCCAGCTGGGCCCGCTGTCCCCTAGCAGCAGGCAGAGCTGCAGTGGTGGAGGTGAAACCGGGGGATGAAAGGCGCCAGGTCCCTGCCTGTGTCCTTAGTGGCTGAGAAGTTGTGGTGGGAAGCGACCATGGAGCAACAAGGCCCGTCCGGCTGTCCTTGCGCAGCTAAAACAGCCTCCTTCCAGGTAGGAGAGCCTGGTGGTCCTGGGCAGGTCACCTGGCTCACTAAGCCTCTCATTTTTTATTTGGTTTCTGAGACAGGGTCTTACTGTGTATGTTCAAGGTCTTCCTGGTCTTGAACTCACTCTATAGCCTGGGCTGGCCTTGAACTCTCAGTGATCCTCCTGCCTCAGCTTCCCAGCCTCTTGCGATGGCGTCACAGGAGTGCCAGGCATGTGCCACCACGCTCGGGTTCCTTACAGAGTATGAGGGGTGTAAACGTCTCTCAGGGCCTGGAGGGCCTAGCCATGGTCCTAACTGCAGGCCCCAGGAAGAGGCTGAGCTCAAGGAGGAGAATAGTTCAGGAAAACCAGAAGGAGCGGGGCCCATATTCCCTGTGGTCCATGGCGACAGGTGAAGTCAGGGGACTCAGGCTCAGCCTTTGGAGATTCTGAACTCATCCTGGCTCATCCTAGGCCCTGCACCTCCTGAGTCATTTGCATTATGCACTCAGAACTGGGGACTGCTGGGCGGAGAAGGACAGGCGCTCAGCCAGGTGAGGGCCCGGGCTGGGACCTGCTCAGCTGCCCTGGACCTCGGGCCAGGGAGACCCATGGACTGGGGGTGGGGCCGGGTGGGGCTGCAGGGTCCCTGGGGAGGTGTGGTCCACCTACAGGGCCTCCCATGGCCCAGCCCCCTGTAAGAGAGGACCGCAGGACACATCTCCCTCCTCCTGGAGATCGCACCCGGAGCTCTGGCAGAGAGCCCCTGCTTCCCGGACCCCGAGATGCCTGGCCTAACCTGCCGACAGTGGAGGAGGGGTGTCTTCTGCAGTCACCCAGGCGTCCTTACCTTAGAGACTAGAGCCCCGGAGGAGGGAGGTGACTTGCACAGGGACACGCAGTGGGTTATTTTTGCAGCGAAGGCCTGCCCAGGGCCAGGGGGCAGTGACATTTCATGTGGCCCCTTGCCAGCTGTGGAGCCTCCAGCTAAAGCAAGAGCCAGTTCAAATGCAGAGCGCTTTTGCCTGAGCGACTCCAGGTGCCTAACAAGGCTGGCGCCAGGTGGGGGTAGGGCCCAGGAATGGCCTGGGCGTGGAGCCATGACCCTGTCCGTGACTAAGCCGCTCTGGCTATTTGGCCTTGTCACTGCTGAGGAACAGGGCTCTGGACACAGCGTTCCTTGAAGATGCGTGTGTTACAGTGACAGCACACTACGGATCTTTAGACAGAACTCACGTTCACTGTTAGCTGGGAAAATGTAGGTTAAAAGCTGGCATGCACAGGCCTATTATCCCAGCACTCAGGGAGGCTGAGGCAGGAAGATTCCAAAGTTTCAGCCCAGCCTGGGGAATTTAACAAATTAGTGAGATCCTGTCTCAAAATGAAAAAAAAAAAAAAGAAGAAAGAAAGAAAGAAAGAAAGAAAGAAAAGTGAGAAGTAAAAGCAGGCAAGAATCAGGTGTGGCGCATGCCTACAGTCCCAGCACTTGGAAGGGTGAGGCAGGAGGATCCACACAGTTCCAGGCCAGCCTGGGCTACACAGTGAGACCCTGTCTCACAAAACAAACAAACCAAACCAAACCAAACAAACAAAAAACCCACACACACAGGGAAAAAAAAAAAGGAAAGAAATGAAAAAGAAAGCCCACATCAAAAATTAAAATGCTAGGGGGCTGGGGATTTAGCTCAGCGGCAAAGCACCTGCCTGGCAAGCGCAAGGTCGTGAGTTCGGTTCCTGGTACCGGAGAAAAACTAAAAAATAAAAACAAACAAACAAAAAAAATTAAAATGCTAGCCAGGAATTTCCAAAGTTTGATCTAAAGCACTAAATCAGTAGCTGCTTGAAATCAGTCAGAGCTGGGCTGGGCTGAAACCTCGCTCCGCTGCTGGCTCGCTGGGGACCTTGACGAGTGATAACGCTCTGGCCCTCGGCTTCCTCTCCTGTTGATGAGGGTCCTGGTTGGCACTGGGCAGGAGGGATGCTTGGAGGCTGAGAAAACCAATTGGAAAAACAATTCCACATCCATTTATTTATTTATTTTGGTCCTTTTAGACAGGGTCTGGCTATGTAGTAGTTCAGGCTGCCCTCAAACTCACTATGGAGCCCAGGCTGGTCTCAAACTTGTGTAATCCTCTTGCCTCTGCCTCCTGAGTGCTGGGATGACAGGGGTCCACCACCACACCGGGCAATTGTTCTTGATTTTAGATGAGAAGTTTTCTGTTTTTCCCCATTTAATATGATGTTGGCAGTAGGCTTCTATCAGATTGAGATAAGGCCTTCTTCTTACTTATTTCCTTCAGGATTTTTATCATGAGTGGATGTTTTTTGTTTTTTTTTGGTTTTGGTTTTTCTCCGGTACCGGGAACCGAACTCACGACCTTGCGCTTGCCAGGCAGGCGCTTTTGCCGCTGAGCTAAATCCCCAGCCCCTTATCATGAGTGGATGTTGTCACAACTGCCAAAGGCCTTTTCTGCATCTGTTGAGATGATCATGGGATTTTTTTCCCTTGCTTCCCTTTGTGTGATGAATTACATTTTTTTTTTTTTTTTGCGGTACCGGGATCGAACTCAGGACCTTGCGCTTGCCAGGCAGGCGCTGTGCCGCTGAGCTACATCCTCAGCCCCATGTTTTGTTTTTTGAGACAGGGTCTCACTATGCAGTTCAGGCTGGCCTTGAGCTCACTTTGTAGCCCAGGCTGACCTCAAACTTGCAACGATCCTCCTGCCTCAGCCTCCTAAGTGCTGGGATTACAGGCATGTGCCACCATGCCCGGCATTCACCTACTTTGTTTTTTTTTGTTTGTTTGTTTGTTTGTTTTGTTTTTCTTCCAGTATCCGGAGTCGAATTCACGACCTTGCACTTGCCAAGCAGGCGCTGTGCCACTGAGCTAAATCCCCAGCCCCTCACCTACTTTGTATAAGGGCTTTTTACTAGAAAAGCCACAGATGTTTGGGGAAGGAGGTAGGAGTACAAAGGTACATGTCCATAATCCCAGCACTCTGGGAGGCTGCCTCAGCCTCAGCCTCAGCCTTGGGTGCTGCGGTGACAGGCATGAGCCACCACACCCGGCTCTTGTCTGGTTTTGGAATCAATGTAATACTAGCTTCCAAGAATGAGCGTAGTAGTCTTCTTTCTGTTTCAATTTCATTAACGAGTTTGAGGAATATTGCCATTAGATTTTCCTTGCAGTTCTTTTAGAATTCAGATGCAAATCCATTAGGTTGTGGGCTTTTTGTAGAAGATTTTTTTCTTATTATTACCTCAATTTCATTACCTGTTGCTGGATTATTCAGAGTTTTTATATCTTCTTGGTTTAGTCTAGGAATCTATCCATTTCTTCTGGATTCACAAATTTATGGGAGTACAGGTTTTCAAAATAGTTACTAATAGTCTTCTAGATTTCAATGATGTGTTGTGATTTCAGCATTTTAATTTTTCTTTTTTTGTCTTTTTTTTTTTTTTGAGACAAGGTCCCACTATGCCGTTCAGGCTGGCCTTGAGCTCACTTTGTAGCCCAGGCTGGTTTTGAACTCACAACGATCCTCCTGCCTCAGCCTTCCGAGTGCTGGGATTACAGGTGATTAGAGGCATAGGCCACCATGGCCTGGCTGCTTTTTGTTTTAGACAGGGTCTCACTATGTAAATCAGGCTGCCCCTGAATTCACTATGTAGCCCACACTGATCTTGAACTCATAGCAACCCTCCTGCATCAGCCTCCCAAGTGCTGGGATTACGGGCGTGCACCACCATACCCAGCTCAGTTTCCTTCTTGAGTTCCCTCTCAGCCCCTGTAGTGGGCTGAGTACAACCTCACCACCTTTCCCCACAGCATCCTTAGCATCAGCCCAGGGCCCAGCACAGAGCCAGTCTCTTATCAGATGAATGATGGAGGAATGAGCAACCCCTTTCCTCTGGGAAGGCAGAGGTAAAGCAGGGTCCTCAGCTGCCCTTGGCTCCAGCCTCCATCAGCCCTCCATACTCAGCGCGGGCTCAGCCCCCTTACTTTCTTTGCTTTTCCTCATGACAGTGACTTTATTCCTGTTGTCTTCCTGGGAGAGAGAGAAGGATGCCTTCACCCTCCCCATCTGAGCAGGCATATGATGAAAGTGCCTTTAACTTTTCCATATATTTTGTGTGATACTAGGGATTTAACCCAGGGCTTTAACCCAGGGACACTGAGCTACTTCCCCAGCCCTTTTATTTTATTTTATTTTTTTAAATTTTGAGATAGGGCCTTAGTCACTAAGTTATTCAAGCTGGACTCAACTTGAGATCCTCCTGTCTCAGCTTCCCAGAGTGCTGGGATTATGGACATGTACCTTTATACTTCTATTTCCTTCCCCAGACATCTGTGGCTTTTCTAGTAAAAAGCCATGATACAAAGTAGGTGAATGCTGGGCGTGGTGGCGCACACCTGTAATCCAAGCACTCGGGAAGTTGAGGCAGGAGGATTGTTCTGAGTTTGAGAACAGCCTGGGCTACAAAGTGAGCTCAAGGCCAACCTGAACTGCAGAGTGACAACCTGTCTCAAAACAAACAAACAAAAAACAACAAAGTAGATGAATGGACTGTAAAGGAAACACAAATGGCTTTTAAATATAAGAAAAAGTTTAGGAACCATTTCACATATATTTAAGTATTAAAACTTTAGTAAAGATGGTTTTCAATAAAGCTTTTATAACTTGAAAAAAAAAAATAAACTGAGTGTGGTCTAAGCCTAGCATTCAGGAGGCTGAGGCAGGAGGATCACTGGGAGTTTGAGGTCAGTTTGAGTTCAAGGCCAACCTGAAATTCACAGTGAGAACCTTCCTCAAAAACAAAGCAAAAGAGATAAAGTGCTCCACCTACTTCATAATAACTGTCCTGAGAACCCAGCCCCCAGTCAGTAGCAAGTGCAGTCTGGGTCTGAGGACCAGAGGAAATGCTGGCCCACGCCCTGCTGGACGGGACAAACCCGCACCGCCGCTGAGGAGCCCAGTGTGGCAATTGGTGTGAAAATGTCAAATGCCGCTTGCCTTTGACCCGCAATTGCACTTCTTTTTTTTTTTTTTTTTT
>NW_004955419.1:862053-865513 GCF_000276665.1 Chinchilla lanigera | reverse complement strand
TTTTTTTTTTGTCTTTTTGAGACAGGGTCTCGCTATGCAGTTCAGGCTGGCCTTGAGCTCACTTTGTAGCCCAGGCTGGTCTTGAACTCACAACGATCCTCCTGCCTCAGCCTCCCGAGTGCTGGGATTACAGGCATGCGCCGCCACTACTCCTGACCTTCTCTCCATCACCCCTGGGAGCCAGCATGGGGCACCCACCAGTGTGCGAATAGCAGGATAGAGGCAGAATAGCTGGGGACAGAATCTTCCTCATACATCAGTTGTTTATTTAGAAATCAAACAATCTCTTTAATATTTTCTTAGCATTTATTTATTTATGAGCCAAGGGTCTCACTATGGAGCACTGGCTAGCCTGGAATTCAAAAGCCTCCCGTATCAGTCTCCCTAGTGGCGGGATTACAGGCCTGTGCCACCGCACCCAGCCCTTCAGACAATCTCATAATTGCCAGTGCAGGGAAACGATAGGGAGGTACTGAAATCGTATTAGTCATTTGGTAGATTGCCCGTTTTCTACCGGGTTTTCCCTAGCAGGTTTATAGTACCTCTTCCCAGCCTAGGGGCCTCCACTGTCACAAAGATTTCCCCCGGCTCCCTTTTCACCCCAGTACAAATGGGGTCCTCGTCACCCACTGGTAGGAAAGAGTATCGTCCCGGCCCCCAAGGTGATCCTCAGATCGATTCTCCACAAGCAGCAGCCCCAGGGAGTTTCCGAAGTGCCAGTCTGGTCACGGTTTTCCTCCGTAAAACCATGTTAATGTCAGCCACATGTAATCCAAATTCCTTCCAGGGCTACCGGGCCTGCTGGATCCAGCATCCTGGCAGTAGGGAGCCGGGTGGAACCAGCTCCCGGAGTGCCCACTTCTCTGCAGTTATTGCTTTCCTCCCTTAGCTTGGTAGTTCCCTCCCTCTTGGTTGGTTGGAAGCCTCTGGTCGCACCCTAAAGTCTCAGCTGCGATGTCGCCACCTCCTTATGTCAGCCAGCGCTGTCATTCTATCCTGGCTCAGGGCTGGTTCAGGCCTAGAGCAGGGGCTGAAGGATGCTGACTACGCCTAGCTATTTTTGGACAGCCAGAAGGGATCCAGGGCCGGGGGTGGTGGCGCACGCCTGCGATCCCAGCACTTGGGAAGCTGAGGCAGAGGGATCCTTGCGAGTTCGAGACCAGCCTGGGCTACAAAGTGAGCTCAAGGCCAGCCTGAACTGCATGGGGCTGGGGATTTAGCTCAGCAGCATAGCGCCCACCTAGCAAGCGCGAGGTCATGAGTTCGATTCCCGGTACCGGAAAAAAACAAAAAACAAAAAACAAAAAAAGTGAGCTCAAGGTCATCCTGAACTGCATAGCGAGACCCTGTCTCAAAAAGACCAAAAAAAAAAAGAAGGGATCTAGGGAGGAAGGCGACGAAAGGAGTGCGTATCCCTTTAAAAGAAAGGAGGGTCCCCGGGAGCGCGTCCGTACGTACGAGCGTGGCGGTACCGCAGGGCCGGCACCTGCCCCTCACAAAGATGGCCCCGGAGAAGGCGCCGGCTCTTATTGGTGCGGGCGGGGTCTTGGGCGGCGCTGGTTGGTGCAGGGCAGGGGCGTGCCGGGGGCGACGCGTAGCCGAGGGGGCGGGGCCGGCGGGCACCTCCCGCGCTGGTGTAGTTCCCCCCCGCGCCGAGACTATGTCGAGGACTCGGAACCGCCTGCGCGCGGTCTTGTCCCTACTAGCTGTTTCTGCGCGTGGTGCGACGACCGAGGGCTCCGGGCGGCGGGGGTTGAGCGCGTGGCCGGCGCCGCAGGAACCGGGCATGGAGTACCAGGTACCCGTGCGGCGACACGTGGTCGGGCCTGGGTGCGCAGCGTCCGGCTCCGCCAGCTCTCGGAGACCCGGACTGAGGTGGGGAGGGGCGGGCACGTCCTGCAGTCGCGGGCGGGGACGGCGACTAGGGAGTGGGGCCCGGGTCGGGGAACGCTAAAGCTGTTGGGTCCCGCACTGGTGATGGGGGAGCCCCGGCGGTGGTCCAGAGGCTCGCCTGGGCTCGGGGACCACGGAGTCTGCGAGGAGAGGAAGGGCTCGAGCGTTCGCAGTCGAAAGATCCGGGCACCTGGCTCGGGGGCTGGGGTCCCCGCGCTCAGAGGGTTACGGATCTAAACGCCCGGAACTGGGGAGTGGGCCGGCGTCTGGCTCTGGAGGGCCGGGACTGTGGAGGACAGTATGTCTGGGCTGCCGTGCTGTCACCGGAGGCTGAAACATGAAACCAGCCAGGCAGGTGTGCCCGGTTTGAGGCGGGTCGGCGGGTCGGCGGGTCGGCGGGTCGGGTCGCCAACCACCTGCGCGGCGCTGAAAGCCAGAGAAGGGGGACCCGAGGCCTGGGGGAAACAAGCCGCACCTCCACTCCCGCGCGGCCAGGCTGGCATCTCCCGCGCCTGGAGATACCTGCCTCTTCCGGCTGGGAGACCTGGGCACACCGTCCTCTCTCCGAGCTTCCTCCTAATGCTCTCGTTACTTCGAGCGGCTGTTCACGGGGTCAGAATGTGGAACCACAGATTCCCAGGCTCGAGCATGGGGGCCCCCGCTGTTCCAGAATTCTGAGTCCCCAGCCTTCCATGGCTCTGGCCCCAGCCCTGTCAGGGCCCAGCAGATCAGTGGAGGGAAGGAGGCCAAAGGCTCAGGGAGTGGAGCCTGGGGCGCCAAGCACGAAGCAGTGCTAACTCTGTCAGCCTCCCCACCTTCTTGCCTGGCACTCCCTGGGTGTGGTGAACTGTCCCAAGCTCCTATCTTTGGCAGAGTTGGAAAGACGCCATACTTTTTCCCCATTACTCAGTCTGTACTGTAACCTAGGGCAGCAGGGCTGGCACAGCAGGCCTGGCGGGCCCCTGATGTGCTGGGTGCCTCTGGCTCTGAGGACCCCTAGCCAGCTAACCTGCCACATGCGCACTCTTGGGTGCTGCAGGATGCCGTGCGCATGCTCAACACCCTGCAGACCAATGCCAGCTACCTGGAGCAGGCCAAGCGCCGGCGAGGTGACCCCCCAAAACAGCTGGAAGCCATGGAGCTGTTCCTGGCGAGAAGCGGGCTGCAGGTAAGGTATGGAGGGGCCGCAGCCACCCCAGCCTCGGCCTGTCTGAGTCTTGTGGCTGAGCTGGGCTTGTCTCTCTCTCCCAGGTGGAGGATTTGGACCAGCTGAACATCATTCATGTCACTGGGACCAAGGGGAAGGTGAGGGGCAGGACCCAGGGCTTTTTGTCCACCAGGGGGCCTGGAGGGTAGGACCTGCCTACACAGTGCCTTTCCCTTGCAGGGCTCTACCTGCGCCTTCACGGAGCACATTCTCCGGAATTACGGCCTGAAGACCGGATTCTTTAGGTACTGAGTTGGTGGGGGATTGTGTTTCGGAGCTCTCTGGGAACTGTGACCCAAGGCCACCCCAGGAAACCAGCCACATGTCTCTCTGCAGAGTTTATTCATTCAAGAAACATAC
>NW_004955419.1:848725-861406 GCF_000276665.1 Chinchilla lanigera | reverse complement strand
TTTAATCCCAGCACTGAGGCTGAGGCAGGAGGATTGTTGAGAGTTCAAGGCCAGATTGAGCTACAAGACCTGTCTCAAAAAAACAACAAAAAAAGATGAAAGTAACTTATGGTGTTCATTGCAAAGTCTCTGGAGGTAGGCTGCAGGGCTCTGCCAGCCTTAGCTAAGGCTCCACTGGAAACTGTAAAACCAGGAGATTAATCTGGTGATTATTTCCTCAAGACTTATTTGTTAGGGTTGGAGTATTTAAAATTTTCATTTTCTTTTGTTGTGATTTTTTTTTAGTGGTTTTATTTTGAGTTTGGGTTTTCTGGTTTGTTTGTTTTTGTTTCTGCAGTACTGAGGTTTGAACCCAGGTCTTTTTCACTGAGCTACATCCCAACTCTTTTTAAAAATGAAAAAAAAAAAAATTTTTTTTTTAAAACAGGGGTGGTCACATTGCTAAGTTACCCAGGTGGGGCTTGAATTTTTGATCCTCCTACCTCAGCCTCAAAGAATGTTGAGGTTATAGGCAGGGGTGTCCACACCTGGCTTTTCAAGGGTTTTTTGGCAATGCTGAGTAAGGAGCAAACCCAGGCCCTCATGCATCTAGGCAAGTGCTCTACCTCTGAGCTCCATCCCTGGCCTTTGTTTTACTAGGTGGGTCAGCCCAGCTCTGTAAACATCCAAAACCACCTCAGGTCATTTCAGGCCAGTACATTTTCTCCCAACAGTTCTTTAAAATAAATGGAGAGAAGGAGTCTATACGGGAGGATCTTTGAGGATTCAGATCTGGCCTTGTGTTGCTTCATGGCATTCTGAGAAATGTGTCCTGTGATTCTGATGCATGAATATCACAGAGGGAGCTGATGCACCCTTAGATGGCCGTTATGTCACTAGGTAGCATAATCCTACAGGACTTCTCTCATACATGTCTGTCACTGACCAAAAATTATTATGTGCCAGGGATGGTGGTGCCTGTCATCCCAGCATGCAGGAGGCAGGAGGATTGGTGGTGCCAGGGTTGGTGTGCTATGTGTGGTGGTGCATGCCTGTCATCCCAGCTGAGGCCGAAGGATTGCTGAGAGTTTGAGGCCAGCCTGGGCTCCGTAGTGAGTTCAAGGCCAGCCTGAACTACATAGTGAGACCCTGCCTCAAACTCTGCCCCAATAGGTTGTTATGTGACATATGATTGTATAAAGCAATACTCTGTCTTCTAAAGTATTTTTTTGTGGATTTTTTTGTGTTTTTTTTTTTTTTTCCTTGTGTTTTTGTTTTTTTGAAACAGGGGCTCACTCTGTAGTTCAGGCTGGCCTTGAACTCACTGTGGAGCCAGGCTGGCCTCAAACTCTTGGTCATCCCCCTGCCTCAGCCTCCCGAGTGCTGGGATTACAGGTGTGTGCTGCCACGCCCAACTAAAATAATTTTTTTGTAAAATATCCTAACTGCTGACTTGGGCACATGTGGCCTTGTGGCCAGCCGAGGGATTCAGCTTGAACCAGCAGAAGCGACTTTGTCTTGAGGACTGAAAGACGGGTGGACATTGTGGGCGGATGTTAGCAGAAGGACTGACCTTGTGTGATGGGGAAAGCAGAGAGAACCTGCCGTTCCATCTCGGGGCTGAGTCTTTCCTCCTCCTTCCTGGAGGGGGGTTTCTGGTTTTGTTCTATTTTTTTGAGACAGGGTCTCGCTATATAATTTAGACTCATCTTGAACTCAGTATGTGGGTGATCTTCCTGCCTCAGCCTCCTGAATGCTGGGACTACAGGCGTGCACCATCACACCTGGCTAGGAGGGGGGATTTCTTAGTCAAGACCTGCACAGTGGGAGGGTGAGCCAGGCGATGCGGGAGGGGCAGGTGCAGGGGCCTGGAGGTAGGAAGAGGAGGATGGGGCTGGAGAGAAGAGCTTGAGGGGCCCCGGGGAGGCGAGGCTCAGTGGCCAGTGGCATCGCCACCCCCTCCCCCAGGTCCTGCAAGGAGGGGCGGAGGATCTCCCTTGAGGGCTTGGGAGCCTCGGAGGGATTCCAGCAGGGAGTCGGGGGGAGTCCCGGTGACCCCAGGTCTCCCGGCAGCTCTCCCCACCTGGTGCAGGTGCGTGAGCGGATCCGCATCAACGGGCAGCCCATCAGCCGCGAGCTCTTCACCAAGCACTTCTGGCGCCTCTACCACCAGCTGGAGAAGACGAAGGTGCGTGTGCTGCAGGGCTGGCGGGGAGGAGGGGCGGGGGGCACTGCTGGTGCCAGGACCCCACCAGTGGCTCCAGCCCAGACGCTGCGGGCCCTGATGTGCTCCTGTGCTGTAGGACGGCAGCTGTGTGTCCATGCCCTCCTACTTCCGCTTTCTCACGCTCATGGCCTTCCACGTCTTCCTCCAAGAGAAGGTGCGTAGCGTGCCCATGCCCCATCCCTCCTCTGGGGATGGCAGCTCAGAAGGCTGGGGCTCCCGCTGCTGGATGGCACCTGGGCACCCCTTCCCTCTGCCATGCCGTCTGGCTTCCTGCAGGTGGACTTGGCAGTGGTGGAAGTTGGCATAGGTGGGGCTTACGACTGCACCAACATTGTCAGGTGAGGGCAGCTGCCTGGGGACAGGGAGGGGTCAGGAGCCAGGCCTTGCCTGCTGCCTGCTGGCTCAAGGCGAGGACACCGTGGCCCTTTTGTCATCTACAGGAAGCCTGTGGTGTGCGGAGTGACGTCTCTTGGCCTTGACCACACCAGCCTTCTGGGAGACACGGTGGAGAAGATTGCATGGCAGAAAGGAGGCATCTTTAAGGTGACCGAGCAGACTGGGGAGGGGAGGTGCACAGGAGGCCTCATGCTGGGGCAGGGCCGTGTGTGTCCTCGGGATGAGGTCCTGAGGTCCTGGTCATCAGTACAGCTAGGGGTTTTTTTGTTTGGTTTGGTTTTGTTTTTGTTCTTTGAGAGTCTTGCTGAGTAGTTCAGGATGGCCTTGAGCTCTATGTAGCCCAGGCTTCCCTTGAACTCATGGTGATCCTCCTGCCTCAGCCGTCTAAGTGCCGGGATGACAGGCATATGCCACTGTGTCTAGCCTAGTCTGGGTTTCTGCCTGTCTTTGCTCTACTGTGCGGTTGCAGCAATGTTGAATTCTTCTCTGGCCTCAGTTTCCCCACTGAAACATGAGCAATGAGAGGCTAAGGGGCAGTCCAGACTCAGGTCTGTGGGCATGGGAGAGCGGAGGGTGGAGGTCCCCTGGCTGCCCCTGCCTTACCCTTCCTGGCCTGCCCACAGCCTGGCATCCCTGCCTTTACGGTGCTGCAGCCCGAGGGCCCCCTGGCAGTGCTGAGGGAGCGCGCCCAGCAGATTTCAGTGAGTCCTGTTGCATGGGGTGCGGGAGGTGCTTTCCTGTTGGCCCTTCGCTCATCTGTGCATGGAGTGAGCTGGACCAGCCACTTGGGCCCCGGAGCCCGTCGCAGTTCTGGATCCAGGGCACAGTAGGCTCTGGAGGGCAGGCAGTGACGGGAGGGCCCCTTGGCCAAGGTGGCGGTGGCAGGTCTGCTAAGAGCCGCTGCGCACTGCCCCCAGTGCCCCCTTTACCTGTGTCCACCCCTGGAAGCCCTGGAAGAAGGGGGGCCGCCACTGACCCTGGGCCTGGAGGGCGAGCACCAGAGGTCCAACGCAGCCTTGGCGATGCAGCTGGCCCACTGCTGGCTGTGGAAGCAGGAGCACCAGGGTGAGTGGCCGCTGGAGGCAGCAGGCGGGCAGTGCGCGGGGAGCCTGCCTGGGGTCCCTGATCACACTAGGCCTTGCGTCCCACAGCCCTTGGGGAGCTGAAGACATCGGGGCTGAGTGTCCCCGGGCAGCTGCCCCTGGCCCCTGTGTTCCAGCCCACGTCCCACATGCGGCGCGGTGAGTAGCACCTGCCCAGCCGGGACTGCCCCTCCTCTCCAGGGTTTCCTTTGGTTTCCTGAGGGGGACACGGGGGCGATTCAAGGTGGTGCCTAAGAGTCACCACCTCTCCCTGACCTTGACTTCTGGAATCTGTTCAAGCCCACCTCATATGCCCAATGAGATGATGAGGGACCCACTGCCAAGGGCTGCTGTAGGGTCCCTGGAGGATGTGGGGTGTAGGGCCCCACCTGTGAGCACGGCCATTCTGTCATTGTCACTGGAGGTGGTGATGCTGCCACGTGATTCGTACTCCCCTAAAGCCCTGCGCATCGGACGTGCTGGCGCTGTGAGGCCCTTCAGCAGATGGTCTCCCTGTGCCCCGCTGTGCCAAGCTGCTATAGAGCAGCTGTAAAGTCAGGGCTCAGGGGCTGTCACATGGGACAGGGTGGCCTGGAGGATTCTACTGGCGAGGTTACCGAGCTGTGATCAGCTCCGATCAGTTCCACTCGTGGTGACTGGGCCGATGTGATTCTCAGAGCGGTGGCCTGCCCGGCCGGCAGGCTCTGGGGTTGTGCAGGGTGGAGGGCTGGGCCAGAGAGGATGCCCCAGCACTGCCTTGCCCACTCCCACCAGGGCTTCAGGACACGGAATGGCTGGGCCGGACGCAGGTGCTGCGGCGTGGGCCCCTCACCTGGTACCTGGACGGTGCGCACACCACCAGCAGCGTGCAGGCCTGCGTGCGCTGGTTCTGCCAGGCGCTGCAGCGCAACCAGAGGCCCCTCAGGTGTGCATCAGGTGGGGGTAGAGCCTGGAGGGGGGGCCCTACCGGGAAGAACAGGGCTTGGGGCAGCCAGAGTGGCCCAGTGGGGAGGGCAGTGCCCCTCTGACCCCCTTCTTTGTCCCCTGGTACAGTGGGCCGCAGGTGCGGGTCTTGCTCTTCAACTCCACTGGGGACAGGGACCCTGCAGCCCTGCTGAAGCTGTTACAGGTGAGGCCCCAGCGGGGCGGAGAGTTGGCAGGCAGTGCGGCAGGGCAGCCCAGGTCCTGGCTGTGTGGTCCTGAATGGTGCGGGGAATTACATGTAAGGCAGCGGGCACGTGGGGCAGCTTGCTCATGTATAGGCCATGGGCACGTTCTCGGGTTAGGGGGGCCGCATAGTGGGTGAGGGTGCAGGCTCTAGGCCTGTGTAGCCTTTAACCTCTGTCCCACAGTGGGACAAGAGATGGCCTTTTCCTGAGCCTTGGCTTGCCACTCCATGAGAGGGGTCGCCCTTACGGCTACCTGCTTCAGTCTTGGCTTGAGGAGTTACCGGGCTTTAAGGCACAGAGAGGTGCTTTACAGAGTGGGGAAACTGAGGCTGCTGCAGGATGGAGGGAGGAAGTAGCTCCTGGAGATCGTCTCCTGTTTCACAGGCCAGGAAGCCGAGGCTGTTCGTACCAGATCCTGTCCCTGTGCAGGCTTTCTTTCCCCAGTGTGGGTTTGGGGTCACCCTCAGCTGGGTGACCTTAAGCGAGTGCACCTCTGCCCCTAGCCTCCTGTCCCCAGTCTGTACACAGGCTGTGCCTTTGCCCCCAGGACATAGGCCAGGCAGGGTGCACTGAGGCAGGAGCGGGGACTACAGCATTGCTGTAGCCAGGGAGGGGCTGTGGGGCATTCGGAAGTCAGGGTGCGGGGCATCCTCCGAGGCATCTGACCCCGAGTCCTTGGCCTTCCAGCCCTGCCAGTTTGACTATGCTGTCTTCTGCCCTAACCTCACGGAAGTGTCATCCCCAGGCAGTGCAGGTGAGTAGGACAGGTGTGGCCTGTGGGGGTCGGCAGGGGGCTGAGGGGCCTGCGGTGGACGCTCTGGTGATGTGATGGGGTGCTTCCAAACTGCGGCTCTGGCCTAGGAGGCTGAGTGGTTTTATTATACAAATACTCTTCTGTACGTTTTGAAATTTGTACTAGGTAGGTACAGTAGTGAAAAAGAATTTTAAAAAATAGGGTTATTGAAATGAATTTTGTGAGGTTTGACCAGCACTTACTTTAAATGAAAGAGAGTGGATCTGACATGGTAAGGCACGCCTGTAATCTCAGCACTCGGGGAGGCTGAGGCAGGAGGATCAACAAGTTTGACTCCAACCTGGGTAGCTAGTGACTAAGCAATACCCTATCTCAAAATAAAAAATAAGAAAGGAGCTGGCGATGTAGCTCAGTTAGTGCCTTTGGTTAAATTTCTACTACTGCAAAAAAAAAAAAAAAAAAAAAGTACAGTAGAATAGGAAATACCAGTGTGCATTGCACAAAGTAAGGGTAGGTACTGTTTGCTGATGATTCTGTTCCAGAATATATATGTGATGGGCTGTAATGTAAAATTTATACTGTGTATCATGTTGGAAAAAAGTTTGAGATAGTTGATGGGGCTGGGGGTCTGTACTTTTAACACTCTCTGGGGAGAGTTCTAGAATGAATATATATGTACATGTGATTTTTTGGAGACAGGGTCTCACTGTGTAGTTCAGGCTGGCCTTGACCTCATGACGTGGTCCAGGTTGGGCTTGACCTTGCGGTGATCCTCCTGCCTCAGCCTCCTGAGTGCTGGGATTATAGGTGTGCGCCACCATGCCCAGCTGTAGTCTATTTTTCATCAGCCTCTCAGAAATAAGAAGGCCACCTGGATGCCCGGCTCACAGCTGAGGACGGTGAGGTCTGGCTGTGCCTCCCAGACCTCGGGAAAGCAGTTGAACTTGTCCGAGCCTCAGTTTCCTCACTGTGTCCGATGTGGGGCCCTGTGGCAGAGGCCGACGGCGCCATGTGTGGACGGGCCTGGCGCACCAGCCCTTCTTGCTTGTCCCCTGCCCCTGTGGTTGACCTGTCTATCCTTGCACCCTGAAGACCAGCAGAACTTCACGGTGACGCTGGACCAGGTGCTGATCCGCTGCCTGGAGCACAAGCAGCACTGGAGCCGCCTGGCCGAGGAGCAGGCCAGCCCTGCCCTCTGGAGCCCCCCGCAGCCTGGTGGGACTGCGCCCCTGCTGCTGGCGCCCCGCTCGCCCCACCCCTGCAGTGCCAGCTCCCTCGTCTTCAGCTGTGTCTCGCATGCCTTACAGTGGATCAGCCAAGGCCGGGACCCCATCTTCCAACCACCTAGCCCCCTAAGGGGCCTCCTTGCCCACCCCACAGCAAGCGGCGGGGCTGGCATCCTCCAGGAGGCTGGTGCCATCCACGTGTTGGTCACTGGCAGCCTGCACCTGGTGGGCAGCGTCCTCAAGCTGCTGGAGCCCTCCCTGTCCCAGTAGCTGTGGCCACAGGTGGGGTGGGAGGGGGAGCCCCCCGCACCTGCCCTGCCTTCTCACCATGAACTCACGCCAGGTGCCTTTCGGTTTCTGCTTTCTGAGTCTGCCGGGCTCTGGCGTGGAGTGGGGTGGAGGAGGGCCCCCCTCTCTGAGCCCCGCCACCCTCTCTGAGCCCTGTGCCTTGGCCTTGCCTTCCTCCCCACCCAGACAGTGAGGGCTTCCCTGGCCCGGCCCGTGTCCCCCACCGCCCCAGCCCAGCTGGTCTGTGAGCTGCCCGGCTGCGCTCGGGGTCCTGCGGTATGCTGGTGGTAGATTTCCTCCTCCAGCGCCTCCTGGGAAAGGAGAGGGTCTCTGCCTGGGGCACCCTGGGGACCGCATAGCTGCAGTGAATTAAAGCCTTTTGATTTTATTTTTAATGAAGTGGCAAAACCTTTGATTGTCATCCCTGCTCACCCATCAGACAGCGAAGGCTTGGGGTACAGGACATCTGGAAACTGCGGGAAGTCTAGGAGCTGGCACGGGCAGAGCGAGCCCTGGCTGTGGCCGGTCCAGGCCCCTGCCGCAGAGCCTCAGGTAGCCCAGCTGTGACGTGAGGGGACGGCCCAGGGCTGTTGGCTGCACACCGTGCACTACTTCGCAGACCTTGCTGAAACCAAGAATCAGACCACTGCAGGACCCGTAGCTGGCTGCGAGAAGCCACAGGAGCTGGTCACAGCCTGTAAGTGGCAGGTCGTGGGTGGGGACCAGAGCTGTTGGAGCCCTGTTTTAAACCTCCGTGCCAGTGTGGACAGGGCCTCCTGGTGTTTGGTTTGTCATAGCCTTGGCCCCAGGGCGTCCTGCCGAGTAAGCGAGCAGTAGGAGTCATTTAATCCAAACGTGCTGTCCCCCGGCCACCTGATGTTTAAGATGTCACACCTCCTGAGGTCACATGTGCGAGCGGTGCTCTTCTGTGCCCCCCGAGAGCCCCCTTCACGCAGCCCAGCTCGCCCTGGTTTCATGTCGGATTTATTGACCGTGGACATAAAGGGGTGGGCCCAGGACGAGGGGCCTGGCCACTCCCCACCTGATGGGCCAGGAATGTGGCCCTTGGGGCTCCCAGGCCAGGTACCCATCAGCTTCGTGTTCCCCATCAAAGTCATGCCAGTGCAGGCGTGGAGGCCTCAGGGACCAGCTCCAGGTGGCTCTGGGCCAGGCCCTCGTCCTCCCGGATGGTGACGGCTGCCGAGTCCTCGGGTTCACACCTGGTCGGCGCGGCTCCCCAGCACTTGTTCTGGGTTCGAAGGGCAGGGCCCCTAGTGTCTATAGCGACGTGAATGCACAGGACAGCGGTCTATGTGGTCCTAGGCAGCCGTGTCCTACAGGCCCTGGGTTTAGAGGTTCTGTGCAAGGGGGCGGGGACCCCCGAGTTCCAGGCTGGTGCCCCCACTGGCAGCTGGCCCCTGAGCGGCAGGCAGGAGGGGCGGGTGCAGAGGGTGTGCTCCGTCCAGGATGGCGGCGGCAAGGCACTGGGGTCCTGGGGCGAGCTCCTGGCCAGTGGTTCCCAGCTGGTGGCTGCATAGCATCTCCTGCTGGGCGAGGGCTGGCTGGGGCCCCTGGGGCTCCGGACCAGGCGCTATGCCATGCTGCTGGTAGAGCAGGGGGTGCTCTGGGTGCTCCCGATGCTGTGGTTTGTGCTGCTGCTCTCAGAGGAGGCGGGGGCAGCCACTGCCACCACGGGCTCCTGCTTGCCAGGGGGGCCTGCGGGCGGGGTCAGGGGCAGAGGTCAGGGCCCCGGCTAGGGGGCGGGGGTTCCCCAGCCCCTCAGAGGCTTTGCCAGGCTCCCCCAGTGGCAGCAGGGATCCTGAGCGCTCACTGTGGGGGCCTGGGTACTCACGCGTGTGGGAGTAGATGAACCACAGTGCGGCGGTGAGCAGGGCCCCGATGAGGAAGGCGCCAAAGGTGATGCCCAGCACGGCGGGCAGGACGAGGCCTTTACCTGTGCCACCCAGGGAAAGCGGGCATCAGTGCTGCTGCCCCGCCCCAGCCCAGCCCAGCCCTGCCCCTACCCTGTCGGGCTGGCCAGGAGCAAGGATTTTATTTAGTTGTTTTAAATTGCGGTTTTGCAAGACAGGGGCTTGCTACATAGTTCAGGCCGGCCTTGAACTCCCTATGTAGCCCAGGCTGGCCTCGAACTCACAATGATCCTCCTGCCTCAGCCTCCCAAGTGCTAGGATGACAGGCGTGCACCACCACGCCCAGCGAGACCTCCTGTTTCTGCCCCCAAGTTCAGAGACTCTATTACGTGGGGGCCTGGGCCTAGGGGAGGTCATGAAGGGGCCAGGGGGTGGAAGGCATCCTCCACGTAGGGGCCTCAAAGAACACAAGGCCACCATTGTGCCCTATGCTCCATCCAACAGGCCTTGCCTCCCAGCAGGGTCAAGCAGCCACCAGCCGGGTGGGGAAGAAAGCCGGACAGGGAGCCCAGGCCTGCGATGCTGCCGCCTCGTGGTCAGAGAGGGAGTCTTCTCCCCTGCTGTGCAGGGCCGTCCACTCCTCCCTCCCAGAGGGCACTGGGGGAACTCACCAGACAGGTCGGAGCTGACGAGGTTCACACGCATGGAGACGGACCTTTGCACTTTCTGGAGGGGAAGAGAGCAAGCGGAGTGTGGCACAGCCTAGGAGGTGGCATCCCAGTCTCCCTGGCTCAGGCCCTGGCCTGGAGCCTCGGGTATGGGTCCCAACCCACCACTCTCTAGCTGGGAACTGTGGGGACACGTCCCGGGGGACCTCGCTGTGGGACAGCATCCTCGGACAGTCTTCGGCTGCTGCGGGGTTTCCTGTGAGTTCCAGGAGGCCGTGAGCACCATCAGCCTTGTGCAAGTGTGCCCAGAGACAGGTCAGCCTCGACGCCCAGCCTGAAGGCAGAGGCCACTTCGAGGGGCCCCACAGGCTTCCCTAGCTTTATACACCCAGAGGGAGGTTATGGATCCTCAGGACCTTTCTGTGTGCAGAGACCCGGATGGCCCTATCAGTGTGTCCAGCACCAAGGGCCTGAGAATGGACATTCACTGCACAGTAAAGCTTTGACACCAGCAAATACAGAAAATCAGGATTTTCTGTTCCTCTTCCCTCAAGCCCCCTGTTCATTGAGGTGACATTCGAGATCAGACCACACGGTAGGTGGGTAGGTGCCTGGGTGGATGAGTGGGTGGGATGGTGGAAGGACCGATGGATGCATGCGTGGATGAAGGATGCATGCATGGATGAAGGATGCATGGGTGGTTGGATGATGCATGGGTGGATGGATGATGGGTAGATGAATGCATGGATGTTTATGACAATTCCACCAGAAGGCTGCAGATGGCAGCAAGCGCGCCCCTTGCCAGCTGGTCCCCCTTCTCCTGGGCTGCCAGTTTTTCTGCCTGCAAACTCCAGACCCAGGAGCCAACCGCAAAGCCAGGGCAGGCCTAGGGCGCCCTCACCTGGGGCAGGTTCTTGGCTGTCAGGGTCACAGTGCAGCTGAGGGTGCCGGCCGTGGGGACGGGCACCCTGTAGACACGGAGAAGGAAGCTGAAGCGTGCGGCACCATCAGGGCCGGGGGGCAGCAGGCTCACACAGCTGCTCTTGGCCGCCTGGCCTTGGATGAGTTCCACAGTGTCCGCCTCAGGCCCCAAGTCCAGGTGACAGCTTTCTAGCAGGAACGTGACGTCAGGAGTGGATGGGGCCATGGTCACCTGTATAGGGAGGCGGGGGGACCAGGCATGGGGCGGCTACTCTTGAGCCTGGCCCTTGGCTCGTTTGGGCTAGAGGAGAGTTCCCCACTCAGTGGAAAGACAGGAGGGGCCCGCCTGGAACACACAGGTAGAGAGGACGACATTCTTTTCAGTGTCTCTGAGCAGTGCCGTCCCTGTCCATCCCTCCCCATCCCTCCCCCATGCATCCAGGCTGAAAAGTTGTTTCGTTCTGAGACACGGTCTCCCTGTGTAATTCAGACCGGCCTTGAACTCACTATGTCGCTCAGGCTGGCCTCAAACTCATAGCAATCCTCCTGCATCAGCCTCCTGAGTGCTGGGATGACAGGCGTGCACCACCACGCCTGGCCCCTGTAAGTTTTATCCTCATCTTTTCTGTAGCAGTGGTGGAAGGTCAGGTGCACAAGGGGCTGCAGGAGCTGGGGGCGGCGGGGGGCGGGGGCGCTCTTACCTGCACAAAGCCCTGCTGCCCCAGCTCCATGGTGCTGGAGGCCTGGAGGAAGTGTGAGCTGAGGTAGAGGCCCAGGTGGAAGGAGAGGCCCTCCATATGGAAGCACTTAACGTTTTTCTGCAGGGGGCAGGAGGGAGGCCGTCAGCCTGGGCAGTGCCAGCCAGGAGGGGGAGGGGCCTTGCCCTCATCCTCACTTTTTTTTTTTTCTGGTACCAGGAATTGAACTCACAACCTCATGCTTGCCAGGCAGGCGCTGTGCCGCTGAGCTAAATCCCTAGCCCCCCATCCTCACCCTTTTAAAGAGCTGGTATTTATGAAGGACACAATAGTGCCTGACTTGTGGGACAGACTTTCCCTGTGACATCCTAGTGACAAGGCCAGAAGGGCAAAGTGTGTGTTAGAACCCTGTCCCTTCCCTCCTATAGAGGGTGGTGGAGGCGTGCTGAGACACATGCTTTCCAGGGCCAAGATCAGAGTTTCCTTTTTCTTTCTTTTTTTTTTTTTTGTCTTTTTGAGACAAGGTCTCTCAATGCAGTTCAGGCTGGCCTTGAATTCACAGTAATCCTCCTGCCCCAGCCTCCCAAATGCTGGGATTACAGGCATGGGCCACCACATCTGGCTTATTTAATTTTTTGAGACAGGGTCTTGCTATATATTCTAGATTGGCCTTGACCTCACTATGTAGCCCAGGCTGGCCTTAATCTCACAGCAGTCTTCCTGTCTCAGCCTCCTGTGTACTGGGATTACAGGCATACACCACCACACTTGGCCAAGGCCTGAGTTTTCTGAAGCCTGCTTCCTCCCCCCACCCAACCCCTACCCTGAGCCTGCAGCAGGTGGGTAGCATGGTACCACCCCTCTCACCCTCAGTGGCAATGACTCCGACAGGATACTGATGACCACCTGCAAGGACAGAGTCAAGGAACTGGTCAGAGCCACAAGGGACTCTAGGTGGGGCCCCACCCCACACACCCATTTGATACGTGGGAAGACTGAGGCGGCCAGTGGCCAAGCCTGTCCTGTGTCCCTACTGAGCAGAGCCTTCCTCCCCAAACACCCCTCCGCCCACAGCACCAGGGAGCAGCAGCAGGGACTGCGCTGGTCCTGACACGTTTCTGGCCTGGCGCTTACCTCATTGCTGATCGTGTGTGGTGTCATTTGCATGCCGCAGCCCGAGTAGTTGCTGCGCAAGACCAGCTGGTCATTGCTGTCCTTGGCCTGGCACGTGGGGTCCCAGAAGGTCAGGCTAGTGATGTCGCACTGCAGAGCCTGGGTCAGGGAGGGGCACCGTCAGGGCAGAAGGCTCCCTGGGCCTGTCCATCACCCTCGGCCAAGGGCTCTCTCGCCCGCATGCTCTGTCCCCTGGTGTTTGGTGCATGTGACTGCATAACCCTACACC
>NW_004955419.1:846261-848625 GCF_000276665.1 Chinchilla lanigera | reverse complement strand
CCCCCGCCCCCCGGTACTGGGAATCGAACTCACGACCTTGTGCTTGCCAGGCAGGCGCTGGCCGCTGAGCTAAATCCCCAACCCCTAGCCAACACTTTGTGAGTACGTTCACTTTTGTTCTGTGCTTGTCCTACACAATCATATGTGTGACATCATGAGTTTGACTTGCCACTTAATGCTTGTCTTCTGTTTTGTTTTTTGTTTTTTGTTTTTTTTGTCTTTTTGAGACAGGGTCTCACTGTGCAGTTCAGGCTGGCCTTGAGCTCATTTTGTAGCCCAGGCTGGTCTCGAATTTGCAGCGATCCTCCTGCCTCAGCCTCCCGAGTGCTGGGATTACAGGCATGCGCCACCACGTCCGGCAATGCTTGTCTTCTACATATGGATTAAAAGAAATCTAGAAGGCCAGGTGTGGTGGCGCATGCCTCTAATCCCAGCACTCTGGAGGCTGAGGCAGGAGGATTGCTGAGGGTTCGAGGCTAGCCTGAACTACATAGAGAGACTCTGTCTCAAGAAAAAAGAAAATCTAGAACCATGAAAACAGGGAACATTCACGTGTCATGTTCCACCTGCACTCATCACTCACGGCCCAGGGATAAACCAATCCCTGACCTGAAAATGGGCAAATATATCCTAGAAAGAATGTGTATGTTTAGAGGAAGCGTGCAGATTTGTATCCTTGTTTTGTTTTCAGGTAGGAGCTCGCTATGCAGGTCAGGCTGGCCTCGAATGGTTGGTGACCCGCCCGCCTCGGCCTCCCGAGTGCTGGGATTACAGGTGTGCGCCAGCACATCCGGCTGAGGAAGCCGTTTTTAAGCACTGGGACAGAGAGCTGGGAGCTCTGGAAAGTGGCAGCAAGATGCACTGACATGGCGCACTGCTCCCCTGGGACTGGGCAGCAGCCGCCTCCCCCTCCTGCCAGACACGTGCGGCACCGGGCAGATGCCATGGGGGGGGGAGGAGAGAATGCAGAAAGCAACTCATTCTCAGTATCTCCGACAGGGCGCGGGTGCTTCCTCAAACTCTGCAGAGAGATTTCTGGCTTCAGAAGAAATTACAAAGTGGAAGGTGGGCAACTGAATGCCCCCCTTTTTTATTGGTTCTGGGGATCAAACACGGGGCCTGGCACATATTAGGCAAGCCCTGAGCTGCTGGGCTACACCTCAGGCTCTCAGCTTTTTTAGTAATTTTTTTTTGAGACTGAGTCTCACTATGTAGTCCAGGCTGGCCTTGAAACTTGTGGCGATCCTCCTGCCTCAGCATCTCAAGTGCTAGGATTACGGGCGTGCACCACCATTCCTGGCCCCTCAACTTTTACAATGTCCAAAAGGTTAACTACCACTTTAGTAGGGATGGGGAGTGTAGCTCAGTGGTAGAACACATGCTTAGTATGTAGCAGGTCCTGAGTTCCATCCCTGCACTGGAAAAAAAATCTACTGTAGCTAAACTGTAAAGAAATACAATAAATCAGGAGAAAGAAACAGAGCCAATTTTTTTATTTTTTTAAGGGCTGGGGCTTGAACATAGGTCCTTCTCGCTGAACTATATCCCCAGTCACTTTCTTTAATTTTTTTTTTGAGACAGGGTCTCGCTATGCAGTTCAGGCTGGCCTTGAGCTCACTCTGTAGCCCAGGCTGGTCTTGAGCTTGCAATGATCCTCCTGCCTCAGCCTTCCTGAGTGCTGGGGTTACAGGCATGAGCTACCATACCCAGCAAGGGCCGAAAGTTTTTATGGGCCATAATTTTTTGATATGAAAATCCTATAAAAATTATCAAGAAAAATACCAAACCCCAGCAACAAAGTGACAAGTTATTATCACTCACACGGAGCTACACATTACTCTTACTAACAAAATAATTCTAATTTAAGGGCTGGGTGTAGCTCAGTGGCACTTGCCAAGCATGCTCAAGGCCCTGGCTTTAATCTCTAGTTTTCTGAAGGAAAGAAAAAAAAAAAGAACTATAAATTAAAAATAGAACTCCATGTTCCACCTCCCATACTGGCAGTGGTTCTTTTGTTTGTACGGTTTTGCTCTTAATTAGTCTGGAGAGGGAGAAGTGGTAAACCCACAGTTAAAACTGAAATGGTTTTGGGAAGGGCTGTTGGCAGCGTGTGTCAAAACCTCATGGACCCTGACCAACATCCCACTCAAGTGGAAATCGGTCCTGAGAAAAGAATCAGGTAAAGAAAAGTTTCATACACATGACATTTCCCGTGTATTATAATATTACAGAATGAGAAACAACCTGCAAGTCTAACAAAGGGGAGAATTATGACCTGGTGATATAATGGAACAATATGTGCTTATTAATGACATGATATTAAGTACAGATGTCATGTTCCCAAAAATAAGGTCAGTGAAATAG
>NW_004955419.1:838182-845786 GCF_000276665.1 Chinchilla lanigera | reverse complement strand
AAAAAAAAAAAAGTTAATGGTAAAAGTGAATAATTCAGTGAAATGATTCAACTGTTAAATTTTATTTTGCATATAGTTTATGTATCAAATTATATATTCCCTTATAGTGATAAATGCTCTGAAAAGAATACTTAAGCTACTTCAATTCTAGTACATCTTCACCCCCAGGACAGAACAGAGTAATGTAATCTTAACCGTATTAACTAACCTGTGTAAACTGCACCTTGTGAAACACTGTGCCTTATTTTATTAAACTGTTTTGTTGAAGTGCAATTCTGTACTTTGGAATAGTAACAGTATTTTCTTAATTAACAAGAATTTACTTTTTAAAAAATCTAAAATCCTCACAATGTCTGCATCTGCCTGTTACTTACATCATTGTTTACTGTTTATTGTCGCTTCTCAGCCTTTTGGCTGAGATCAGGTGTATCTGTTTATTGAATTTATTTAATACATGAATTTAAAAAAATCTTGGCAGCCACTGTGTTTCAGTGAGGAGATTAAGATTTTCTTTTTCTTTCTCCACTTTGTTGTGTGTTTTTGACAGTCTCACTATGTAGTCCAGCCTTGCCTTGAACTCACTGTGTAGTCCAGGCTGGCCTCAAAGTCGCAGTGATCCTCCTGCCTCAGCCTCGCAGGTCCTGGAACTACACCTTCAAGCTCAAGATTTTCTTCTTGGACCGGCTGTGGTGGCCCGTGTCTGTAATCCCAGCACTCGGGAGGCTGAGGCAGGAGGATCGTTGTGAGTTCAAGACCAGCCTGGGCTACAAAGTGAGCTCAAGGCCAGCCCGAACTGCATAGTAATATCCTGTCTCAAAAAACCCAAACCAAACCAAACAAAACAAAACAAAAAAATTTTTTTTAAATTCTTGCATATTTTTAAAAGCATGTATTTTTTATAATAAATATATTCACTTGTCAATTAGGCAGAGACCACTTGCACATATACCCTGTTAAGCTAACACCAACCCAACCAGCATTTGGGATCAACAGCGGCTGCGCAGAGCTGGCGCTGTTAGTGAGTGCTGAGGATGTACCACTTCTGACCCTGCCATGTGCTCCGCCTGTCGGACCTCACGTAATTCTCACCATGATGATGGTGTGGGAGGCACCAGCATCAGCTGCGCTGGGACAACTGGGGAACTGGAGGCTTGTGGTGGGACGTGACCTGACCCCCTGCCCCGGTTAGGACCCAATATTCCCGAGCCGTGGAGGGAGCCGCTGTCCCCCGGGCACAGGCAGAGGAGCATTCTCTCACCTTCACGTGGTCTTTATTGAGGACCAGTGTCATGACGCCGTTGGCGCAGGTGGGCTGGACCATGGACAGGAGCAGGTGCGGGCTGCAGCTCTCCTTGGGTGGGGTGGTGGGGACGGGCGCAGGCGAGGTCGGTAGCCCACCGCCTGTGGGACAGTCACTGAGTGTCTGCGGTGCTGGGGCACCGTGCTCTGGGGTGCTGGCTGCTCACTGCTCCCGTGGCACACAGGGCAGTGAGGCTCCGGCTGGCTGGTGTCGCTGGCCCGAGCTCCCAGGATGGGGTGCCAAGCGCAGGGTGGCGTGGGGGCCGGCAGGGAAGGGCTGGGACTCACCGCAGCTGGCCCGCAGGGAGATGTCGCGGGCCGGAGGGAGCTCCGCGAAGGAGGCCACCACGCTGGCATTGAGCATGCGGGCCTTTCCCAGTAGGCCTGGCAGGGTCTCTGGGAGCGCAGAGCCCGGGATGTGCTTCTCGGGGAAGATCTTGAAGGAGTATCCGCCGGTGGTCTAAGGCCGGGACAGAGCAGGGGTCTCAGAGCATCCCCCACCCGCCCACCTTCCCCTCCTCTCCGGGCTCCTGGTTGTCCTTCCACTCTGCGCAGGAGTCACCTCTCCCAGAGCCGGCCTTGACCCACAGGCTGGGTCTGGGGGCTCCCTGCTGGATCAGGGAGGCCTCCCTGGAGGAGGTGGCCGCAGCTGAAGGTCTGGAGGAAGGACAGGTGGTGGACAGAGAACGCTGCGCACAGAGGACCATGGGGCCTGAAGCCTCAGGTCACGGGTGCAGGAGCGGGCAGGCGGCCTGCTGGAGGAGGCTGGGGGTTTGGGCTGTCGGTCAGTCGGTGCCACACTCACCCAGACCTGCACGTTGTGGTTGGCATCGATGACCCAGGACACGTAGGGTGCAGCCTGCAGAATGAGCACGGCATCGGGGGCCCCGGCCGCGCAGCTCAGCTCCACCTTCAGGGTCACCGTCCGGGGCCTGTGATGCGACAGGTGGCCGGGTCAGCGCGGGCGGGAACGCGGGCTTGGACAGACCCGAGGGGGACGGGCAGGGCGGGCGACGCGGCCTAGCACAGGGGGGGCAGCGGCTGTGCTCGCACCTGGCCTGTAGTCTACCGGAGGGGAGTGGGCCCACCCCAAGGGTCCCATTCGGGGGCGCGGCACGAGTGGGTGGGGCCGGGGACCAGGATGTAAAGGGAAGGGGCGGGGCCTGGGCGGGGGCGGGCCCGGGGCGGGGCGGGCACCCTTACTCGTCGCTGGGCCCCGGCTGGACCCGCAGGATGTGCGCCTCTTTGTGGCCGGCCACGCCTTCCAAGCGGCAGCCCCGGACCGAGGCGGGGGCCTGCGGCCGCCATTCAAGCGTGCGGCCCATGTCGTGCGGGGCTTCTGGCAGGCAGAAGGACGGGGACTTCGCGGCTGCGGAGACAAACGCACCTCAGTGCCCTCCCCGAGCAGCCTGACACGCACACAGAGCCCTAGCCTCACCCGCAGACCGAGGCAGCCCTGGGGGCACGTAGGCTGTCACACTGAGACGGGCGTGGAGGACAGTCCTGTGCCTGTGTCCTCGTGGGCCAACACAGGGTTAATGTAAGGGATGAGCCTGTACCGCACGTGCTGGGGTGCAACCGGCCACCACCCAGAAGCTTCCTTCCTAATCTCTTACACACACGCCAAGACCTTAAATGACAGCACTGAGCCGCGTGCATCCCCGTGTCAGCTCCAGGAAGACAGGGCCTGAGTCAGCCCCCACAGAATCTCCAGCGCCTTGCATAGCGCTTGGCACATAGTAGTTGCACAATAAATAGCAAAGTGGTGAGGTTTGTTAAATAAGACACAGGGCATTTCACAAGGTCCGGCTGCTGTTCGGGAAAAGAGTAATCACAGTGCTAAAAAGGCATGTGTGACATGATGACAGGGCAAATCACACTCCACTGCGGCCCTTAGTGCCCAAGTCTGAGGCCCGGGTCAGAGGAGCCAGGGAGACGCCAGTGGGGAAGCCAACCTTGGCCCAGGCGGAGGAGGATGTTGCCGGGGTCGTCCAGTGAGGCCACTGAGGCGATGGGGCCCTTGGTCGCGGCCCAGTCAAGGATCTTGGTCTTGGTAGTAAACGGTGGCAGCTGAGTGACGTTGACTTTTGGGGGCTCTTGAAAGATGACCAGGCTGGCATTCTAGGGAGACAGGGGGGCTCAGGGTGCTGCTCCCGGCTGAATTCCCTCTGTCCCGTGCAGGGGCCCGGAAAGCCACATCTGCCAGCGCCGGTCCGCAGCATCTCCCTCCTCACACGGAGGCTGTAAGGGCCACGTCCTTGTCCAACTGCCTGTCCCAGTGTCACACTGGCATGGTTGTATTCACTCGGCCCATGTTAGTGACACCATATGGCTGCTGTCTCCCTCTTTGGACCCTGGGAATCTGAGGGACTAACAGCTTTACCTTGATACATGGCGCAGGTGTTGGGGGGGCTGCTGCCCAGGCAGGGACAGGAAGAAAGAGAGAGAAAAGAGATTGGCGAATGTGTGAATGACAGGTTGGCCGCTTCCCTGGAGATCTCAGCATTTTGAAATCAGCCATGCCCAAGTCCTCTGATGCAGCAGAGGGCAGAGGGTGTTCGGTAGGGAGAACAGAGAAAGACAGGGCCCCTGGCTGCATGCGGATGGGGGTCTGGGTGGCCCAGGACCCGACATCCCTGCCCTGCCTCAGGAGAGGCTGCCAGGCCAGAAAGGAATCAAGGCAGGCTTCCTGGGGGAGGTGCTGTGGTGGAGGAAAGGAGCCTAAGGAAGCCTTCGGGCCGGTGACTCAAGGTTGCTTGGCTCCGTCACCAAAGCTGTGGCCCTGAGTTGCCCCGGTGGCGGCGGTAGCCGCAGCAGGACTTCAGGCTGGCTATGAAGGAGGACTGCCCGACGGTGACAGTAGTGAGACACCACGCACGGTCCCCTGGAACAGAGCGCACTAGGGGGGACCGTCCTCGGGGAGGAGCCCGGGCCTCTTGGTGGTTTAAAAAAGTGGGGGCAGGGGGCATCAGTAATGTGGGGCTGAGCGGGGACTGAAGGACACGACACTGCCAGGCTCCGGGCACGGGGTCTGACACCGAGGCCCATGAGATGCTTCCGCCTCTGTTACCTCTGGCCCAGCCCCAAGCCTGCAGCTGCAGCGACCTGCGGGTCATTCTGGACTTACGGCTCACACTTCCATGGGTGTGTGTGTAGGGGGGTCACACAAGGGCCCGTTCTCCCTGGGGCCTCGATTTCCCCTTCTGGGGGCAAGGGATGGCCCACTTGGGTCCGGTACCCTGCCGCACCCCCATCCAGATCTTCACCTCCCCTTCACCCCCACTCTGTCCCTGCCCTGCTCCTGTCATCTCTCCCTCCCTCGGCAGGCCCACCCTCTCCATTACCCACCCCATAAAAGGCAGCTGCTCCCGATGCACCCCTCAGGCACCTTCCTTCCCCTGGAGGAGGCAAGGGAACAGGCCACCAACCTCCTCCACCCCTGAGCCCCCTGCCAAGGGACAAATCCCACAGGCCTCCTCTCTGATCCGTGTACCTAACAGGCTTGAGGGTTTTAAGAACAATGTGTCTCTAATGTGGGTCATGTCAATTACAACAACTAGGCAAAGTGTAAAGAGCAAGCTAAATATTCCTGCAAATCCCACTTTGCAGCCCTAACCACTGTTAACACACCGTTAAGATTCCTCCTGGCCAGGCGTGTGGTGGCACACACTTATCCCAGCACTCGGGAGGCCGAGGCAGGAGGATTGCCAAGAGTTCAGGGCCAGCCTGAACTGCATAGTGAGACCCTGTCTCAAAAGCAAAAAGCAGAAAGATTCCTCCGTCCTTCTCCCTTTGTACTTAAGTATTTTCAAATAGATGTCTTAGAACTTGTTCACAGGCAATGAACAAGGCAAACTGCGGCTTGTGAAGGCTCAGGGCCAGCCTGCTTGCTCATCAGCCCGATGTGCCTCTTGGTGGTGCTGTCCCCTGGGTTTGATTTGTCAGGGCACAGGTGTTCACCAGGCAGGGCCTTGGTGACGAATGTCAGAATGAAAAGCAGGCTGGCCGCCGGGGTGGGAGACACTGGCCCACGGAGACAACTGACGACAGGGCCTCTGTGGTCGGCCAGGGCCTCCGTCGGGGCTGGGGGCGACACTCACGTAGGCTAGGCGGAGCGGGATTCCTGGGGCCTGGAGCTGCAGAAAGACGTTTGTGTTCGTGACAAGGACCAGAAGCACCTCTTGAGGGTGGGTTCCATTTGGCTTGGATGCCTGGAGGGTCAGCTCCAGCTGTGACACAGCCTGGGAAGGGGCAGGGAGAAACGCTCAGCTCAGACTTGAGATTCACCCAGGCGCAGCACGCCAGAGAGCAGGGGTGCCTCATGGGCTGCCACCCACGCTCCCCTCACCCTCCGCAGCTGGGGCACCGAGGATGACCAGGGCCCGGAGCAGAGCCTGACCTTCCACATGTGCCCGGAAGGCACAGGCTAAACGAATGGATGAGATTAGTCCCACAAACCCCGCAGGAAGAAAAAACTGGGGTGGGTCTGAACGACGTACTACAATCAGTCCAGGGTTATTATTTCTGTTGATGGATTTGTGTGTGTGTGTGTGTGTGTGTGTGTGTGTTGGGGGTGTTGCTGGCCTGGGCTACCTAGTGAGTTAAAGGCCAGCCTGGAATGCATAGTGAGACCCTGTCTCAAAAAAAAAGAAGTCTGTTGTAGTTTCCCCTTTAACACTTCTAGAGTACTAAAATGCTGGCACCTTTGTTGGTGTTGCTATTGTTTTCATGTGAAGTTGAATTCACTTATTTTGAAACGTACCCACTCCATTCAAAATTATTTTTTTCTTTTACTGCTTGGGATTAAACCAGGGCCTCGGGCATGCTAAGCCCATGCCATACCACTGAGCCACGCTGTCAGCCTGCCTTACCAACTGTAATTGATAAGTGCTGTATGTAATTAGAATGTTTTCCTAAGGACAGCAATAATACACAGTGCTCACCCAGGGCTTGGTCTGTGCCAGGGCTGTGTAAGGGTTTTGCACATTAACTCATTTAATCCTTGAGACACTTCCAGAGAAAAGTATTATCATCATCATTATTGTTATTTGGGTTTGTTGAGACAGGGTCTCACTACGTAGTTCAGGCTGGCCTTGAACTCACTATGTAGCCCAGGCTGGCCTCGAACTCATGGCCATTCTCCTGCCTCAGCCTCCTGAGTGGTAGGAGTGCCACCACACCTAGCTGGTATCATTATTATTCTCTCTTACAGATGAGGAAACTGAGGCACAGGGAGGTGAGGTCACTTTGCCCTTTATCACACAGCAAGTGGGGCCTCCCGCAGTGTCTATACTGCATGATCACACCACTCCACATCTTTTCCCAAAGACAAAAAAAGAAGGCAGCAATCCAGGGGCGAAGCTTGTGCAGACAGTGACTGGTCCTCCTTGCCAGGACTTTCTGGGAACTGTGGTGCTGATCCACAGGGACAAAGACAAATGGGGAAGCTAGGCGTGATGGTGCATACCTGTAACACCAGTACTTGGGAGGCTGAGGCAGGAGGATCGCCTCGAGTTTGGGGCCAGCCTGGGTTACAGAGTGAATTCAAGGCCAGCCTGTACTACATAGCGAGATCCTGGCTCAAAAAAACATACAAACAAACAAAAAACAAACGGGAAGCTTCCCTGAGACAGTCGCCAGGAGCAGACCCACAGGACTCCTCCAAGCTATCAGAGGGAGAAGCCTGCTTGGAGCCGGAGACAGCAGTGGAAAGTTTTTGGATTTTACTTCTAATCTCTGGGCTGATGTCACGGAGCCAGAGACAGAGTTTACAGGCTGGAAAAATGTGCTCAGAAACATTTCCGTGGCTCAGGGGGAACACTATGACCACTGTGTGTATGTGAGCTCCCTCTTTAAAGCAAACAAAAAGAGCAAATAATGTTACTCCTTGTTTAATGTCCTACGAATTTTTTTTTCATTTTAGTGTGATCTTTATGTTATCATTCTTAAATACTTTTATGCTAAGTTGCAGCAGAATATTTTCATGTTGACGTGTGTATGTTCACGTTAATGTTTTCTAATGATTTTTGAAGCATCCTGTTTTGTTGAGTTTTTAAAAAACATTACTCATTTT
Organism: Chinchilla lanigera; assembly: GCF_000276665.1. Taxonomy (NCBI): domain Eukaryota; kingdom Metazoa; phylum Chordata; class Mammalia; order Rodentia; family Chinchillidae; genus Chinchilla; species Chinchilla lanigera. The sequence goes on along the minus strand of NW_004955419.1, from coordinate 838,414 downwards.
TTTTAACACTACTCATTCTTAACACATTAAAAATTAAATGTTGGCCCGGTGTGGTGGTGCATGTCTATAATCCCTGAACTATAGGAAGCTGAGACAGGAGGGTTGCCAATCTGAGCCCAGCCTGGGCTGTTGACTTAGCAAGACCCTGTCTTAAAATAAAAAATAAGTCTGATTCCTGGGGCCCTAAGAAGAACTCGATGACTGCATTCATCTGCTACCACTGTTAAAAGCC
>NW_004955419.1:822806-836627 GCF_000276665.1 Chinchilla lanigera | reverse complement strand
TAATAAACATACATCCATTTATGAAATAGGATAGGAACAATACAAACATTACAGAGTTATGGACAGATTATCAGGAAAATATTAGTGGCTGCTGTAATACCTGGTGGTATCTTCAAAGTGGTTTCTCAGGAAGACAGAGATACGCAAGAAAGATCTAACAAGTAGTTACAGCCTAAGGGTTGTGAAAAATAGCATACTACCTCCTCACCAGTGACTCCTTTCACTGAGGTGTGATGGCTGGAAGGCCAGCTCTGTATTTTGATAAAATATGAAATATATATATTTTGTTCCAGGATTGTGATCACTACCTGAAACAGACCAGAGCAAAAGTGACCCACCCTACTGGTGTCTCAAACGGCCTGGGCCCAGTACCTCTCCAAGCTTTACTGAGAACTGACCCAGCCCAGTTGCCCCTAAAATTTACCCTGATGCCCTGTGTCTGTCAACCCACAGAATCGAATGCTTGCACAACCCTGAGTATATATGAAAACCACTCAGTATATATGAAAACCACTCAGCTGTACACTTTCTCCTCTTTTTTTTGAGACAGGGTCTCTTACGTACATAGTTCAGGCTGGGCTTGAACTCACTATGTAGCCTAGGCTGGCCTCGTTTACACTGATCCTCCTGCTTCAGCCTCCCAAGAGCTGGGATTACAGGCATGCGTCACGATGCACAGCTCAACAACATATTCTCTTTCTTCCTTTTTTTTTCTTTTTGAGACAGGGTCTTACTGTGCAGTTCAGGCTAGCATTGAGCTCACTTTGTAGCCCAGGCTGGTCTCGAACTTGCAATGATCCTCCTGCCTCAGCCTCTTGAGTGCTGGGATTACAGGCGTATGCCACCATGTCCAGCCAACAAGGTACTTTCTTTTTTTTTTTTCCAGTACTGGGAATCGAACTCACAACCTTGAGCTTGCCAGGCAGGCACTGTGCTTCTGAGCGAAATCCCCAGCCCCTCAACAATGTACTTTCAATGGGAAAATTAACTTTAATAGGGCTGTTTACAAGACAGTTGAGCACCAGTAATTTCTCACGTTCACCCTAATCAACGTCTGGCCCTCTTCTGAGCTTGGGCACCTACCAGTGACCGAAGTGGATCCCACAGCCCCTGTTCAGAAGGGCCGCTCTCTGACTGTGCCGCCTTCTCAATCCTGCTCTCCCTCGACGTCCCCCGGCACCACCTGCCCGTCCCTGCCCAACGTAGAGCCTCAAGGCGCACCTGTGGCAACAGATGGGCTCCATGGTCTGGCGATGGCAGCAGGAGACCCGCTGTGTGTCTTGGTGACACCTCAGGCTGCGGAGCCCTGAGCCATGAGGAGAGCACCTGGGAGCCTGTGTCCTGCCGCTGACCCTGTGACTCTGTGCCTCAGTTTCCTCACCTGTGAAATGTTGGCAGGACGGGGTGGGGGAAACGATACCCAGTGCGGCCCTGGCCACAGGAAGTGATGAAAGGGAAGTGGAGGTCAAGGCCCCGTCATGAGGGGGCCAGGGGTTAGGAGGACAAGACTCTGCCGCATTTGTCCCTCCACTCCGCTCCCACATCTCACAAACCAAGCCCGCCACTCCGCTGTCACCAAGCCCCTCCCCAGAGGGTGGCACGGGGGGCTGAGGCCAGGGGCAATCACGGCCAGGTCACGGTGCAGCACCGGAGCCTGGAGACCCGGGGAGGCTGGAAAGCAGGGCTCTCGGGGCGTCGTGTTCCCAGAAACCCAGGGGCTCCCCACAGCAGGCCTGTCTTTCCCCACAGTCCTGAGTCACTGGTGGCCACTCACACACACACCCCGGCCTCTTCCTGCTGTCACCCGGCCCTGGGTCCCCGCTTCCGGGATCCTGCGGCCCGGTCAGGGCGTCAGCCTGGCCAGCCCCTCGTCCCCAGCCCTGCCAGCCTGGGCCTGCCCCGTCCCCTCCCTGAGTGGGTGGGCGGGAGACTGAGTTGCTATTTTTGTACCAGTGTCACACAGACACCATTGTTGGCTGGCAGTAGGTGGCGGGAAGGGGATTTCGGCGAGGAGGCCTGAGCGTGAGTGGACACTTATAGAAAGCCGCTTCCAGCAATTCTTCTCGGAGCAGAGCTCGGGGCTGCCTGCGGCCCCCACCCTCCCAGGGCCAGCTCAGAGACGGCCACACTGGAGCCAGCCATCCCCCTCAGCTGACCCAGACAGTGCCTACAGGAAGGGTGGCCAGGGAAACGGGTCAGAGCCAGACGGGCCTGAGTTCAAATGTGGGCTCCATCATTAGCCCATGACCCTAGACAGTCACCCTTCCTCAATGGGCCTTAGTTTCCAGATCTGGAAAATGGGCTGAACATTTCGCAGACTTGTGTGTCTGCATCAAAGCAGGTTGTCTAGTGCCCAGATGAATGCAGTTGGTCCTCTGTATCCATGGCTTGTACCTCTGAAATTTTGATCAAACAGGATTGAATTTTTTTTTAAGAGACAGGGTCTTGCTATATTATCCAGGTTGGCCCTGAACTCCTTGGCTCAAGAGATTCTCCTGCCTCAGTCTCCTACACAGCTGGGACTATACCAACATTCTTAGCCTGAAATACATATACTTATTTGTTTGTTTTTTGAGACAGGGTATTGCTATGTAGTCCAGGCTGGCGTTGAACTCACAGTGATCCACCTGTCTCAGCCTCCCAAGTCCTGGGTTTACATGTGTGCTCTACTACACCCAGCCTGAAATATATATATACTTTTAAAAATTGCATCTGGCCAGGTATAGTGGTGTGTGTAATCCTATCACTCGGGAGGCTGAGGCAGGAAGATCACTGTGAGTTCAAGACCAGCCTGGGCTACAAAGTGAGCTCAAGGCCAGCCTGAACTGCAAAGCGAGACCCTGTCTTAAAAAAGACAAAAAAAAAAAAAAAAATGCATCTATATTGAACACATATAGGCTTTTTTTTCTTTTTTTTTTTTTTTTTTTTTGTTTTTTTTTTTCAGTACCGGGAATCGAACTCATGACCTCCCACTTGCCAAGCAGGTGCTGTGCCGCTGAGCTAAATCCCCAGCCCCTAGGCTTTTTTTTCTCAACATAATTGATGTCATTTGCATTATATTAGGTATTGTGAGTAATCTAGAGGTGTTTTAAAGCATAGGAGAGCACTGGGTAGGTTCTATGTCAATACTACACCTTTTTTCATAAGGAACTTGGAGTATCTGTGGATTTGGGTATCCTTGAGAGCTCCTGGGCCCAAGACCCCAGGACCACAGCAGGCGACAGTGGCTGGCACACCTATCGGGGGAGCACAAGGGTTCGCGCTGGGCAGCAGTGACAGACACCACCTGTCTCTGTGTCCTGTCTGTGCTGGGGAACCAGGCTCAGTGACCTTCTAGAATGGGGTGGCCCCGCGTTTTAGCGGCCTCCCGGGAGTCTCAGCATCCAGCTTCTGGGAGTCCTGGTATCCAGCCAGGAGCGCAGAGGAGGCTCCCAGGAGAGGAGACGCTCCTGCCACCGGCTTAGCAGCCTCTGTTGCCCCAGCCCTTCCTGCCACCGGACTCATTTGCCTGCCCCAGAAGCAGCTTCTGTGCTCCCACAGGGGGGACAGCAGAAGGCACAGCTCTGTCCCTAGGTGCCTGCACAGAGCGAAGGTAACCCTTCCAAGTGACAGACAGGGAGCAGCGGCTCCACCAGCCACGCTGGTGAGGGGGGGGGCGCGTCGAATGGCAAACGCTGAGAGCCACCCCATCTGCTCCCTCCTCCCTGCTGTTACCCATCGACCCGCAGCCCGCCCATCCTCCATCCCACACAGGTATATGTCCTCGGAGAGGGATGCTGGGGATACAGTGAGACAGACATAGCCCCTGCCCCGCTTCTCCGACCCTTGACCCAGGACCCTTCACCAAGCCTGCTGGTCTGAGACAAAAACACAGATGACAGCCCTGACCCCAGTCCTCCTCACCTTGTCTTTTTTCCTTCTTTTCCTTGAGATAACTTCTCTCTAGGTTGGACTAGAACTCGAGATCCTCCTGCCTCAGCCTCCTACCTGGGATTACAGCCAGGTGCCACCACACCCAGCTGGCCCTGCTTGTGACAGTACAGCAATACGCGCACGGGTCCTCATGTGGCAGGCCAGCCTAGATGCCCAAGCTCTGCCATGCCTGCTCCTCAACAGCGGGATCTACCACACTTCAGGTCTTGGGGAGCTCACGCTGGCCAGGCAGTGCACCCTCTAGAGGACAGAACAAGACAGAGTCCCCGGCAGCCTGGGAGGAGGCTCAGTGCCACTGTCACGGAATTCAGGGCTCTTGGGCACCCACAGCAGGGCCTAGGGCAGAGGGGAAAGCTCCAGGTGGGCACACCTGTTTAGCCTCGAGAGGTCCCCTTTGCCTGAGGGCCCTGCCTCTGGGAGGTCTTGGGGAGCCCAGGGTCCCTCCTGGCTGTCTCTTGGGGCCCCAGCAGCCTCGCCTGCCCCTCTGGCTACACGTTAGTCAGCGCCAGGCCCTAGCCGACTCATCCACTTGCGCTCCCTGTTTGCACAGAAGTGGGGTGAATCAGCCCCTGACCCGGCTCTGCCCTGGCCTGGGGTTTGTTCGGAAGACAGCGGGTCAGCACGGTGGCCTGCCGGGAACCGCTGAGACACCGGGCGGCTTCCTGTCTCCCGGGTCAGGATGTGACCCCGGCCCCCTCCCGGAATCCAGGCTCCGGCCTGGCCTTCGGGGACCCAGCGTGATAAAGCCTGTGCCCAGTGGCCCCTTGCCCGCTTGCTGACCACCCCAACACACACACACGCACACAAACACGCGCCCGCACACACATGCTGAGCACCGCTTCCCTGGGGTTCTTGGCTGCCAACACCCACAGGAAATCTGAGGGCTCTGGGGCCGCACGGGGGCGGGCGGGAAAGCCAGCTCTCGGTGCCAGGGACTGCTGAAGGCAGCCTCAAGGCAGGCGGGATGGGACAGGCTGCCCAGAGGCCCACCCCTCCCCCCGCCACTGTCTGCAGGCCTCGCACACGCAGTAGCCTCTGCCAGGAAACCGCCACGTGCTCTCGGCTAGACGCTGAGACCTCGGGGCCAGTGTCCCTTCCTCCACGCCCTGTGCTTTTCCTACCACCACTTGCGGCCCCCTGCACCCCTGCCCCATGCCAACGCCACCACGGAACTCTGGGGCTGCTGCTGCCCACCTCCCTAGACTGGCGATGGCCCAAGGGCAGGGCCTGCCTCTACTTTGGGCATCTCAGGCAGAGCACAGATCTGGCGAGGGCTGGCGAAGGGGCACTGCTGAGGCACAGGCTCCACGGCGATCACAGCCAGAGTTGGCCAGGGTCACAGGCACAACCCTTAGCCCAGGAGGCCGGGAGACCTCACCTAGCCACTCTGAAAGTAGATTCCCACCCCTCCTTGGCTACTTGCCGTGATCACTTCTGAAGCTCAGAAGAAGCCAGCCATACCTGTAATCTCAGCCCTCGGGAGGCTGAGGCAGGAGGTGGACCACAAGTTTGAGGCCAGCCTGAACTACATAGCTAGAGCCTCTCAAAAAGCCAAAGAAAAAAAAAATTGAAGCTCAAATGAATCGGCAGATATGAAGCTGTTCTGTGAACTGTACCAGGCCTAGCAAAATGAAGGTATTTATGGTAAGAAATGGAAGCTAGAGAGGAGGAGCAGCAGTGACAAAACCATGGCTGCCATTCGTCAAGCAGTGGCTCTGGGCAGGCCCTGTGCTTGATATTTTCCCTGTGCTGTCCATCGAAATTCACAGCGACTCTGTGGGGTGGGAACTATTATCACCATCTCCGTGTTTCCGGGGGGACAGGTGGAAGGAAGACCAAGGTAAGGACAGGTGGCCAAAGGCCATGCAGCCCGAGGAGCTTAGCCAAAGCCACACTGGAGGACTGTGTGGCTTCAGAACCCCTGTGTGTGTGTGTGTGTGTATGTGTGTGTGTGTGTGTGTTGTCACTGTGATTTTGTTTATTCTGGGATGGGGTCTCACTGTGTTGCCCAGGCTGCCCTGGAACTCATGGGGTCAAGTGATCTTCCTGTCTCAACCTACCGAGTAGCGGGACAGCAAGTGTGTACCGTGGTGCCCAGCCAGAACCTGTGCTCCTAATGCCAACAGCTGCATTGGCCCCAGATAAAGACCAAGCTCCCCAGCAAAAGGACAGGTCCTTCCCATCTCCCCAGCCCCACTTGGAGGTGAGCAGCTCGTTCCTGGGGTCACTGAGCCCCAAGACCACAGCCACTCCCCTGGCGCCTGCCTTCACCCCCCCTCTGCTCCTCCCACTGCCTTGCACACAGTGAGCTCCTGGCCCCCCTCAGCTTGCTTCCTGCAGGACCCTCGCCTGATTCCGTGTTTCCGGGGGCAGCTGGAGTCCCCTGGCCTGTGCTCCCTGCAGGCGCACCGGTCTCCTGCACCTGGCTGGTTGTCTCCACACCTGTCTCCTACCTGGACCTGAACACCTGTCCCACACCTTCCTTTGCCCCCCGGCCTGCTGTTAAATGATCAGGATTGGGGATCCCAGTTGCTCAGAAGAAACACAAGGAACCCGAATGTCAGAACAAATAAAATGAATGTACACAGCGCTGGGCGTGGTGGTGCATGCCTGTAATCCCAGCACTCGGGAGGCTGAGGCAGGAGGATTGCTGTGAGTTCGAGGCCAGCCTGGGCTACAAAGTGAGCTCAAGGCCAGCCTGAACTGCATAGTGAGACCCTGTCTCAAAAAGACCAAAACAAAAACAAATGTAGAGAGAACAGTCATACTTTCCATATCATTACCAAATTTACAGAAAAGTTACAATGCCTCCGACAGCCACACCGAATGTGTCTGGTGCTGTCTGTGGTTTGGAGATTATCGAAGCCCACAGTCCTCATGGCTGGCAGCGTGGTGGGGAGCAAGGACCCCACCTTGGTGGTCTGGGCACCTTCTTATCACCACACAAATGCAAGACATCTCAACAGTTTTGAGGGCAGGCTGGCTACAAGCTTTCCCTGAGCCACACTGCTAAATTGCTCTTAGGACCTAAGGCTACAAGGCCACCCGTGCTGCCCGGCTCTGAGGTCCACCCGGGACAGGCGACGGAGCAGTCCTGAGATGGATCTCTCTGGCCGTCAGACTGCCTGGTGGGGCCACCGACATATGATGAGGGACCATTCCAGGGAGAAGAGGGGTGCTCTTTCTCAAAGTCTGAGCCCGAGAGTGCAGCCACGTCCTTTGAGAAGCTGTGAGTCCCACCTCTGGGGGTGCACAGATGCCAGGTCCTCTGGGCTGCCACCCACCCAGCCTCCCACCAGGCACTCCCTTTCCATGTGGGTCTTAGGGCGGCCTCCAAACACTGCCCCTACGCCCCAGAAATGCTGCTCCTTGTGGGCAGTGGGAGAGGCCCCGTGGGTCCCTTGGCAGGGGCCCCAGGGAGGACAGGACCACTGCCCTGGGCACGGCCACCAAGAAAGCACCTCTCATCCCACGGCCCTGCAGCTGCTTCCTGACCCTGCCTGGGGCACTCACCCTTGGGAACTCCAGGAAGAGGATGTGGACTTCTAGCGTCGCACCAGGAGTCTGCGCCACGCAGCCCTCTGAGACCTGGCTGGTGATGTAGGTCACCTCGCCTCTGTGGGGGTCCACGGGCTGTAGGTCACAGTGCACATTTTCCGCAAGACCTGCTGGAGAAGCAGAGGGGGGAAGAGACCAGGTATGAGGCTGAAGATGTCGCTCAGTGGCAGAGAGCCCTCACCCAGCACGTGGGGGCCCTGGGTTCCAATCCCAACAACAGGGAGGAAAAAAAAAAAGCAACCAGGTGACAATTACTTCCATGCTCTGAATGTCTGCTGGGTACCTGGCATGGACTCAGGGCTTTATTAAGTCTTCACAGCTACCCTAAGAGGTGGGCATCATGGTACCCATTCCACAGATGAAGAAACAGAGGCTCAGAATGGAGAAGTCTCTTGCACAAGGTCACAGCACTTCCAGGTCTAAAGTCAACACATACAACACACGACACCAGTTGCATTTTAATTTCAGATAAACAATACATGTTATGTGCTTTGTTTTGGGTTTTTTTCGAGACAGGATCTTGCTATGTATTCCAGGCTGCCCTTGAACTCACTATGTGATCCAGGCTGGCTTCAGACTTGGCGATCCTCCTGCCTCAGCCTCCTCCTAAGTGCTGGGATCATAGGCATGTGCTACCATACGTGACAACAACACATAATTTTAAACGTAGAAGTATATCCCAAATAATGCCTGGAATGTACTTATACTACAAAAACTTTCATTGTTTATCTGCAATTCAAATTTAACTGGGCGTCCTCTATTTATCTTTGCTGCACCTGGTAAGGCAAGGCTCAGGATCCACTTTCGAACTTAAGGCCAGTCCAACCTCAAAGAAGGCAGGAGCTGAGGTCAGGGGACAAAACTTTCCCTCCTGACCCTCACGGTGGCCCTGGAGTTATGGCTCCCAAGAGGGTCCAGTTTCCTGGCCCAGGGGACAAGGTGGGAAGGAGGGCAGCCCGGGTTGGAAGGCCACTGTCTTCGGCCTAGGCCTCAGTGCCTGTGGTGGGGCGGCCGGGAAACGCAGGTCCTGAGGGAGAGGAATGGAATTTCACCCTGACCCCGCAGAGGAGGAAAAGGAAATGAGGCCCCTACACCTCGTCCTCAGGAATGTGCCGCGGGGAGGGGGGCGGCGGAGGAGGGAAGGAGGACAGAGCAGGGGAGACTGTTTGGAAGTTTGTGTCTCCATCTTGTCGCGCTCACTTCCTGTTTTCTTGGAGATCAAAGATGGGCGCGGAGGGACCGCCTCACGTCCAGCTGACGCCAGCTCCAAGGAGGGGGGCTGTCTGCAGCCTGCCCAGCCTCCTCCTTCCCCACCTTTCCACAGCTTGCTGGTCTCAGAGCCAGGTCAGACCAGATGGAGGCCGGCCGGCCTTCCCCATCAAGGGCAGAAGATCAGGGCAAGGACATTTGGCCTCCGTGGGCCCAAAGACTTTTTATTTTGGTTCTTTGAAACCGGATCTCCCTGTGTAGTTCAGGCAGGCCTGAATTCACTAAGTGGCCCAGGCTGGACTTGAACTCACAGCGATCCTCCTGTCTCAGCCTCCCCAGTGCCGGGATTATAGGCGTGCACTGCCAATGCCTTATGAAATCCTTGTTCTGGTCCCATCCTGAGTGTGCCGGGGATTCTGGAGTACCTAGGTAATGTGGCAAGATGGCTCAAACCAACGCCCTTGGAGCCAGGCTGACCTGGGTTTGACTCTCAGGCCCTATCTGCTACCTAGATTTGCTGAATGATTTTACCACATAGCTTTGGTTTCCTGGTCTGGAAAATGACACAAAGAATAGAACCCACCCAGCCACACAGTATGCTAGGAAGCCCCCATGAGATAGGGCACGTGGCAGTTCTTTTAATTACATTTATTTTTGCTAGCATAGTGGCTTATTCTGGTAATCCCAATACGGGAGGCTGAGGCAGGAGGACTGTTGTGAGTTTAAGGCCAGCCTGGGCTGCCTAGTGAGTTCAAAGCCAGCCTAGGGTACATAGTGAGACCCTGTCTCAAAATCAAGAAACAAAAAAATTGCATTTATTTTATTGCCTGCAGGAGCACTGATGGTGTGCTGATGGGGTGAGGTGTGTAGCTGGTACCTGCAGCCTCCAGGACAGACGGTGTCCTCTGGGAGCCAGGTCTCTGGGGTCTCCCTCACCCTGGAAGACTCAAAGCCCACACCCCCTCCTGCCATCTCATCTTCCTCTGACCCCCAGCCCCCTAACTCAGGTCCAAGCCCTTCCCCCACAGATGGGGAGACTGAGGCTCAGAGGGGTAGGATTTGACGAAGTCTCACAGCTCTGGGGACCAGGCTGGGCCGTGACCCCCTCTCCCTCCCTGACCCGGGGTCTGGCCTATAGAGTAGCGCGCACCTCCCTCCTCTCCTTCTCTGCCCCGTCCCCAGACTTCCAGGAACCCCAGTTCCTCCTGGACTGCCGGGGCCGCCCGGGGCCACCTCCTCCATGCCGTCAGCCTGGCCATTATGTAATGATCAGATAACGGGCCGGGCTGGGAGATCAGATAAGAGGTCCATTTATTTTGGGGCCTTTTCGGATCCTGGCTGCCCCCACCCCGCAGACTAGAATGGGGAGACAGGAGGGAGGGTGACGCCGGAGCCCGTCTCCTGGAGCCCAGACCGCCGAAAACAATCCCCTGGCACCAAGGGAAACTCCGAAGCCTCCTGGGACCAGACCCGGTCAGAGGCGGCGCCGCCACCGAGAGCTTGGGTGAGTGGGCCTCCGGGTCGAGACCCTTGGGCCACCTCCCACCGCCGTCCTCTCCTCCCCTCTCTTTCCCACCGAAGCACACAGCCACTGCCCAGGTTCTGCAAACCGCTCGTGGAACCCCTGGAGCATAACAGTCAAGGACAGTTGCCCTGGGCTGGGGAGACAGCTCAGTGGTACAGCGCCTACCTGGCAAGCACAAGGTCCCAAGTTCAATTCCTGGTACCAAAAAAAGAAAGAAAGAAAGAAAGAAAGAAAAGTAGCCCTGGAAGGCAGGTGTGGTGATGGGTAATCAATCCCAGCACTCTCACAGGTTGAGGCAGGAGGATTGAAAGTTCCAGAGAGCCTGGGCAAATTAGGGACTTAGCAAGAGCCTGTATTAAAATAAATTATAAGGTTGAGCGTGGGGGCGCACACCTGTAGTCCCAGCACTCGGGAGGCTGAGGCAGGGGGACTGACATAAGTTTAAGGCCAACCTGGGCTACATAGTGAGTTCAAGGCCAGCCTGGGCTACATAGGGAGACTCTGTCTCCCCCAAAATCCTCGAAAATAAATAAAATAAAATAAACTATAAAAGGCTGGTGATGTAGCTCAGTGCAAAGGCCCTGGCTTCAGTCCTCATGGCCAAAGAAAATAAAAACAAAAACAAAAAAGAAAAGCACCTTGGCACCAGATGGCCTGGCTCGCATGTGCCAGCTTAGCCCCGCCGAAGCCCGGTCGCCCAGAGCCAAAGTCAACCTCTGCAAGCCTCAGCCCGAGTATGCCAAGGGCTTCAGCGCGCCCAGCCCCCAGGTTCCCCATTTCCGGACCCACAATTACTGAAGAGGCTTCTGTCCCGCTTCCTGGGGGCTGGGTCCTGCCTCACGGCCTCTTGGGACTCCCCCACTTGAGCCCCTAGCAGCCCCGGGAGGGGGCAGGCGTGGAACCCATCTTACATGGAACAAACCGAAGGCTGGGAGGTTGATGAGCTCAACCCGGGACACCAGCCACCAAGTGACAGGCCCTGGCTTTGAACCCCGACGCTCCAGCTCCGGCACCTGACATGCACTTTCCCGGTGTGTTGATCAGGTGCGGTGAGTCAGTCTGAGGTAGGGGACACCCGTGGGGGCTCCACACGGAGGAGCTGTGAATATTAAGTCACGATACCAGGGCAGGGTTGGTTGGTTGGCGTGTTTTCTGTACTAGGGACCGAACCCAGGGCCTTCACACTGAGCTCCACTGGCCCATTTTTAATTTTGAGACAGGGGCTCAATTAGTCACTAAATTGCCCAGACTAAGCTTGAACTTGCAATTCTCCTGTCTCAGCCTCCCAGAGGGCTGGCACTGCAGGCCTGGCTTGGGCAGGTACTTTCCATCCAGGGTCTTTCTGCTGCAAAGTGCCCCTTTTCCTTCGACCGCCCTGCACCTCCTGCCATGCTGTCCTCCCCCAGGGGGCCAGTGACAGCCTCCGAGTTCCAGGCTCAGCCAGCCTCTCCCCAGGGCCACCAGAGAGGCCTGCGTTCCCCTTTGGCCCTGTCTTTCCCATGGCTTCCCCAGGCCCGTAGTCAGACTCACACACTGCAGCCTAAAGTGTAAAGTGCTAGGAAGCCAGGCGTGGTGGCACACACCTATAATCCCAGCTACTCAGGAGGCTGAGGCAGGAAAATTCCAAGTTCAAGTCCAGTCTGGGCAATTTAGCAAGATCCTGTCTCAACATAAAATAAAAAGGGCAGGGGAATGGCTCTGTGGTAGAGTATTTGCCTATTATACACAAGGGCCTGGGATCAATTCCCAGTAACACACACTCACACACACGCCAATGGTTGCAATCCTGATTCTGCCAGCTTCTTTTCCGTGCCTCAGTGTCACTCTCTGTGAAATGGGGCAATGACAATCACAATACTTCCCTCCCGAGGTTAGTAAGCATCTCCCTAAGGTGACACATCGCGATGTAAGGCGACTCCCCATGAACGAGCTGCCGTGACAACTACGTGTGTGCTCGCTTGAGGAGATCTGGGCTTTCCCCAAACACACCTCGCTGTTCGCTCTTGCCATGCCCTTCCTCAGACTCGTGGTCATCCCATGTTTGATCCGCAGGCCAACTTCTATCCATGCTTCAAAACCCTGCTGTGAAATCTCACTGTAACGCTTCCCCCTTTCAGAAGTGCATCAGTACCCAGATGTCCTTGTGGAACCACACACACCCAGATGTGCTGTTTTATTGTCTGCCGTCTGCACTCCCAGCAGATGGTGCTTTTTTCCGGGACAAGAGGGAGCCTGGCCCATCCTGGGTCCTGGTCCCTCGGCCCAGGCTCAGGCGGGCACATTGGTGAGCTCAGTTCTGTCAGGCCTGCCTGTGACTTAGCACATGACTCACACCAGGTCCCTCCTCCATCCTGGGACTCAGTTTCCCTGTGGGGCTGGGTGGGGAGAAAGGGATGGGTGGGACATGGTCCACGTTCCCCTGGGGGTTCCGAAGTCGCATTCGGGGATGGAGGCAGGGAGAGGACAGGGCACTCATGCAGCTCCTGAAGGCAGGGGCAGGTCCCAGGTGAGAGGTCAGGCAGCTCGAAGATGCTCGTCACCCACCGGTCAGGACAGTGCAGGGGTGAGGCCCAAGGCTCAAGCCCCAGCTGGCCATTTCAGGTCATCACTCTGCGGCACCTCTCCCCTGCCTGTGTCCCCATCTGTAAAATGGGAGCACAGGAGCTTCTGCCTCCTGCTAAGTCTGCTGGGGTGGTGCCGGTTTGCAGTAGGCGCTAAAGGCCAGTGAGTGTCCCTGTCTCAGCCAGGTATGGAGGAGAGCTGAGCCCAAGATGAGGGTCCCCACGGCCAGCTTCCCACCAGCAGGGAAAAGAAGCCGAGCTTGCGGGCAGGTAGCCTGGGGCTGGAATCTGGACCGACTTGTCCCAGACTTCCCTGACCTTATTTATAAAGTAGGCCTGACACACAAGGACAGAAGTGAGAGGGAATCTTTTTGTCTGTTTTGTTTGTCTGTTTCTGTTTTTTGTATGTAGTCCGGGCTAGCCTTGAATTTACTATGTAGTTCAGGCTGGCCTCGAATTCTTGGCAATCCTCCTGCCTCAGCCTCCTGAGTGCTGGGATTACAAGCAAGTGCCACCGGGCCTGGCTTAGAGAAGGAATTTTAATGGTCCTGTCTGCACCATCCCCAGCACCTGCCCTCTCCCCAAAATCCTTTTTCCTCCTGCCAGTGGGAAGCTGCCCTGAATATGGCCTGGAAGAAAAATGAAGTCCTGGCTGGTGTCACTGGTCCCCTCTCCAGCGAGGCCCAGAGCCCACATCTGCGGCATCCAGACCTCAGTCCCAGCCACCCAATTTGGCCAATATAGGAAAGGTACATGGAGGTAGTGTTTATAACCAGAACAAAGGGAAACTGTCTAGATATCTGACCACAAGGGGCTCACTGGGCAAACAATGGCGCATGGAAGGGACAGAATATTCCAGAACTGCCATTCCAGAACTGGCCCGGAGTCCACACAACAACACAGAAACATTCTGGGACACAAGAAGGACATATAAGACCCCTGGAGGGGCTGGGGATTTAGCTCAGCGGCAAAGCGCCTGCCTGGCAAGCGCAAGGTCGTGAGTTCGGTTCCTGGTACCGGAGAAAAACCAAAAAA
>NW_004955419.1:814592-822706 GCF_000276665.1 Chinchilla lanigera | reverse complement strand
AAAAAAAAAAAAAAAAAAAAAAAAAAAAGACCCCTGGATGTTGAATTGCCTGGATTAAAAATAAGTTCAACAAAGACAAGAAAGAAACCCACCACCAGCAGGCTAACTGTGCTAGGAGTTTGGAGATCAGTTTTTTGTTTAACTGTTCTTTCTTTCTTTCTTTCTTTCTTTCTTTCTTTCTTTCTTTCTTTCTTTCCTTCTTTCTTTCTTTTTTCTTTCTTTCTGTGTGAGGGTTTTTGTTTGTTTGTTCTTGTCTTTTTGAGACAGACTCTCACTATGCAGTTCAGGCTGGCCTTGAGCTCACCTTGTAGCCCAGGCTGGTCTCAAACTCACAGTGATCCTCCTGCCTCAGCCTCCCAAGTGCTGGGATTACAGGCGTGCGCCACCATGATTGGCGTTTATTTGTGGTACTGGGGATGGATCCCAGGAATTCATTGCTCGAGGCAAGAGCTCAGCACTGAGCTACACCCTGGCCTCCACTCTTACCTAACTTCTTCAAGCAGGCTGAAGCAAACATATGGTTAAGTTGCTCTTTAAAAATCTCCACAAGCTAATTCTTTACAAAAATTCCTCCACTACAGAAGAATGTGCTTTGGAAAGTGAAAGTCCCCCAGGGAAAATCCCACACAGAAGAACTGGCACCCTGGACACAAGTCCTTCCAGGATCTTCTCCATGTCTACCATGCGCGGATACTGTTCTGTGAGTGGTGACATGGAGTTGCTATTTGGCCTCCTAAAGTTCGCCCCAGACGTCTACCTGTCAATTTGGTCAACAAACGGTTCTGCCTCTCCCTCGGCTCCTACACCATGTCGCATTGTTTTGAGAGCTGTGGTCTGGGGCTCTGGTTGGTGGACATTTAGGGTGCCCTGGTGTCGGGTGCTGTGTAGGTACCTAGGGCCACACAACTCTACAGAGCAGGCCAGTGACTCTCCAGGGCTCAGTGCCTAAGACTGAGTTGTGATGGCAAAAGTCATGGACACTGGGTATGCTTGTGCATGCCTATAATCCCAGCAGTCTGGGAGGCTGAGGCAGGAGGGTTTCAAGTTTGAGCCCAGACTAGGTAACTTAGCGATTTAGCAAGACCCCGTCTGAACTGAAAAATTAAAAAAGGGCTGGCAATGTAGATCAGTGCGAAGGGCCTGGGTTCAATCCCCAGTACTGAATGAATGAATAAATAAACAAATACTGAGAAAAAAAGCTATGCATAAGTTATAATTTTAGGAAATTCTGCCACTCGGTGCTCCTAGAAGACTGGACCCACTTTTGGACCCATTTGGACCCCTCTGTCCTGTTCAGGGCGCCTGGCTCGGTCCTTCCACACCGAGGCTGGAGATCTGGGTCCCATGCTCAGGCCCACACCCGGCTGCCCACCATGTGCCCGGGGTCCACAGAGGGGCTGCCCACGACATGATGCCCTCTCATTTGTGGTCATGGGGGGGCCGGGACCCGCTCCCACTCGGTCCCAAGAGCAGGCGGACACGTTTCCGGTTTTTCCCAAGTGGATGCTCAGTACGGCCATCACTATGACTGCTTTGGGGCTTTTGAAACACGGTCTTGTTGGGTAGCCCAGGCTGGCCTCGAACTTGCCGTCATGCCGGGCTCAATACGGCTATTATGAATTCAGTTCTTCAAACTTACAATGAGATAAATTGTGCATTTTTACAAACATAATAATGATCAAAACTCACTACTTCCTAATTGCTTTATTTACTGTCACCCATGCTGTCGAGGTCCCTGGACCTGTGAGGTGTGCGGGGAAAGGTCCTGTGTGCTACCGTGTGGGTGTCCACACCTCAGGTGGACAGCTGGTCGGTTAGGGTCCAGGCTGAGCGAGCATTCGGGCAACAACGATCACCACAAATCAAGTCCTACCCCTCTGTTGCTAAGTATTTACCAAACATCGCTGCCTATTTCTCTTTTTTTCCTGTACTGAGAACTGAACCCAGAGCCTTTACACAGAGCTGAATCCCCAGCCTTCCTTTATTTATGTTTTAAGACACATTCTCACTAAGTCTCTAAAGTGCTCAGGCTGGGCTTGAATTTGGTAGTCTTTCTGCCTCAGCCTCCCAGACTGCTTGGACTACCGGCGGCTGCCACCAGGTCCAGCACCACTGTCTTTTAAGGTCTCTAATCCTTGGTGTCTAAAGTCTATCACAATCCTATAAAATCAGACCCCACATATCCGCCTGGCTCCTTCACTCCTGAGGAGGAAGAGGGCCTGGAGGTACGTCCTGGAGGCCAGGTGGGGACCCCATCTCTGGATGTGAGCTCGGGAGGCAGGGCCTCTGTGTTCCCATCTGTGAAATGGGTGACAGCAGCCACCATCTTGCAGGGTCCCAGGGTTGGGGGAGAAGGGGCTGCCCTGTCACACGTGGCTAGGAGCAGTGTTCCAGGAGCCAAATCCCTGCTAGGCCACTCAGTGCCTCTGAGGCTTGTTTTCGGTCTCTCAGGAGTGTTAGAGGCCAAGGATTAAGGGCTTTAAAATGCTGGGCTCTCTGCTGACCCCCCCTTGAGGAAGACCCTGGGTGCACAGGTGGGTGACTGGTGTCCCCAGGACAGAGCGGAGATCCACAGTGAGTGTGGGGATCACAGTGAGTGCAGTTCCCAACTCCCCGAGACCCCTCCTCCGGCTGTCTCGGTAGGCAGCAGAGGTCAGGACCCCTGCAGAGCCTCAGGCTGGCCTGCACCCTTCCCGGGGCAGAAAAGGGAGGACAGAGCGGGTAGTGACACAGTCCTGGCCCGGTTGTGGGGATCACAGACTGCTTGAAAGCCCGGGGAAGGTGAGGGAATTAAAGCTAATAACAATTACAGCAATAGAGAGGCTGAGGCAGGAGGATCGCTATGAGTCTGAGGCCAGTCTGGGCTACACAGTCAGCTCCAGTCCAACCTGAACTACAAAGTGAGACCTTGTCTCAAAATACAAAAAATAAAATTAAATTAAAATACCCCTAGTAGCAAAACAACAACAATAGCAGCTCTCTCGGTAAGCATGACCTCACCACCGACCTTCACTGCATCCTGGGGGGACTTTGTTAGCAGCTCTCCTTTGCTCAGAGGCCCAGAGGTGGCCCCTCTACATCACACTGGCAAGGTAGCAAGGAGAGGAGGTTTGAACCCAGAGCCTGGCAAGGATCATGAGCCCTCCTTCCCATCCACTCCTCAGATGGGAAACTCAAGGCCCCGGGAGGGTAGGAAACTCTTCCAGGGCTGCACAGTATTCTGGGACCTGGGCTTCCTGGTGAGAGCTGGGTGGACAGAGGTTAAGGACCAGGCTTCAGGTCAATCGTCTGTCCCACTTTGCTTGAGACTTCAAGCTGAAAGTCCCATGTCTGTGACACCCTTTGGTTCCAGCAAATTGGGGGTACTTGGTCACCTTTCCCGGCCACCAGAGCCTTACCCCCAGACAGCTCCGCAGGGCGGGAGCTCAGACCAGGAAGGAGGTGGGCAACACTGGGGTCCCCAAACACACACCTGTGGGGCCGAGGCCGCAGGCAGCCAGCAGCAGGGCGACGCCGAGGACGAGCGCGCAGTGGTCCATGCCGTGGCCCGGGACTCCGTGCGCGGGGCCCTATCCGGTGTCCAGGGGCAGGGCTGCGGGCGGGCGCCGGGGCCGGCGTGGGCTCGCGCAGGGATCCGAGGGGAGCAGGCGGCCGGAGCGGCGGCGTCCCTGCTCCAGCCTTCTGGGGTGGCGGCCGAGGGGTCAAGAGAAGCGTGCGCGGGACTCGGTTGGCCGGGGGCGCTGGTCGTCGGGGGGCGAGGAGGGGGCACCGGCTCCTGTGGACAGCGACAGGGGCGACGGTCCCGGCTCAGGACGGGGACGCAGATGGAGGCTGGGGTGACCCACGGCAGCGGGAGCTCTCCCGGCTCATCCAGCCCGGCCCAGGGAGGCAGGAAATGCGCTTCCTTAGCGAAGGGGCCGGGCCAGGCTGCCTGCCAGGCGGGGAGAGGAAGTGCTCTTCGCTTTGCCGCTGGGTGGGGGGCCCTGGCGGGGGGGCGGGTAGAGGGCCCAGCCTGCAGGCTTGTCTCCCCGCCACCCCACCTCCCATCCAGCGCCCCCAAGACCGGCCCTGCGGCAGATGGAAGGGGTTACCCCGATAGTCCGTGGAGGGGACTTAACAGGTCGCGGCACTGCTAAACCCTTTTGCGGGGGAACACGCCACCCCACAGGCTGAGTGTTCCCATTTTGCAGATGAGAAAGCTGAGGCCTGACGAAGCAGGGATACTGGTCCACAAAAACGAGCCGTTGGGGCTCACAGGTCCCCTCAGGCACGGAAGCCAACGTCATGAGCTGGACACTGGCCGGCTGGCACCTTGTTTTGCAGACAGGGAAACTTAGGCCCATGACGGGGAAGGAAGAACACCCCCAAATGGGGGTGGCACAGCAAGGAATCGGGGGCCCAGAGAGGGCAGAGGACCCAGTGTCTGCCCTCCCCAACCCTCAAAGGTAGAAAGTCCTTGAGGGACAGAAGACACCCTGGAAGGAGAAGCTCCCAGACTCTCGCGGTCTCTCTAAGGTCAGGGGGCCCTGGGTTCACTCGGCTTGCTCTGAGCCACCTTGTAAAGCGGGGCTCAGCCAGCCCCCCTCCTCTGGCTGTCGTGAGATTTACAAGGTTGGGCACTGCAGTGCGGAGCCCCGCACCTGGTGTCCTGGAGGCGCTCGCCCCACCCCCACCCCCCGTGCCCCCGCAACCGGAACTGCGCATGCTCCCTGTGTGCGCAGCAGGCCCTGCTCACACGCTGGCCGAGCCCAGGGCGCTCACAGAGGGAAGCCCCAGCCCGCTGCAGGACGGTGGCGCGCAGGCTGCCCTTGGAGGGATCTGGAGAAGGAAGGGGCATGCCAGGCAGGGGCACACACCCACGTGCCCAGACCTCTGCGGGACAGCAGGGGTGTGGTGGGGACAGGAAGGCAGGAGAGGCAGACTTGACGTCAGGACTTTATCCTGAGGGCTGGTGGGAGCCATGGAGGGTCCTTGGGTACCGGCAGAGCTGGGCTTTAGAGACCCACTCTTCTTGTGAGCTGTCCCGGATCACAGACAAATTGAGGCTCAGGGAGGGAAGAGAAGGTTGAAGCCTCTGGAGGAGGGGTCCTTCCTGCCTCGGTGACCTGGCGGGTCGTGGTTTGTCCTGCAGCAGCTGGCATGGGCCAGGAAGGGTCATGTGGCTCACTGGGTGGGAGCTGGGGAAAGTGTTGCTCCAGGGATTAGCGGGTTGGGGAGCTCACCCTGGCCAGCAGCTGCGAGGCCAAGGTGGTTGAGTGGGAGGAGAGGGGCTGTGGGGCTTCCGGGCCCTGCAGCGGGGCCTGCACCTCAGGGACAGTTAACCCAGCCCCAGGCTGCTCTCTGGCCTGGCGAGACCTAGGCAGTCACCTTATCAGCCCTGACTCCTCCCAGACACCCCCAGGCTGCTCTGCTACAGCCCCATCCCGCAGAAGAGGCTCCCCAAGGTTTGAGTGGCCCCACCTGACAGCGGGCAAGTGGAGACCCCAGTGCCACCCACCACCGTGCTGCACTCCTTTGCTGCCTCCTGAGCTGAGTGTGGCACCAGGGCATATAGCGCTGGGAAGGGCCACTGTCTCGGTTACTTTTCTCTCGTTGCTGGGACAAAATACCTGACCCCCAAAATGAAGGAAGGAAAGGTTTATTTCGCTTACAGTTTGTGGAGGTTTCAGTCCATACTTGGCAGATTATAAGGCAGAGTGGCACATGGCAGAGGGCTACAGCTCATGGCGGCAGAACACAGCAAAGCAACCAGCACACACCAGGGCGGAATGGGGGAGGAGTGGCCTCAAGCACTCTTTTCCTCTCCCTTACATATGCGAACTATTCACCCCAGGGCAGGTGCAGCTCTCACACTTCAATCAACTCTAAAAGCCTGCCCCATGGCCGCATGAGGCTTTGGGGGGACACACAGACAAACCGTAACAGACACCTTGGGTGGGGGGCTGCTGCCGAGGGCGGCTGGCAGGGGGCTCTGGGCAGCAACAGGAACCCCATCTACTGTGCTTCCCAAACCTCCTCCCTCCCTCTTTCCTCCACCCTGCACAACCCATCCCCATCCAGGTTACAAACAGACCTGACGGCTTCTTTAGAAAGCACCAGATGCCAGGTGTGGTGGCACAGGCCTGTGACTGCAACACTGGGGAGGCTGAGGCAGGAGGATTGCTGTGAGTTCAAGGACAGCCTGAACTCCATAGAGAGACACTGTCTCAAAAAACTGAAAGGGAAAGAAAGAGAGCGACTTCAGGTGGACACAAGGCAGAACCCAGACCTAGTCGGGGAGCAGGAAAACCTCTCAGGAGGCTCAGGGACTCTGGAACCCTGACCCGAGGCCTCACAGGGAAAGGAAGAGGTGGGAACCCCCAGGGCTCGGGAGCTGAGGGGAGTCACTTAATTCCAGCTGTGTGCCAGGTGTCCCCGCCATGCCGAGCCAGGGTCAGGCCATTCTTTACACAATAGGAGCCCCTATTGTGTAAAGGATAGGGGCTTTGACTACCGTGGACCTGCCCAGAGCCAGGCCTTGAGATGCGTTTACTGGAGGGACGAGAGAGCCTGGAAGGTAAGGCAAGGATGAAGACCACGGGGAAACTGAGACACAGCGAGGCAGGCTTGGCTCCTGGTCCCTAGTAGAAGGCACCAGCCCTGGACTGGTTCCCCCGTCCCCAGGGAGCTTGGGGTTCCTCTGGGCTTGCAGCAGGGAACAGGCCGGTTAGTTGTTCTCTCCCCTGAGGGACGCGTCCACCCTCTCAGCCCAGCCCTCCCCGGGAGGTCACACACAGGGCAGTGGAGGGGGACACATCCCCTGGCTCCTTCCCCCATGGTCACGGGACACTGGTGGCCCTCTCTGCAGGCTCCTGTCCTCCTTCAGGCCCAAGGTGGTCCCTACGCCCTGCCACACCTGGGCTAACAGACCCCCAACCTGTGACGCCGGAGCCATCTGTGTCCTGTGGGGGACAGATGTTTCCAGGCGCCGCCCATGCGCACGCCAGAGACACTTGGTGGCGAGCCAGGGTCTGGACCCCTCAGCGGGCAGATGCTTGTCCTCCACCTCCTCCTCCTTCAGGGCAGGAAGGCACGGATCCCGGAGCACGTCTGCCCTGGCTCCAGGCCACTGCAGGAATTCCAGGTGGCCCCAGGGGCCCCCAGGCAGCTGGAGTCTCCAGCACCCGCCTGGAGCCAGGGTCTGCTGGACCCCTGTGGGCAGGAACAAGGCACTGGGCCAGGAGTCTGGAAGTCTGGATGCCCGACTCTGCCCCACGCTGGCCGGGCCTCGGTTTCCTCATCTGCACAGGGGAGGGCGGCCTGCTGGCCAGTGGGGCACTCGGAGGGAAGGGCCAGACAAGAAGGGAGCCACTAGCTTGCCCGGTGCCACTTCTGAACCCCTTCGAGGGCTGAGACCATCATGTCCCCATTTTACAGTTAAGGAAACTGAGGCACAGGGGGGTGAGGCCCCGGGGCTGGGGAGAGGCAGTGGGTAATGCAAATCTGGGTCTGTCTTTCTTCCTTTGCCTTCCAGAACATTCCATTCTGTGTCCCTCCCACAGCCCTAGTCACCTTCTCGCCCTTCCTAGCTCCTCCTCAGCCCCCACCCGTGGCCCTGAGGCCCCTTCCCTTCCCTGTTGATTCTCACTCCCAAGTCAGCTTCTCAGGCCTTTGTGACCCTGACGTCATGTCCCCGCTCAGGGACAAATAATGCCTGGGACTCAGGCTCAGCTAATGGAAACAGAGTATGTGAGCCTGTCTGTCCATGCCCTGGCGATAGCAGCGTCCTCCAGGAGCACCCACCCAGTGCGTTTTCCTTCCCGTGATGCCAGCCGCTGCGGCGCCCTAAGCCAGAAAGTGCCACGTGCGCCCTTCGTGCTGTTGCTGCTCACACCCTGGTCTTCATCTCGGCGAGCTGCATGGGAACGCAGGCCCTCAGCCCCTGCCCCAGATCTGCCCCACAGGACCTGCATTTTCTTTTTTTTTTTTTTTTTTGAGTCAGGGTCTCTTTACGTAGTCCAGGCTGGCCTTGAACTCACGCTGATCCTTCTGCCTCTGCCTCCGAGTGCTGGGACTTGCAGGTGTACACCATACCTTTCCTTTCCTTTTTTCTTTTCTGTTTCCTTTTCCTTTTC
>NW_004955419.1:799409-814242 GCF_000276665.1 Chinchilla lanigera | reverse complement strand
GGATCTCTGTGAGTTCAAGGCTAGTCTGAACTACATAGCAAGACCCTGACTCAAAAACCAAAACAAAACATAAAAGAGCCCAGCACATCATGTGTGAGCTCACGGTGAGAGGCACCACGCTAGTGACCTCATGCAGACAAACAGCTTTGGTCAGTATCCGTGCTGCTGACCCGGCTCTGTCTCCAGCCATAGCTCCCCCCACGAGGCTCCTGTGTGCCTCAGGCTTCCCCAGTCTGAAATGGGCTCTATTCTCTCCCTGTGATCCAGAACCTCTAGTGACATAGGGGAAATACATGTAACTCCCAACCCACTAGATGTCCAATACACTGAGTTCATGTTCCCCAGAATCGAAGAATGGATTCTAAGGAAAAACAGAGATTAAGAGTAGGAAATGTTATTGGCAGAGACAGCTGACAGGAGGGGGCCCAAGTGGGTTTCCAATGAGTGCACCTTTTTTTTCTTGTACCAAGAATCGAACTCAGGACCATGTGCTTGCTAGGCAGGCGCTGTGCCGCTGCGCTATATCCCTGGTCCACCATGATAGTACGTTGCTTATTCCTCGGGGAAGAATGTAGGCCTAGTCATTCCATCTTTATCTTTCTTTTTTTTTTTTTGGTGCTGGGAATCAAACTCAGGATCTTGTGCTTGCCGAGCAGGTGCTTGTGCCGCTGAGCTATACCCCCGGCCCTCCATCTTTATCTGGAGGCCTGGCCTTCAACGAAGGCGCCTCCTGCCGCAGCTGTGATGTGCTCTCACCCTCAGCCCTGACCCCAAGGCCCAGCCCTGCCTGGCAGCCGACAATACTCCCTCCTAACTCAGCTTCTCTAGCATCTGCGCACGGCTGTGCCTCAGTCTGTCTCCCCGGAGGACCCGGACCTTGCTTCGTTGCTCAGGCCTGGGAGTAGAGCCTGGCACTTTCCCTCTCCGTCCCTCTGCAAGCCACAGGCAAACCTCGGCAGGTCTCTTCTCAAGTCTCCAGGGCTTCCGGAGCACTGTTTCTCACCACCCAGCCTCTGTCTCTGCCTCTGCCTCCGGGAACATCAGGGTCACCTCTTCACTCGGTTGTCCTTGCTTCTTCCCTTGTCCCCAACCCTTTCTCCACACTGGCAGAAGGGGAACCAGGAGTGGTGGTGCCTAACTGTAATCCTAGCTATTCAGGAGGCTGAGACAGGAGGATCTCCAGTTCAAGGCCGGGCGGGACAATTGAGTCTCAAAAACAGCCAAAGCAGATTCGGCCCTTGCTCTGCCCAATGCCCTCCACCGGCAACCACCTCACACAGCATAAAAGCCAGAGCCCCTCCAACAGCTGATGAGCTCCCACCTCAACCTCACTTTCTGCTCTGCTCCCCTCACTTTTTCAGTCTGCTCCAACCACACAGCCCCTCCCTGTTCCTCAAACCTGCTAAACACATGCCCACCTCAGGGCCTTTGCTTCTACTGCTTCCTCTCTTTGAAGCGCTCAGCGCCTTGGTCACTGCCTCACCCTCTAAGTCCCTGCTCAGACGTCATACGGCCAGTGAGCACTGCCCAGAGCACCCCGAGTGCCCCCCACCCGCACAGGCCATTTACACGTCTCTCTCTCTCTAGAACAGAAGCTTCCCACGGCTTCGCTCTATTCCCTGCTGAGCTCTGTCCCGTGGCAGGTGCCTGGCCGTGGCGCTCTCCGTCCACACTTGTGGAGGTGGAAGCGGGCTTTGGAGCCAGCTTCCCTGGGTCATGGTTCCAGGTGACCAGGGCAGAGGTCTCTGAAGAGGGGATGATGTCCCCAAAAACTCAAGGTTCCGCAGGCATGGTGATGTGCCCCTGTAATCCCAGCATGGGGGAGGCTGAGGCGGGAGGATCACCACTAGTCTGAGGCTAGCCTAGGCTACACACGGAGACCCTGAAAACAACAACAAAAACAAAACAAGAACAACAAAAAAGAACTCAAGGTCCCACCAGATTCTGCCCTGTGCTAGAGGAGCAAGGTCCCTCAGAGTCACCTTGTCTTTCCCCAGGGAAGGGACCCCAGGGTCCTTTGGACAATGTTGACCCTGGTGAAGTTGGTCTTCCTGGTGAAACATGCTCCCCAAGTTCTGAAGAAGCCCCTAGGACTACCAAGGAGGCAGAGGGGCCCTGGGGGCCAGGACTCCAGAATCTCTGCTGTAAGGGTCCTGAGCTCATAGTGGGGGAAATTGAGGCCCAGGAAGGGCCAGCACTCTGTGAGCGGCAACGAGCAAATCAGGCAGGAGCCCCGCACTAGCACCCTGGAAGAGACAGAAACAGGAAAGCAGGCAAGGTCTAGCTGCTGTGTGACCTGGGGGAAGCCACACAACCTCTCTGGGCCGCTTCCTCTGAGCAGGAGCCCTGTGCGCACAGGCTGTGCGTGTCCAGTGTGACTCCCTACCCCGCCCCTCCGAAGCCCCTGCGTGGAGCCTCCAGGCCTTCCTGTTTACTACAGGCCCCTCTCGGGCTGGGAGGCGACAGCCTTGGCCTCCTCTGCTCCCTGCTTCCTTCCTCTCCCACTTCAGGGCCTCAGCCCAGCCCTCCAGAGCCCTGAGGCCGGGACACGGGGTGTTGGCCAGGGAGGCATCTGAGGCCACCGTCCAGGCAGGGCCCTCTCAGGAGCACCTCCTCGTGCAGAGCTCACAGCTAGAGACGTTAACCCTATGGACTGCTTAGCGCCTGGGAGCAGGCTGCTGCCCGCAGCGTCCTCAGGGCCGGAAGAAAGTGACAGCATTGGCGGCCTCCTCCCACCCCGTGGGGGGTGATACACACTCACCCTAGACAGCCCCTCAAGGGCCTTCTGCTCCTTCTGCACAGCAGGGTGTCCCCGAGTGACTCACAGTGTGGCCCAAGGACTCGCGGCTTGGGCATCACAACCCAGACTGGTACTGAATCAGGACGCACCCTCCCACCCCGTTCCTAGGGTCTTGCACATAAGCAAGTGCTTCCCCACTGAGTTACATCTCTAGCCATATGTTGTATTTTGAGATAGGCTCTTACTATGTTGCTGAGGCTGGACTTGAACTCATGATCTTCCTGCCTCATCCTCCCAAGTAAGTGAGATTACGGTTGTGCACTACCACGCCCACCCAGAAGGTGCAAGTTTTCACCAGCCCCTGGGAGGTGTGTGCGCTATTCTCTGTAAGGCCGGAGGTCCTGCAGGTCTGGCCTTCCTGTCTGGCTTGAAAGCCTCTATGAGCCTCACCCATCTACCAGAATCTGGGAAGCTTTACCACTCACGGCCAGGAACATCAAGGAATGGAGGAGTGGGTGAAATGACAGCAGAAGTGGATGCTGTGGTATATATCTGTAATCCCAGCACTTGGGAGGCTGAAGCAGGAGGGTTGCTGTGAGCTCGAGGCCAGCCTGAGCTGATTAGTGAGACCTCATCTCAAAACAACAAACGACCCCAGTGATGAGTCTGGAGCAAGAGATCTTCCACCTTCACATGCCTGTGTCACAAGAGGGGAAGACCTGTCCTCTGTTAAGAGAGATTTGACAACCTTCAGAGTCCTATTGGTCAACTTGGTGAGAGGTTTATGTTTTGGAGATTTCAGTTCAAGGTCAGTTGGTTCAAGGGAGAGGAGGAAAGTTGCTCACCTCGTGGTGGGGGGCAGAGAGGGAGAGAGCCAGGGCAGAAGAGCATAGAGCGGACGGTAGTCCGCAAGGCCATGCCCACCAAGAGGCCCTGCCTCCAAGTCTCCGCGCCCCATAATACCATCACATTATAGCTCCTCGATGGATGAACCCGAGGGTGACGTGAGAGCCCCGTGATCCTGCAGTCTTGGCCACCCACAGACAGTCCAGGCCTGTGCTTTACTAATCCCTGGGGTGCTTCTCAATCCCATCGGGTCCACAATTACGATTCACTGTCGGGTGCTCGCTTTGGCAGCACATGTACTAAAAATTGGAACGATACAGAGAAGATTAGCATGGCCCTTGCACAAAGATGACACGCAAATTCATGAAGCGTTCCATAGTTTTAAACCCTGTATCATTTTTAATGTTCTTGCTTTGTTTTGTTTGTATTTTGCTATTGTTTTTTTTTTTTTTTTTTTTACTTTTCTCTTTAAAATTTAAAAAAAAAAAAAAAAAAGATTCACTATCACGACAGCCAAACACAGTGCATGGCCCTGGTCTGCAACCTGCACCAGAAATCGAACTCATGACCTTAGGCTTGCCAGGCGAGTGCTTATGCTGCTGAGCTATATCCCTGGCAGCAACCTGTTTTTGACACACCAGCTACACAGCACATTTTGGAGAAACTGGGAAAAACCACACGGACTGTGTTAGCTAGTGCCGTTGAAGTGCTGGACTGTAAAGTCCCACTTTAGGGGCAGATTTTCTTCATATCTATAATTTACTTTAAAATATGCTGGGACCTGGCAAGGTGGCACACATTTGTAATCCCAGTAAATGGGAGGCTGAGGCAGGAGGATCGCTGCAAATTTCAGGCCAGCTGGTGCTCCATAGTGAGTTCAAGGCCAGCCTAAACTACATAGCAAGACTCTGTCTCAAAAACAAAAACAAAAAACCCCAAAATGTAAACCGCCTCTTTGAGGGTGTGTTTGGTTTTGCTTGGTGCCGAAGATCCAACCCAGGGCCATATACATACAGAGCTACCCTCCCAGCCAGAGCCCACCTCTTTCCCAGCCTCCCAGTGTGCATCGGAGAAGAGCTGGCTACTTGCAGCCCCCACCACCCTGGGCTGGTCTCTCACTCCTGCACCCCCTGGCTGGCGCTGGAGCTGCCGGGCCTCGGCGTCCCCTCACTGCTCAGTGCCCTCTGCCCGCGACTCCGCTGAGCTCTGCCCTCAGCCCTTCCAGGCCCTGTGCCCCGAGTCCCACTCCCAGGTGACTTCCAGCCACTGCCCCAGAGCTCTGGCTCAAGGACGCAGCCTCCTGAGCCGGAGCACTCGGCTGCTGGCTCTGGCCTGGGTTGAGTAGCTGGGGTGGAATTTGAACGCACTGCCCGCTCCAGCTGGGAGCCCAGGACTGGGAGAAGCCAGGCCAGCCAGCACAGCAGGTGGTGCAGAGACGCCTGCTGACTGAACGATACACCTGAGGGAAGCTCTTACATGAAGGTGACAGTTGCAAGGACAGGGCGGCAGTCACTGCAGTTTGATTTTTTTTTTTTTTTTTTTTTTTTGGTCTTTTCTTCCGGTACCAGGAATTGAACTCACAACCTTGTGCTTGCCAGGCAGGTGCTTTGCCACTGAGCTAAATCCCCAGCCCTCACTTCAGTTTGAAACTTGTGCTTTGAGATTTTCACCAAAGAGCCTCTCTGGATCCCTTTCTAGATGGATGGAGGCCAGTGAACAGTTGAGAGGTGCCCTCTCTCTCACCGGATCTGCACCTGTGGGTTCAGCCAACCCTAGATCAGGAAGATTTGGTACCAGCCTGCAACCGCAGCACTCGGGGAAGCTGAGGCAGGAGGATCACAAGTTCAAGCACAGCCTGGGCAATTTAGAGACTTAGTGAGACCCTATCTCCAAATGAAAAACAACAAAAGGACCGGAGATGTAGCTCAGTGCAAAGGTCCTGGGTTCCGCCTCCAGTACAGCAAATAATAATTTTTAAAACATCACACTGTACTGAACACGCACAGGCTTTCTTCCTGTCCTCCTTCCCTGAGCAACACGGCGCAGCACTACTTCCAGGGTTTGCCCTGCGCGGGGCGGCGTCGGTCCCGGAGACACAGGCGGATGCGCGCTCCGTGCGCTGTGGATAAGGGGCCCCTGCTGCTAGGTACCCACGGAACGCCCTCAGTTTCATATCCGTGAAGGGCTCCTGGAAGCAACGTCCATGGAGACCCAGGGACAACCACCGGGTCTGCTGTTTATACCCGCCCACAGGTGTGTGCTTGCCAGTGTAACAGCGGCAACGGGGCGGCGTGCCGGCCAGTGACTCGCGGCTCCCGCGCGAGGGGTTTCCAGAGGCCCTTGCGGGAGCAGGGGCCGGCTGCACAGGGCCCCCAACACCCCAGCTAACAGGTTTGCCTCACTTGGTGCCCGCCTCTGCCGTGTCCCCCACATACTCACACCACGTTCCTCCTTCAATAGACTCACCTTTGTAACTTCAATGTTTATTATTATTATTTTGGCAACGGGAATCGAACTCAGGACCTTGCGCCTGCCAGGCAGGTGCTTGTGCCACTGAGCTATATCCCCGGCCCTTAAATGTTTATTTAAAGGAAAGTTTAAATACCCAACGTCAGTGGGAAGGCAGAGCCACTCTGGCCACTAGCAGGGGACACAGAATGAGCACCATCGCCCCACACGGGTGTCCTTCCGCCACCTCGGCCGGCCGGGCTGGGGTGGGGTGAGCACCCGGTGACACGGCCAAGAAAGCAGGGGACACGGAGGGGCGCTGGTCCTCCTGAGCCTGGGTGTCGCCAGCACATCTGGTTTCCGGTCACCGCCAACCCCCAGCCCTTGCTCGGTGAGTCCCTGTCCTGAGCTGAAGGTGACACCAAACATTTTAGATTGGAAACCGGTCGCAGCAGACAGCTGGAACGTGGGCAGGGCCACACTGGGGACTGGGGGCGGGGGGCTGCAGATCACCCGCTCTCAGGGAGGGGCCCAAACACGACTCCCCATTCATCACACGCCCTTCCTCCTTTCTTTTTTTCCTGAGACAGGGTCTCACTATGCTGCCCAGGTTGGCCTTGAACTCACAACGATCCTCCTGCCTCAGCCTCCTGAACACTGGGATTACAGGTGTGCGCCACCACGCCCGGCATACACGCCCTTTTCAGACCCCCACAGTGTGGGGCATCAAGGGACCAATCCACTGTGCCCTCCGCTGGCTGCCGTGCGCCATCCACTGCCCAGGGGCTGTGCAGCCATGACCTTGCTGCCTGCTGCCGTCCAGGCCCCACGCAGGAAGCACAGAAAACAGCTCAGGGAGATGAGGGGTCAGGGCTGAGGCCACGCTGCACGGGGTGAGGAACGCGAGAGCCCATGCCCCCAGGCACCTGGGCTGGCACGGCTAGGTAAGGGAGGGCCGGGGTCCCCGGCAGGAGGACGAGGCTGGCCCAGGTGCGGGCGATGGGCTGGAGACCCTGGCCCTGCACGAATCGACTCCGACTGGAAGCAAAGAAAGAGGAGGCGAGCCAAACGTCCTTGGAGATGCCTTTAGTGCTTCGCTCCCGCCAGACCCAAGACAAAGCAGCCTCCTCTGCGTGTGGTGGCGGAGCGGGCAAGGGCCAAGGCGGGGCGGGGGGAGCGGGGCTCCAGTGTGGCTACTTGAGGGCATCCAGGTAGGTGCACACCTGGGCGAAGACGCTGTCCACGGAGCCTTCAGAATTGACCTGTGGGGAGACAGGCTGTTAGGTCCGGAGCAATGGCATTCGCTGGGGGTCCTGAGGCAGGATTGCTGTCCCCTAAGGACCAGCTGTGGCTGCCTGAGGCTCAGTGCGCCGGTTGGCCAAGGCCACATGGTGAGCTGTGCCACGCACCTTGCGGACGATGCCGCGCTTCTCGTAGAAGGCGATGACGGGCTCGGTGGCCTTGTAATAGGTCTCCAGCCGCTTCTTGATGGTCTCCTCATTGTCGTCCACGCGCCCGCTGCTCTCCCCACGCTTAAGAAGCCGCTGCGTCATGGTGTCGGGGCCTGCGTCCATGTACAGCAGCAGCGTGGGCTGTCCGATCTGGAGGGAGGGAGCACCACGTCACAGGGACCCTGCTCCTGCCCTCTGCGATCATCCTCCCCCAGTCTTCCCACCTCCAAGGCCCCCTGTGAGACAGCCGCGCGGACTTCCATCCCTTCCCCATGCAGCCTGAGAACCTTTTTAAAGTCGACCTTCCCTGTACCTCCTCTGCTCAAACCTCTCCCATGGCTCCCCAGTGCGCTCAGGAGACCGCCCGAGGGCCTTACGTGCATGGTCGTGCCCTGCTCGGCCCTCTGCTCTCCCAGCCATCTGCTTCCCGTGGGAGACCCGCACTGTCCCCTCTGCTAGGAGCCCCTTCCCACAGGGCTGGCCCCAACCCCCCAAGCCTCACTTCCGGGCCCTCGCTGCAAGGATCCCGCCAAGTCCCCTTCCCACCTGTCCAGGACTCCTCTCCCAGGCGCCAGCCCACTGGCCCCAGGCCCCAGGACTTGCTCTTCCAGCCCTTCTTATCTCCCCTCCTTTCAAAGACCTCTGCGGTTAGTTATTTCTCAGCGTCCCTGGCCCCCTGGCCTAGGTGTGGCTGTTGGACCCCGGCAGCCTGCTGGCCCTCAGGGGCCTCAGTCCACTTAGCTGCAGTTCCCCCGGTCCCTGCCTCAGCTCCGGACGGAATCTTGTTTTCTCAAGCCCCAGAGCAGCGTGCAGGGTCCTTCCACCCCTGGCAGGGGCCGTGTTCCGCGGGGCGGCTCAGCTCCTGGCCAGGGCAGCCCTAGATGAGGTTCCATTTCCCAGTTCAAGGTCTCAGTTTCCCAGTCAGAACAATAGGCATTTAGCCTGAGGAGTGGGCACGGGGTACTGATGTCCCCAGAAGAACCATGAGCCCTACAGCACCTACAAGGTCCCCTTTCTCCTTCAGCGTGGCGCTGGCGCCCCCTGGTGTCCAGAGCTGAGAGATCAGCTGCCCAGACTGCCCTGCCCAGTGGTCCCCAGGAAGGACAGGGACGTCACTAACCTCATTTTTTTTCCTCTTTATTTTTATTATTATTACTATTATTATTATTTTGTCTTTTTGACACAGGGTCTCACCATGCAGTTCAGGTTGGCCTTGAGCTCACTTTGTAGCCCAGGCTGGTCTCAAACTCACAGGGATCCTCCTGCCTCAGCCTCCCGAGTGCTGGGATTACAGGCGTGCGCCACCACGCCCAGCCTTTACTTTTTTTTTTTTTTTTTTTTGACAGGGTCTCACTATGCAGTTCAGGCTGGCCTTGAGCTTACTTTGTATCCCAGGCTGGTCCCGAACTTGCAAGGATCCTCCCGCCTCAGCTTCTCGAGCGCTGAGATTATAGGTGTGCGCCAGCATGCCTGGCTCTAACCTCATTTTCTAGAATCCCTGGGGACTTGCAGCCCCATCCGAGTCCTCCCTATGGCCCCAAACACGTCTAAGTGCATGCATGTACGGACCTAGGTGTGTGCACATGTATACGTGCCAGTGTGTCATGCACGCAGCCGTGGCCTTGGGTAGGTGCGCTCGTGGCACCTATGTACGCTCATGAGAGTGAGTGCTCCGTGGATGGAGGGGCTGCACGTGTGTCCGTGTGCGTGTGAACGCATCTGTGCGCACGTGCTCGTGCACCCTGGGGACAGTGCTGTGGGTGCGCGCTGTTTTCGCAGCCATTGTCCCCAGACCTGCTCGTGCCTGAGGAAGGACACAGCATTCAAGGCTCCAGGCGGGCCAGAACTCTGCCCCCCACATTGCTCAGCTGCGTGCCTTACCCGCCGCTCGAACTCCTCTCCCTGTTGCACCTCCCGGGGGTAGCCATCGATCAGGAAGCCTTTGGAAGACTCCACCTTGGCCACCATGGCGTCTCGAAGCATGTCCAGCACCGTCTCCTGCAGGAGCGAGGGGCAAGGGCCTGAGCCTCCCTTCCCGGGCCTGGCCCACCGCCTGGACAGCCCCTTGGGTACACACAGACGGACAGAGCTTCCCTGTCCCCCGGTGGTCTCCTCTGGCTGGAGGCCTGGGCCCTCCCCTGCTCTGGGGAAGCTCACGGTCTGGGGAGGGGACCGGCAGTGACAGAGCTGGCGGAAGCTACCCAGGGAGGCGCAGGTTGTCTGGGCTAAGGGGGCCGCTGCAGTCCGAAGCCGCGGCTGGGGTGCAGCTCGGGGGCACTGCACTCACCTACTGCTCCTGAAGCCCTGTACTCAAATCCTCAGCACCAAAAATGGGAACAAATAGAATATACTTGACATTATTTTGCTGGGCATGGTGGCCCACACCTGTCACCCCAGCACTCGGGAGGCTGAGGCAGGAGGAGGCTCACCAGCCTGGGCTACACAGCAGGTTCAAGGCCAGCCTAAATTACCGAGCAAGGCTTTGTCTCAAAATCAAAACAAAATAAAACAACCCCATCCGGGCAGGAAGGAATGTGGCTGGTTGGGGGGCACGAAAGGGCAGGGCCCCTCAGGGTCTGGGGAGCTCCTGGAAGGGGAATGGGGAGCCACGGAGGGTCAGGGGTCACCTTTCCCACATCACGCACTCGGCCCCCCCGGGACTCACCAGCGGCACCAGCTGCCCCTTCTCCATGATTTCCGACAGCCTCTTGCCCCTGCCGGAGCCTGAGCTGACCTCAGCACGCAGCAGGTCCCCAGTGGAGAGGTGGGTGTAGCCATACTTGTGCACGATCTTCTCACACTGGGTGCCCTTCCCCGAGCCAGGCCCGCCTGCAAGCGCCCACCCATTCAGAAACCCAGGGGGTGGGGTCCAGGGAGGGGGCAAGGGCTGCTGGGCTCCACCAGTGACTGCACCATCACCCGCCTGCCCGCCGGCGACTCACCCACCACAAAGATGATCTTGGTTTTCTTTAGCTTTTCTGTGGGAGAGAGAGGGGAGCCGATCTCAGCGGTCTGCAACACCCGGAGGTGCTGTGGCTAAGACCTGGGGGTTAGAACTT
This sequence comes from Chinchilla lanigera, assembly GCF_000276665.1. NCBI lineage: Eukaryota > Metazoa > Chordata > Mammalia > Rodentia > Chinchillidae > Chinchilla > Chinchilla lanigera. The sequence continues at coordinate 803,698 of NW_004955419.1, read as the reverse complement.
AGCACGGCCTAGGCCTGGGCTGGAACATCAACTCCTGAGGTGCCTCCCTGTGTGGGGCGTCGTCACCTCTGGCCTGTTGGTCAGCCTCTCTTCGAGGGTCCCTAGATGAACAGCAGCCCATGATCCCGTTCTGCTGTGTCCCCTGCCCTTCCCCTCCCAGGCCTGGCCCTGCCCATTGCCCGTCTGCCTTGGCACTACTACTGTGGAGTTGGCAACCACAACATACGTTGCCATGGAGATGGTTGCCAGGGAGGTGGGCAAGTGGAACTCTTGCTTGAACGGGGAAGCAAGTTCGTGTTCCAAACTTGGCTCTTTTAGCACTCGCAGCCCCACTGGGCAGAGGGAAACTGAGGCCTAGAGAGGGAGGGCTCTGCTCAAGGAATGTCAGGAGCAAAACCAGAACCCAGTGTCTCTTCCTGGACTCCCAGGACCTCCTGGGCCTGGGTCACATCCCACCTTGCTGTGTGACCTACTAAAGAAGTACCCACCCTCTCTGTTCTGTCCCTGGCCTAGAAGGATGTGGGTGTGGCAGCTCATGAGGATCCTGGGGCCCCATGAGGCTGGGAGCTTAGAGCAGATGTCAGAAAAATAACTTCTCCCTGTCTGAAGGGCACAAGCCTGGGGCTGACAGGAGGCCACAGCCCTGTGGCAGCTGACTTCGGAGCTCTAGACCCTGTGGTTTCAGACGGTGGCAGCGGCCAGGCCGGCAGGGCCCCTTTAAGAGCCACCCAGCCCAAGGCCCAGTGCCAGGCGCTGAGCGAAGGTGCTGCCAGAAGCCTGGCGGGCCTGTTCCAGGCTCTCCGCCCGCCCATGTCTGCCTCTCCGTCCCAGCATGTAGGAGCCAGGGGAGCCCAAGACACCCTTGAGGCCAGTCCCTCCGGAATAACAGGGAAACTGGGTGCCGGGGAGGGACAGGAACTTGGCTGATCTTGCTGGAGGAAGGGGCAGGGACTCGCTCTAGAATCCCGCCGGAGGAGGTAAGCCGGGGCTGGAACCTCAGGGAGGCCTCGGCACTTCTAAAATTAATCTTGGCACTGGCGCACCTTGGGAGAAGCCAGGAGAGGATAGTGAGGCGTCCAGACAGCCCCTCACACTCCCAGGGGGTCTCCCAGGGGTGTCCCCCAACGAATGGCCACCCTGAAGCCCAGGCCACTGTGGGCAAGGAGGGGACCCCATACCTTCCATCCTGCCGAGGTCTTGGGCCCGGGAGCCAGGTCAGGGCGCTGCAAGGCAAGGCACAGCAGGGCTGAGGGGTCCTCCCAAGATTAGGCCTCTGCCAAGCCACACCCACTGTGGCAGTGTCGGCAGCAGGCGTGCCAGGCCCCAAGGCCCAGTGTGAGGGCAGAGGGCTGCTGGTGACCACGGGAAAGTCACTTTCCTCCTGGCTTTCACCGCTTCACCCGTCCTAGGGGGGCAGCCACCCCCTCCTGCTCTGCTATGCCCTAGACCAGGAAGGGGGTGCAAGGGCGAGGACGGCGTCTGCCGAAGTCACTCGCTCCCCTTGACACACCCCAGCAAAGAGGGCACAGGGCCAGCGTCAGCCTGGCCTCCTTGACGACAGTCCCCAGGGCCCGCAGAAGGAGGCGGCAGGCAGAGGAGCTGGGCACATGAGTGTCTGCAGCTGGCACAGGACTGCTCAGGACACGGGCGCACGAAGGGACCCATCAGCCGGAAGCAGAGGAATCAACAGTTGCCTCTCACAGGGACACAACCTTTTCTAGTCTTCTTTTTCTTCAGTACTGGGAATTGAACCCAAGACCTTTGCACTGAGCTACTGCCCCCCAGCCCCCTTTAAAGGTATTTATTTATTATTTATTTATTTATTTATTTATTTAAAAACAAGGTCTCACTGTGTAGTTCAGGCTGGCTTTGAACTCGCTACGTAGCTCAGGCTGGCCTTGAACTTGCAGCAATCTTCCTATTTCAGCCTCCCGAGTGCCATGCTGATTACAAGCACATGCCACCACGAGTGTTTTGTGTTCTTTTGTTTTTGTTTTTTAATTTGGAGACAGTGTCTTGCTAAGTCACCAAGTTGCCCAGGCTTAGCTCAAATTTGTGATCCTCCTGCCTTAGCCCCCCAGAGTGTTGGGATTACAGTTGTGCACCAGAGCCTAGCATCTTGAAAGTGAGTTGGTCCCAGGCTCCTGCCCCACGAAGGTCCTCATCCTCCACGCCTCGCTGGCCCCCGCCTGCCCCATCCCTCCTGCAACCCCACCCTGCTGCCATGGCCGCCCCCACCTGACTCCACAGAACTCTCCTCCCCACCTGCCTTACCTTCCTCACCTGCCCTACCCCAACCCCTCAACCCCAGCCGGCATCCCGACCCCAGCCTCTCACTCTTGGTTTCAGGGTGCAGGGCCCCTCCACCTGACCCCCTGCCAGGCCCCAGGCACCCCCCCCACGACTTCTCAGAGCCCACACAGACTACCGCATCCCTCGTGCCTCTCCACTCTTGGAGCAGAGGCCTCATCCTCGTGACATCCTACACCTGCCTCTTCCTATGCACCTATGCCCCACACGGGCCCCCAAACCTCTCTCCCATCAACCTCCCACCACAGCAGCCTCGTCCCAAGAAAGGCCTGGCACTGCCGCCCACCGGGCAGTCAGCACCACACCAAGTCACAGACAACCTTTCACATGCGGTCCCCTCGGCTCCCAAAGCCAAGCCTGGAGCCTCAGCATACTGACGGGGCCAGGGCCATGTGTCTCCTGCCACTCCCTGCAGCTTTAGCCACAGCCAATGAATGGATCTGCTTGGAACCCCTTCGACCACCATGACGACATTCCCCGTTCCCCCTCCAGGCCTTTGGGAGTGCTGCGCCCAAGCACTTGGATGTCCTCTCTCAGTGGCCATTACTTAGGCTTTAGATCAGGCCTCACAGCCTCCAGGAAGCCTTCCTGGCCTCCACCCGGGACTCCCACACCGGCTAGCGCCTGCTCTGAACACCGCAGCCTGGGTCCCCCACCAGACTGGGGCTGGCCAGGGCTCGGCACAGGGCTGGAGCCCTCCTTCCATCTGGGGAGGGAGCTGAGGCTTGGGAGAGGGCAGGTAGCTCCAAGGTCCCGCTGGGGTCAAACTCAGGTCTGCTGGTCCTGGCCCCACAGGCAGGACCTTTGGCGGCTTTGCTGATGGCTGTGCCATCCGGGGGCATGAGTTACGGCCCCAGCGCTGCTGAGTGTGCTCGAGGAGAGTATGAACTGCCAAGGGCCCCTCGGCAGCTGCCCAGGGGAGGGGCCCGTCCCCAGGCCAGCGATAGCCACAGCAACACCCCCGGAGATGACCCTTCCTGCCCTGCCCCCTCCTGGTAACCGAAGTCTCTGGGTCCTTCCAGCACCTGCTGCTTCCTTAGTCCAAAATAACTCCGGTCCTGAGGAGGCCTAGCAGAGGCCAGGGGTCCAAGATGGAGTTGGGTTACGGGCTGAGCACCCTGGCCTTATAAGCCCCGCCCCCCCGTGCCTGGGCCCCAGGGTGACAGGGTGGTCTGCTAGGGGGCTGGGGGAGCTGAGGCCCAGAGAACAGTGACTTTAACCCCAATCGCAAGGCAAAGCCACGGCAAGGCCCAGCTCTCCCGGCTTCTGATGTGAGCGCCGCCTTCCCGGTGGTTGGTGACAGGCCGGGGTTCAAACCCCAACTCAGTCACTCTGCTGCGTGACCTTGGGCAGCCAGCGCTTCCTCTCTGAGCTGGACGGGTGCTGTGGAAGGGTCCTGGGTGGGCAGCCCGGGCAGAAGGCCGGGGCAGGGTTGGGGTTCAGCATCCCTGGGGCTGAGCATGGGGCAGAGGGGGGGTGTCCCAGTATTGAAGTGACACAGCTGCCCATGCCCAGGTTCTCAGGCAGGTGCCCAGGGCCCCCTAGGCCCCAACTAAGACCGGCCAAGGGCAGGGACCTGGAGCCCCCGGAGTGCAGACAGGGACAAAGGGATCTGGGAAGCTGGGCAGGCGGCACCCCTCACCCCCGTCCCCACCCGCTTCCGCCGCCCAGAGATCAACAAAAGCACATGCAGTGTGACACAAACCCCGGAGCCGGGAACACCGACGGGCAAACCCCGCAGATGATAACCACGGACACAAACAGACACGCGCCGCGCACGGGGCGCCTGACACAGCGCACGGGCGAGGGCGCGTCCCCACTCCCCGCGGAGACGCCCCCGTCGCCCGGAGGCGGCGCACTGACCTGCGGAGGTGCGGTGGGCGCGGGGCCAGCGCGTGCCCTGCCGTCCTCGCCGAGCCCGCAGAGGCGCCTATTTATAAGGCTGTCAGCGCGCGGCATGCCGGGAGCCGGCCCCGCTC
>NW_004955419.1:792200-796724 GCF_000276665.1 Chinchilla lanigera | reverse complement strand
AAAAAAAAAAAAAGCCCAGCCAATCATAGCCAGGAATGGGGCACGGGGAGCACATGCCTGTAATCCTAGCACTCAGAAGGCTGAGGCAGGCAGATTGCAGGTTTGAAGCCAGCCTGGACTACATAGCAAGATCTTGTGTGTGTTTTGTTTTTTTTTTTGTTTTTGTTTTTTAAAGTAAATCACAAAAAGACAAATATTGCACAGTCACACACATGTATTAGACTCATAGAAAGAGTAGACTGGTGGCTGCTAGAGGAAGAGGGTTGGGAGAAGAGAAAGGTTGTGTTAATACGACACAGTTTGGGCTCTGCAAGATGAAAACTCTCTGAAGATTTGTTGCAAGATGATGTGAAGTGGTTAAGATGATAAACTTAATGGTATGTTTTTAAACCATGACTTTTAAAATAATTTTTTTAAATAGAAAAAAGTGTAAAGTACCTGCTTCAGTTATTTTATTTATATATGCCCTGTGGATTTTCCACAAATGCTGGGATAGTAAAATCTCAGGGTTTTAGTTCCCAGCCATAACCTGAAAAACAGGAAGAAAAAAGGTGGTGGTGGGGGGAATATTTGGAGGAAAAAAAATCTAGAAAATATTACTGTGGCCAGGCATGGTAGTGCACACCTGTAATCCTAGCACTGGGGAGGCTGAGGCAGGAGGATCATTGCAAGTTTGAGACCAGCCTAGGCTACAGCCAGCCTGAACTGCATAGCAAGACCCTGTTTCAAAAAAGACAAAAAACAATTTTTTTTTACTCTGGAATTTTAACAGGGACTAGAATGGGCAATGCCTTCACTTTCTTTTTCTTTCTTTCTTTTTCTTTCTTTCTTTTTTTTTTTTTTTTTGTCTTTTTGAGACAGGGTCTTGATATGCAGCTCAGGCTGGCCTTCAGCTCACTAGCCCAGGCTGGTCTCAAATTTGCAATGATCCTCCTGCCTCAGCCTCCCGAGTGCTGGGATTACAGGCGTGCACCACCACACCCAGCCACTTTCTACCTTATATCATCTATACAATTTATTTTATAACAAAATTTCTAAAAACATAAGCAAATAAAAATGAAAGCAGTTTTTAAAAACATTTTGGTTAAGGAAAGAATTCCAAGACTTGAAAAGAAGTGCTGGGCTGCGGTCGGTGAACGATCCGAGGTCACCTGGCCCTGAGGAAGCGGGGCGGGCTCTGCTGCCCCAGGGGGCCCAGTCGTGGCACGGGTGTAGTCCCTGACATCCTCAGGAAGCCGAGAGGAACAGCTGCACCTGGGTGTGCAGCTGTGGGGAGGCGCAGGGGCGAGGGGACACCTGGCCTTGAGGGTCACCGGGGGAGGACACAGGTGCAGATGCAGGTGCAGGGGGCCTCAAGTGCCACAGGAGGGGAGAAGCTGGTCCTGAGCGGTGAGCCGGAGCCAGAGAGCGGGAGCCAGTGAAGGTTTCAGAGGGAAGAGGGCCGTGGTGCTGCAGGCTTCGGGGATGCTTTAAGACGCGAGCAGTCTCCTCTGGGTCGAATGGGGCGGGAAGAGGGGGGGAATGTGGCCCCCGCCTCCTGTGCTTCATGTCCTGCACCCAAGTCTCACCTCTTGGCCCTCAAATGAACTTCCCCAGGGCCCAAACCCGGCAAGTGAGCCCCGTGTCACCCTCCTAGCCTCGTCTGTGGGCAAACAGAGGACTCTGAGGTCCAGGCCACCCTACCCAGAAGCTGATGCCCAGTTCCCAGAAGCCTCTGTGAGGAGTTGGAAGTGTGCCCTACCCACAGGCCATCCAAGGCTCTAGGTGCCCTGTGTGTGACATATAAGGAGTCCCTGCCCCTCCTGCACCCTCCTTACCACCTCTGTTATCTCCTCTGGTTGGCCCCTTTTTATTTATTAATTTTTCTGGTTTTGAGACAGGGCCTCACTAAGTCACTAAATTGTCCATGCTGGGCTTGGACTTGCAGTCCTCCCGACTCGGCCTTCCAGAGTGCTGGGGTGACAGGCAGGAACCACCACACCCAGCCGTCTCACTGGAATTCTGCTGGCAGGAAGGATCAAGGCCTGGCCACCCTCAGCTGACATTCCTGGCCTTTCGCCATCAGCCTGAGAGTCTTATCTCTCACTGCTCCCTCCCACGCTGCCGTGGCAGCCAGACTGTGGGTCTCCCCCATTCCTCCCAGCCGACACTCCGCCCTCAGCTGCACCTAATATGTCGGGTGGTTCCTGAGGGACAAGAGACAAATGCAAGACGCCACTCTGGCCTCCTAGCCCCAGCAGCCCACCCTCCCGGTTGGCCCTCTGCCCAGGAGAGCACTTTCCATCCCCGGCAGCCCCTGGGAGATCCCAGCAGGCCACATGCCCTGTTGCACACAGTCACCCTTTGTTAGGTCTCGATCCCAAGGGCATCTTATCTGCTGAAACAGGTTGTAATCTCCGGCCCTCTCGCCTCCTGCCAATCTGGAATAAAGAGCCCTTGAGCCAAGAGGCTGGCTGCACAAGTCCCGCTCCCCACACCCCTGCTACGGCTGCCACCGGCCACACTCCCCCGCCCCCTCCTGCTGGCCTGGCAGTAAGTGTCCCTGCCCTTCAGGTCGCCAGGCCCTAGAGCTGACGTCTGCGCCGGACCACCTGCCACCTTCCTCCGCCTCTGCTCATCGCTTGTTCTTCCTTTTCTTTACAGCTGCTTTCACGGCCCACACGCCCTCCCCAGACTGCAGGGACTCTTGGTGAGCCCCTTAGGCTGGGCTGCTTGAGGGCACTGGCTGCTCTCACGCGCCCATGGGGGACGTGACTTGACCTCTCAGAGGTGACTTGACTTGCCCAGGGTCAGGGCCGGACCCCACACTAAGCGGGTGGCTGAATGAGCTGACCGGCCACCCCCTTGGCAAGCTCCCAGCCAGGGGCTGTAGGCATGGATCTGTGGACACTCGCAGCTGGGACACAGAGAGGGGAGACACAGGACGCAGGGCTCGAGCTTAGGTGTGTTTATTCCTGTACAAATCATTACAAAAACAAGTCTGGGGCTGTCACCACCCTGTGTCACCCCAATGTGCAATGGCTTGCAGCTGGCTTCCGCTGTTGATTCCTCCCGCTCCACAGCCTCCTTCCGGAAGCCCTTCCCCTCCAAGCTCCAGAAGAGCAGGGAGAAAACAAACCCCACCCAGCGCCAGCTTTAGTAAAGTGCCCGCTCGAGGGGACAGAGCCCAGGTGACAGCCATCCCAGACCCCAGGGAATAGCCATCCCAGGCCCTGCTCAGGGGAGACCCCAGAAGCCCTCGACATTGCCACACAAAGGCCACATGGGATCCCAGTGTGCTGGGATCCCCTTTCTCAGCCCCAAAGTCTCCTCCAGCAGGTGGGGGACCCCTTCCACTAGAGGGTAGAAAAGGAGGCCTGGCCCTTTAAGAGCCAAGCTAATGGCAGCTGGGCTGAGGGGCTAAGAAAACAGCTTAAGGTTTGTCCCGTTCCTGGTGGTGTCCCCCAACCCCGGGAAATTTACGCAAAAATACCCTAACGTTTTCCAGGAGGTGGAGATGTGCACCCCAGGTCCCCGGGCCCAAAGGCCCGCCAGCAAGGGGCGGGGTTGGTGCTCCCATCTCGAGGCCAACAGGGTGCTGGGTGGGGGAGGCGGGAGGGTCTCAGACACCACAGTAGAACCCTATGTGGGCAGACCAGTGCCCAGAGGACGGGAGGGGTTTGTCCAAGGTCACTTGGGGGGCGCCAAGACCCGGATACCAGCCTCCCTCCTCACCAGCCTCCCCACAGCCCCCAGATTGTAGCTGGCTCCCGTACAGCTCCTGCCCACATACTGTCTCCCAGTGATGGAGGAACTGAGGGGCCAACGCCCCATTCCTGGCTCCTTGGGAAGGACCCTATGGTCCCAGGTGAGTAGAGAGTGATTTGGGTCCATTCCTGCGGCTCTGAACCAAGGCCTCATGGGAAAGGACATGTTCCTAGCCTCAGACTGACTCAGAAAGACCCCTGTACCCTGACTGACTATGCTCAGACCCTGACTGGACAAGAAAGACCTGACACCCCTGATGACCCACATAGAATCCCAAATCCCTGATTGGCCAAGAGATACCCCCAGGCACTCTGACTGGCTGGAGGATATACCCTCATCAAGGCCCCGATTGGCTGGGAGACACTGTCACCAGCCTCGATTGCTCAGAAGCTGGCTCCAGCTCGGTTGGCTGAGCCCAGAGCCACTTCTGTGTCCTTCGGGAGATCCCCCAGGCAGGTTGGCTTAGGTCCAGGAGGGGTGGGAGAAGGTGATGCCGTACAGCTGGGCCCACGACGAGAAGACCCTCTTCTCAGTGATGAAGCGGTGGTGGTTGCCCTTGCGGCTGTGCTCGTTCTGAATGTAGGTGACACACTCATCCGGCCCCTTGGGCTCATAGTAGTGGTAGGGCATGCGCTGCCGGCGGGGCCGCTGGCTGAGGCACAGCACATGGTGGTGTCAGGGCAGGGTGGGCACCAGGGGGACCCTTCCCCTTCAGCCTCTCACCTGCCATGGGACCTCAGTAGGGGAAATCCCCACCCTTCCCCTCCCCCTCCCCTT
>NW_004955419.1:790199-792100 GCF_000276665.1 Chinchilla lanigera | reverse complement strand
GGGACGTCGCGCCGGCCCGAGGCGGCGGCTGCGGGGCTGCGTCCGTCCGCGCGCTTTCGCTGCACGCACATCCCTCCCGGGGGCCGAGGCAAGCTTCCCGTAGGGCGGCGGGGGAAACTAACGCCCCGAGAGGTGAGGCTCTTTGTCCAAGATCCCGCAGCACGGGGGTGCCAAGGTCCCCGGGCCCCTCTTCAGACGTTGTCCACAGGTCCTGAGCCAACACCCCACTCCCAACCTCTTTCCTGGTTGGGAGGGGCCCTGTAAATTTCTCTGGGACTGCACAGGCCCCAGTCCCAAAGTCCTGAGGGTTGGGTAGGTTATAAAGAGCCAAATTTAAACTGGGCGTAGTGCTGCTCGCCTGTAATGAATGCCGTCACTCTGGGAGGCTGAGGCAGGAGGATCACAAGTTTGAGCCCACCCTGGGCAATTTATTGACTTGCAGAGACCCTGGCTCTAAATAAAAAATAAAAAAGAGCTGGGGAGGTAGCTCAGCACAAAGGCCCTGGGTTCAATCCCCAGCCCTTGGGGGGGGGGGCACAGATGGGTGTGTGCATTGCACAACTTTTGGGGGAAAGGAAATTGACGATGTAAATCAAAACTTTCAGAGCCAGGCGCGGTGGCACTCACCTGTAATCCCAGCACTCTGGAGGCTGAGGCAGGAGGATCGTTGAGAGTTTGGGACCAGCCTGGGCTACAAAGTGAGCTCAAGGCCAGCCTGAACTCCGTATGGAGACCCTGTCTCAAAAAGACACACACACAAAAAAAACAACCTTTTAGCCAGGTGTGATGGCACACACTTGTAATCCCAGCACTTGGGAGGCTGAGGCAGAAAAATTACCTTGACTTCCAGGCTAGCTTTGGCTACATAGTGAGGCTTTCCAATGTGCCCTTCTATTTTTAGAAATTCCTCTAAAGAAACATATATGGGCACAAAATTTGTACAAGAAAGTTTCTGAGTCCCCGACAGGACTGACTGGGAGGTGGCAACAGCCAGAGATGAGGGTTGGTGACTCCGGAGAGTGGGATGGTGCTCGTGGAGCTGGTCCTGGACTGGCACAGTGCTGGTGAGAAAGAGACAAAATCCCAGCCTCCGGGGCCACTCCCACATGTACAGAAATTACTCTAAACATGTAGGGGTGTGCGTGTGTGTGTGTGTGTGAGTGTATAAAGTCTGTCTCCTGATTTTTTTTTTTCATTGTACCTCTGCAAGGTTAAAATCACATTGTCTTACTATGGAAGCGCTCGGGGCGTGGGGGTACAGCCTGCGATCCCAGCTGCTTGGAGGCGGGATCCTCCTGAGGCAGAAAGGAGGGTGGCAAGTTTGAGGCCAGCCTGAGCAACTTAGCAGAAGTGTGTCTTGAAATGGAATAAAGAGGGTTGGGATCTGACTTGGTGACAGAGAGCTTGCCTGGCGTCTGTGAGGTGCCGGCTTTGATCCCTAGCACTGCAAAAACAAAGCAGAAACGATGCCATCTTAGAGCTGGTGAAATGACACGAAACAGCGAGGGGAGATGTGTGCATGTGACCCACCCCCCAGATGGGGGGGAGATAGTCCCTATTTATTTAGGTGTACTGGAGCTCATTCCCAGACCCTCGTGCATGCTTGGCAAGTGCTTTACCACTGAGCTACATCCCCAGCCCTTTTTATTTTTTATTTTGAGGCAGGGTCTGTCCAAGTTGCAAAGTTGCCCAGGCTGGGTTTGAACTTGTGATCTTTTCCGTCTTAGTCTCCTGAGTAGCTGAGATTATAGGCATGCACGACCACATCTAGCTCCTCAAGCTTTTCTAATGTTCTATAAAACTGTCTATTGCTTTATATATAAAATAATTTGAAGAGGGAGGCACCTTGAGGGTTTTAGGTTAAATAAAATCAGCTCATCACAGTGGGGCATGGTAGAGCA
>NW_004955419.1:771205-783896 GCF_000276665.1 Chinchilla lanigera | reverse complement strand
AATCGAACTCACGACCTTGCGCTTGCCAAGCAGGCGCTGTGCCACTGAGCTATATCCCCAGCCCCTATAATTATTATTATAATAAAGAAACTCTGGCTGAGCTTGGAGCAATCTGAGGATCCTCCACGTCTGCACAGCAGTTGCAACTCCACAAAACTGAGACCCTCAAATCTCGCCACCTACCCCTGAGCATTTTCCCCGGAGCGCTCACCTGCAGTAGTCAGGGGGGACCATGCCATAGACGTGCACGTGGTCACACAGCTCCACCGCGATCACCATGGTAAACCAGCCTGTGCTCAACCACGAATGGGACTTTTCCCTGTAGGCAGAGAGGGGTCACCATGAAGGGACAAATGGGCAGGGATGGGAGCAGCCAGGGAGGAATGGTCAACCCACATGGAGTTCCCAGAAACTTCCCACCCGCCCATGGTGGCACCAGCACATTCCCACAGGAGTTGTGGAAGCTGGCAGGCTGGTGGCAGGCTCGTTGGGCGGAGATGAGGGCCATAGAGCAACAGCCTTTGAGGGAATGATTGGGACCCAGGCATGCCGGGAATAAACTCCTGGGGACACTGGTCACAGCTGGACGGGCTGGGAGTGACAGAGACCACAGAGCATGCTAAAAGCAGCTGTACCTACACTAAGAGCAAACTCCTAAGGGGACACTCTTCAGAGAAGGTCATGCTGGGGTGGCCACAGCTGGAAGAGGCAGGAGACAGTGACGAGTCCTCCTCTAAGGCAGCCACCAGCTCTATGTGGTCACTGAGTACTTGACATGTGGCTACAAAGGGCCAAATATACACCAGAGGTCTTGGGCAATATGAAAAAGAAATATAAGCGGTGTCATTGATAATTTGATTATTTGGTAAACAAACTGCTTTACATAGATTTGGTGGAAGGTGGTTCACTAAAAAGATTTATTTCAAAAAGAAAAATCTCCAGCAAGACTGACAGAGAAAAAGAAAGAACACAAATTACCAATATCAGAAATAAGGGAGGAAATCACCACATACCTAGTAGATATTAAAAGGATAATAAGAAAATTCCACAAACAACCACATACACAAATTTGAGTTTGGCCAGGTGTGGTGGCACACACCTGTAATCCCAGCACTGGGGAGGCTGAGGCAGGGGGATCATTGCGAGTTTGAGACCAGTCTGGGCTACAAAGTGAGCTCAAGGCCAGTCTGAACTGCAGAGCAAGACCCTGCCTCAAAAAGACAAAAAAAAAAAAAAGACAACTTAGATGAAATGGGTCAATCCTCTAAAAGCCACAAACTACCCAAGATAAAATAGTAATCTGAATATCCTATAACTATCAAAGAAATTGGAAGCTGGGCATGGCAGCACACACCTGTTACCTCAGCACTCAGGAGACTGAGGCAGGAGGATTGCAGAGAGTGCAAGGTCAGCCTGGGCTACATAGTGAGACCCTGTCTCAAAAAACAAAAAGATAAAAAAGAAACTATATTTGTAGTTAAAAAACCCTCTGGGGCCTGGGAGTGTACCTTAGCGTGCTTGAGACCCTGAATTCAACTTTCAGCACCAAAAATACAAAACAAAACCTTTGAAAAGGAACTCTCTGGGCCCTGGCAGTTTCACTAGCAAACACCAACAAACATGTAAAGAGAAATAACACTAATTCTATAGAATCTCTTCCAGAAAATAGAAGAAAGAACTAACTCATTGTCTGAGGCCAGCATGAACCTGATATCAACACCAGGCAAAAACAGTACAAGAAGAAAAATGAACCATAAAGCCAGGCATGGTGGTGCACGCCTGTAATCCCAGCACTCCAGAGGCTGAGGCAGGAGGATCATGGTGAGTTCAAGACCAGCCTGGGCTACAGAGTGAACTCAAGGCCAGCCAGAACTGCATAGCAAGACCCTGTCTCAAAAAAATAAAACAAAAGAAGAACCAAAACCCCCTAGAAGAGCTGAGGGTGTAGCTCAGTGATAGAGCACCTGCCAAAGATGCAGAAGGCCAGGATTCCATACCAGTATCACAAAAACAAAACCCTTTGGACCAATGTATGTCTTACGAACACATACAAACATCTCCACAAAATATTAACAAATTATATCCAGCAATATACGCCACCAGCAAGTGAAGTTTATTCCAGAAATGCAATGCTGATTCAATATTCAAAAATCAATCAATATAATGCACTTATCAGTAATCTTAAGAAAAACTACATTGATTGTATCAATTGATACAGAAAAACAATTATAAAATTTAATACCCACTAGAGGTAAAAAGTCTTAGCAAACTAGTAAGAGACCTTCCTCATAAGACCTGATAAGCAGCAGTTACCAAAAACCCTACAGGTAATATCAGACTCAATGATGAAAAACTGAAATTGAAAAAGAACACTCTTTAAAAGGAAAAACTGAAAATTTTTCCCTAAGACTAGGACAAGACGAGGGGCCCACTGTCATCACTTGGAATATAATCAACATTGTATTGGAAATACTAGCCAGTGCAATAAGGCAAGAAAAAAGGTAACAGAGGCACAGATTAAAAAGGAAAACATAAAACTGTACTTATTTGCATAGAACATAATTATAGAAAATCCCAAAGAATCTACAAAAGTCTGCTAGAACAAATAAGTGAGCTTAGCAGTTACAAGGTCAACACACAAACACCAGTTGTATTTCTATATACTGGCAATGAACAGTTGAAAAACCTCCAACATTTTTTAAAATATCCTTTAAGTGGCTCCAAAATTTTTAAGTATTTAGGTACAAATGTAACAAAGTACACACTGCAGCTATATATTGAATACAGTGGGTTAAATAAAATATATTAAAGTTAAATATACCTGGTTTGGCTTCTTTCTTTTTCCTTGCTCTTTTTTTTTTTTTTTTTAACTTTTTAAATGTGGCTACTGTGAATTTTTAAATTACCTATGTGGGTCATGTTATATTTATATTGGGGGATGATAGTCGGGTGTGGTGGCACACGCCTGTAATCCCAACACTCGGGAGGCTGAGGCAGGTGGATCATCGCAAGTTCAAGGCCAGCTTAGGCTACAAAGTGAGCTCAAGGCCAGCCTGAACTGCATAGCGAGACCCTGTCTCAAAAAGACAAAGAAAAAAAAAATTATTGGAGGATGATAATCTAGGTTTTCTAGGGAGAGTAGTCAGAAAAGAGAATGCTGAGAATGAGGAATCCGGAGAACAGACGTGCGGAACAGTGTGTGTTTAAAGCAAGGCATGCTGGGAATGGCCTTGACCTTGGGAGCTCTCCTAGAAAGCCGCTAGGCGCAGCTATGTAACCTTAGAGCAGAGCATGCTGGGACACTTTCCCCTCAGACCGAGGCATGCAGGGAGGAAACGGCTGGGGAGATGAGGCCATGCAGAGCACGTAGGAGGTGACTGTGTTAACAGCAGGACCCGGGAACTCTCCTAGGAAACCTGCCCAGGAGGAGGCAAGAGCCACACGCTTGGAGCAGCGCATGCCGGGAGCAATGGGCCTGTGGGCGGGCCGTGCCGAGTGCGCAGGCGCGAGTTGGTACCTGTCTTTGCCCGTCTCACCCCGGAAGAGGTCGTCAAACTGCTGCATGCGGGCGGGAGAGACGGCGTAGGCCTCCATGTTGGGGAACACCAGCCCTGCCCGCTGGATGACGCGCACCAGGCTGCCCTGCGGCTTCTGCATCTTGTTCGGGGGGCCCCAGAAGATGAACACGGTTTCGGGCGTGCGGTTGACAAACTCCTGGGGCTTGCGCAGCACCCGGAACACGCTGGAGTGGGCCACCACGCGGAAGGTGGTTCTGTTGCCCACGTCGGCCGAGTAGCCCGTGGTGGGCGCGTCGTTCATGCGGATGGTGCACTCGGCCTGCTCGATTTCAGGGCCCAGTCTGGTGCCCAGCAAGTGGCTGGAGCTGGTGACGATCACACACTGGTGGCACCGGGAGGGCAGTGTCTGGGGGGAGGAGGACAAATGGACACGGTCACAGCCACTCTTCGCAGAGTCCTGCGCCCTGTACAACCAGGAGCCTCAGATCCATACGCCCATCGTAAAGGTGAGAAACCACGGCTACTCGTCCCACGTTCTGCAAATATTTACTATAAGCCAATTAATGGCCAAATACTGGGGGCAGAGAAATGAACAAGGGACACCCAGCTTCTGCCCTCAGGAGTCATATTGATGTGCTAGGCAGAGTGGTACACGCCTGTGACCGGAAGCTGAAGCAAGGGGATCACCAGGAATTCCAGGCCGGGCTGCGCTATATAGTGGGTTCAAGGCCAGCGGAGGGCCCGGGATCTAGCTCAGCGACACACGCGCCTGTCTGGCAAGCGCAAGGTCCTGAGTTCGATTCCCAGTACCAAAAAAAAAAAAAAAAAATTAAAAAAGCATGAGGTCCCAAGTTCGATTCCCAGTACAAAAAAACCCAAAAAACAAAAAGGCCAACAGAAACTCAGATTGTGTCTCAAAATGCCAAAAAAGAGCTGGGATGTAGCTCAATGCAGAAACCTTGGACTCAGTCCCCAGTACCATTTAAAACAGTAGAATCTTCAGCTGGGGAGCTGGACAGTGAACACAAGTAATACACGCTAGGAAAAAAAAATACAGCAGGGTCAGGTGATCCAAAGCAACAGGCACAGGAACACAGGCCTCTTTAGAAAGCTCATGAGGGAGGCCTCTCTGAGTGGAGGCTGGAAGGATGAGAAGCAGCCAGCTCCAGGAAAGCATGCAGGGAAGGAGGAACTGGAAGCACAAAGACTGAGGTAGGAATAAAGGTGGAGCTGAGAACCAGAGGCCAGGGGCTGGGGATATAGTTCAGTGGTACAAATGCGGGCCTGGCAAGCGTGAGGTCATGAGTTCGATTCCTGGTACAAAAAAAAAAAAAAAAAAAAAAAAGAACCAGAGGCCAGCAGCTGTGATAGGGCAGTTAATAGAAAGAACAAACAGCAGGCTGGGGATTTAGCTCAGTGGCAGAGTGCCTGCCTGTCAAGCACAAGGTCGTGAGTTTGATTCCTGGTACTGGAAGAAAAACCAAAACCAAAAAAAAAAAAAAAAAACAAAACGAACAAGCAGGGCGTGGTGGCACATGCCTATAATCCAAGCACTTGAGAGGCTGAGGCAGGAAGATTACCTAGAGTTCAAGGCCAACCTGAGTTACATAGTGAGTTCAGGACTAGCTTAAACTATATAGCAAGACCGTGTCTCAAAAAACAAAAAACCAACAACAAAAAACCAACAAAAAAACCACACCAAAACAAACAAAAAATACAATAGGAAGAATAGAGCCAGGGCTCTCACTGGATGTGCAAAAGCCCTGGGAAAGTTTAAGGCAGATCAGTGAAGGAGGAGAGAGGCACTGCAGGTTGAACTCCAGAAATACAGCCCGAAAGTCCTGACTTGGATAAGCAAACAGCAGTGCCCAGGAATGACCTGACTAGTAAGTGAACTATCAGGGAGCCATGAATGACTTTTGAGCAAACTACCCCTTGGCAGGGGTTGGGGAAGTCCTCCAGCTCCTCCTCTCCAGTGCTGTGTGGCCTTGGATGAGTGGCTTCCCCTCGCTGAGCCTCCGTTACCCCATCTCCTCACAGCAGGTGATAATGCTGGCCTCACAGGATTCGCCTGAGGATTACGGCAATCAGGAAGCAGTCACCTGCTCCAGGGCAGCCAGCATCACTGCTTTGGAGCTGTCCAGCACCCTAGTGTCCTGTTCCCAAGCCCCTGTGGACTCCCTAGAGATCCGTGGAGGCCAGGGACACAAGTCCAGGGGGTTCTGACTTCGGAGATGGTAGAACATTAGTACTGAGGTGGGGACCTGGAAAGCCGGAGGACCAGAGAGGGCAGAGCGCTTATCTAAGGTCACAGCGAGCAAGAGGCTGAATTTATTGGAGGCCTTGACTCCTGGGGTTCACTCTTTGCTTTTGTTGTTTTGTTTTGTTTTGTTTGAGACAGGGTTTCATTCTGTAGTACAGGCTGTCCTTGAACTCATGATGGAGCCCAGGCTGGCCTCAAACTCATGGCGATCCTCCTGCCTCGGCTTTCCGAGTGCTGGGATTACAGGTGTAATCCCTTTCCTTTTGAAAGGAGGGTGTAGAGGAAAGAGGAGGAGGAAGAGGAGGAAGCAGTGCCAGTGGGCAATGGGGTGGGTCAGTCACCAGGAGCCCCCAGGATCCCCCGGGGCATCTGCCTACCTTGTTGCCCAGAATGGGGGTGAAGCCATCCGCGAGGCTCCACTTCTTGAAGTTGGGCCGGTGCGTGCGGCCCCGCAGGGAGCCGTAATGGAAGACCTCGTTGGCGCTGTTGGAGCTGTAGAGGATGAGGATGGTGATGAGGGCAAGGAGGATCACGAACACTGCCGACCGCTGCTCCTGCAGAGAGGACAGGCCATGAGGGCCTGGCACCCGCCAGGCTCGGTGCCCCCCCCCAATGCCGTCACCCACCACGCCCAAAACCCCTTGCTCCACACTCTGTGCCAGCCCCCCCATTGCAGCAGCAGCTCTGAGGACTGGGCCTGGGCCAGCCTTGCACCCCAGATCCCAGGGGTGAATTCCAGCCCTCAGGAGGCTGAGGCAGGAGAATCAATGCAAGTTCAAGACCAGCCTGGGCTACATAGTGAATTCAAGACCAGCCTGAATGATATAGTGAGACACTGTCTCAAAAAACCAAAACCCAGAAAACTGCAACAACAAAGGAGGTTCCAGGGAGTGACTGCCCAACAGGATTGGATGCATGCGTCAGGATTCCCTCCAGCTACAGCTACAAAGATGCCCAGAGACACTTGAGATGTCTAGGTGAGGGGCCAGGTCTTCCCCAAGCAGTAATTCTTGGTAAGATGTCAACATACAGTTGGTTCTCTGCACCTGCCAATTCCTTTTTTTTTTTTTTTTTTTTTTGGCACTGCTAAGGACTGAGCCCACTGCCCTACATCACCATCCATTTTTATTTTTTTATTTTCAGACAGGGTCTCACTAAGTTTTCCAGGTTGGCCTTGAACTTGCAATCCTCCTGCCTCAGCCTCCCAGAGTGCTGGGATTATAGGCCATACCTGTAGATTCTGCATTCACGATTCAAACAACCACGGGGCAATAAGGTAGACACAACCTATAATGATCATTCTACTGAACATGCAAAGACTGCATGATCCCCTAGATAATACAGTGAGCAACTATTTGCATAGCATCTACCTTGTATTAGATATATAAAAAACCTAGAAGCTGGGTGTTGTGGCACATACCTGTAATCCCAGCTACTCAGGGGCCGAGGCAGGAGATTTCAAGTTTGAGCCCACCCTGGGCAACTTAGTGAGTCTCTGTCTCAAAATTAAAAATAAAAAGAGCTGGGGATGTAGCTCAGTGGCAGAGTGCTTGTCTAGTGTGTAAACACTTGGTTCAATCTCAGTATCACACAAAGGAAAGAAAAAAGAGAGTGGTAAAGAAAGAGGAGAAAATAATCTGGAGGTGACAATCCCCTGCAGGTACCAAGGGAGGACTACACTCTCTCAGCTCCAAGTTCATCTAGCCTGCTCTGTAAAAGTCAATCTGGGCCCTTTAAACGTTTGCCCTGGCCGGGCAGTTGCGTATTCAGATTTGTCGGTCGGTAGAGGGCGCTAAAGACACAGCGCAGGAATAAAGGCCTTCGGGTCTGGGTTGCAGCCGGCTTGCTCCGAGGTCCTGCAGTGCCCAGGGCTTCTCCTGCGCTGACTAGTAGCGCTCACAGCCTCCAGCTCCTGCTGCGATCACAGCATCCCGCACTCCTGCTCCTGCAGCACTCAACTGCTGAGGACCAGCTTGATGTACAGCAGGCAGTAAGTCATATTAATAAATCGGCACAAAAATAAATTCAGTCTGTCCTAGGCCTATCTGACTTGTGGTAAGACCCCCGGCTGGCTTAGGGACAGATTAATCTCTAAGCCAAGGACCAGAAGCGAGGCTAGCAAACCATCTGTGAAGTTCTAGTTCCCCAAAGCGAGGGGACACGGCAGCTGAGGACTTTGGTGCAAATTCTACCTAGTTCAGCAGTCACAGCAGACAATCAGGTTACTAGTTAACCCCAACCTGCTCCTGTGTGCTGCTCCAAAAATGCACTGTTAACTGCCAGGCGTGGTGGCGCATGCCTATAATCCCAGCACTAGGGAGGCTGAGGCAGGAGGATCGTTGCGAGTTCAAGACCAGCCTGGGCTACAAAGTGAGCTCAAGGCCAGCCTGAACTGCATAGCAAGACCCTGTCTCAAAAAAGACCAAAAAAAAAAAAACCAAAAAAACCAAAAATGCACAGTTCCTCAATTCTTGAACCTTGTCCGTGTCAGCCGTTCACCCCCACCACTTCCTGTGGCCCACCAGCACCCCCCACAATCAAGCGGTACACTTAATAAAAGCCAGAGACACCATGCCTCAGGGTCCTAGCCCATCAATGGGCATTGACCATCCTGGTGGCCTTGTAATTACAGCGTGTATATTTTGTCTGTGTTTTATACCATCATCAGACCTCTGAACAGGAGATGGGTGGTCCAAGGCCAGGGCCCCAATACTCAACTGCCTATAGCACCCAGGGGCCAGCAGCTTCCCCTCCCCAGGGCCCTTGACATGGGAGCCAGTGGGATGTCACCGTGCTTTTAGGTGGGGGCATTCCTTCTACCTGCTGTCCTGTAGGACGCTCCTTGACTCACAACCTGGGTACACCTGAAATACCCTACGTGGAGAGTGCATTTATTTCCTATGTCTAGCTGCCCAAACCCTCTTCTTTTTTTTTTTTTAGTACCAGGAGTCAAACTCAGGATCTCATGTTTGCCAGGCAGGCGCTGTGCCACTGAGCTAAATGCCCAGCCCCCAAGCCTCCTTGCTTAGCAACGGGCTCAGTGTAAGGTAGGATGGTTTCTTCCGCGATTGTGGGAGATTTCAGCCACTATCACTGCCGCCAGCGACAAGACTTCAGGTGCAGAGTATGGTGTCCATGGAATGCAAATCACCTTTTCACCATCCAGAGTCCAAAGTGTATTGGCGCACACCTGTAACCCCAGCACTGCGGGAGCCAGAGCAAGAGGGTCGCAAGCTTGAGCAGGGACTTAGGCAGACACTGTCTCAATATGAGAAGAAAAATAAAATAAAAAGGGCTGGGAATACAGCTCAGTGAAAACGCTCTGGGTTCAATCACCAATACCACAAAATAATAATAGTGGTAATAGTAATATAAATAAAAGAAAACTGAAAGTCCTAGGTCAGGCCGCTGACCAGGAACTCCAAGGTTTGGGTGGTACGATGTCATTGGGACAGGACCAAATAGACTGTCTTGCTGAAACTGTTCTCTCAAACAGGAGATGTTTAGATTTAGTCTCTCTACAAGGAGTTTGTGATGTCCTAGGAAAAAACTGCTGTTTCTATGCTAATAAATTTGGAATAGTCCAAGAAGGTCTGAGACAATTACAAGGGCCATTAGATAACCGGGCCAAACAGCAAAATCAGAAGCAGGGATGGTTCCAAGGTCTACCTGACTTGAGGTCATGGCTAGGGCACCTTTTGGGGTCCCTGACAGCCCTTATGTTAATTTTCCTGCTAGGGCCCTGACTGACTAATTAGACTACTCACTTTGTTTCAGAACAGATCAACAGCATAAGTTTCCAAATTGGCCCTAAGAGGGCTGGGGATATAGCTCAGCAGCATAAGCGCTTGCCTGGCAAGCCTGAGGTCATGAGTTCGATTCCTGGTACCAAAAAAAACCAAATTGGCCCTAAGAGCTACTCCTTCTTTATACAGCTTTACACAGAAGCAACACTGAAAAAGATTTTTCTGAGTAACAACAAGAGGGGGAAACACGAAGGAAAAACTGTTCTTTAAAAACCTTTGTTCTTGCCAGGCATGGTGGCACACACCTGTAATCCCAGCCCTTGGGAGGCTGAGGCAGAAGGATCTTTGTGAGTTCGAGGCCAGCCTGTGCTACAAAGTGAGCTCAAGGTCAGCCTGAACTGTATAGCGAGATCCTGTCTAAAAAAAAAAAAACCCCACCAAAAACACTGTTCTCTTTGAAGCACGCCTAGCTTCATGGCTCTTTAATTACTTTCTTGACAATGTGACCATGAGTGTGTAACTGAACACACACGATGCCTGACTAACTGACGGTCATTAATCTAGCCCTGTAATGGATGGTCTCACCCTGCTAGCTAATCAAAGGAACTGCCAGGCTGGCCCGTCCCTCCTGTGTGACCCCTGCCGATGCCTCATATAGAAATGCTGGCTCGCAGACACTTGCTGCCTGGCTTTTGCTGGAAGTTATTCCACCCAGAACCACCGGCGTAAAGTAAGGCTGTTCACTGCCTCCTGACTTTCCTCAGGTGTCGTTTTTTCCTGGACTCGGTTTTGCAGAAACAGTACAACCTCCCCCTCCCTCACCCCCAGACCTCACAGTTGGCCGGGGCTCTAATGGATTCCACGGATGGGGCATGCAGGGCCAGGCACATAGGAGGTGCTCAGGAAGGCGCAAATGAGTGACTGAATGACTGAGGACACTGACTTCTTGGGGTGACTTGCTCGTTGTGTCATCTTTGACTCTTAGCACCCCACCCCACATCCCGCATACACTGCAGCCAAGCCTCGGGTGACAGTGGACACCCTGGCTGAGAGGGAGAGGTAGGACCCACTCAGTGGCCAAAGCAAGGCTCAAGCTTGGGCCCTTGTGGCCCCTCAGGGGAAACAGAGGCACGGCGGCCGCCACATGCAGGTCCCAAGGGGCCCTTCCCAGAGGGGAGTGAGGGAGGCAGGGCACTTACTTTGCTGCTGCTCATCTCTCGGCGGCGTCTGCTGAGCGGCAGGGGCCAGCGTCCTGCAGGTGGCCCAGGGGGCAGGGATGCGGGGTCACACCTGCAAGCCACCAGAAAGGGTTATGGCCTGGTGCCTTCCTGTGGGTCCAGTGAGTCAAAGGCTCTCGATCTGCGCCCTGGCATCTCTTCTGCCCACCCAGAACTTTAAGGCGCAGGGTTCTACCCACTTTACAGATAGAGCCGCAGAGCCCCAGAGAGGAAGGAACCTGCCTGAGCCGGGTGAGGGCACCCACCCAGGTGATGGGACCCAGCAGGCTGGGCCCTCATGCATGCCCTGCTGTAAACCTTTGGCCCTGTGGCCACAGGATCAAGCGGCGTTCACCAGAGGTTCCCAAACTCCTCTGCTGTGCTCCCCCTTCCAGGTTACACCGTCTGTCTGGAATGCCCTCCCTCCAGTACCTGCCTGGCTCCCCTTCATCCTCGGAGCCTGGGCTGGGCCAGGAACCTCCGGGGTCCTTTCTCCCCTCAGGCCGGAGCCTTCTACGGGCAGCGCCCCTCACTGACCCTCCCCTGGGTCCCCAGGGCCAGGAGGCTGAGCGAATCTATCCCTCTAGTAAGACCGCAGGGTCCAGGGCACGGCCCAGGGTCTGAGAGGCAGCCCTGGGTCCCGGCTCACCCTTCTCGGCACCTTCTTCCTGCCCCAAGGCCCACCTCTTGGGACCCAGCCCTTCCCGACGTTCTGTCCCCACCTGTAACCAGCTCGCTTCTGGCAGGCATAGGCCAGAGGGCAGAATGGGACAGTGTACACTTACAGAAACTGGGGCGGGGACTGCCGGCCTGCTGGGGCGGCTCGCCCTGGCCACTGTCTCTTTCCCCTGACCCAGCGGCTGTTTACTCCTACACTGTCACCAGGAATAGGGAAAAACCTCGGCCAGACACACACACACACACACACACACACACACACACACACACACACACACCGCCCGATTGGTCAGGCCTGGCCCCGCCCCGCCCCCTCCCACTCCCGCAGGCGCCCCCCCTCCGGGCTTCGGGTTTCCCCGGGCCGGGCCCTCACCCCCAGTCAGGGAGACCCCGGGCTCCTATCCGGCCCGACTCACAGATCGGGAAACTCAGGCTCACCAGAACCCGGGGGCGGCTAGACCTGGCACTTACAGGCCGTTAGAGCACAGACAGGAGTGCACAGTCCGAGGGCGGCCCCGCGCCCTCGCTCCAAATACCTCGAGTCTGGATCCCGGCCCGCCCCCCACTTTCCCACCTGTGCCTGAGCAGGGCCCTCGGCCGGCCGGGCCCACCGTCCCCCTGGTCACAATCCCGCTCTGGGAAAGCCATGGTCGGTACGGCATGTCGGGTCCCACTGCGAACCCCGGTTCCACCACTTACTGGCTGGGGGGCCTCGAGCAAGCCATGTGACCTCTCTGAGCCTCAGTTTCCTCATCTGCGAAACGGGAACAATAAGAGGAAGTAACTCTGGGGGTCGCGGAAGGATTCGAGCAGAAGCGGCTGAGGGTGCCCGGGCCGGGAAGTGCTCCACCGTGCCAGCGGCGCCCCTTCCTGTGGACACTCTGTGCAGACCCAGCGGCTTCCTCGATTATGAACCCCAATCCTGCGACGTTCCCACTCTGGACCCCCACTCTACGACCTCCTCCACTCTGAACCCCAAACCTGCGGCTCCTTCCTAACTGGAGGTAGTGGCTGAGCCACGCCAAGCGTCGCCCACTCGCCGAGTCCCCTGGCGACGCCCCACGGCCGCCCTGACCCCCATTTCACAGAGGAGGAGACTGAGGTTCAGGGAGGCCCGCGCCTGGCAGGCGGGGGGAGCCTGTGACGGGCTTGTTAAGGGGCGGGGCCTCACGGGGCCCCTTCAGGGGACCCGGAGAGACCCCAGGGACAGGGTGCAGGTGCAGGCAGCTCAGGCCAGGGGGCCCAGCCGGCGCGGACGTGCCGGGGCTG
>NW_004955419.1:725138-770673 GCF_000276665.1 Chinchilla lanigera | reverse complement strand
GCTCACGGCGCGACCCAGGCCTGCGAGGAGGGCGGAGCCTCGGGCGCCGGTGGCTCCGCCCCAGGGTGGCGGGGCCGGGAAGGGCTCGCGGGGGCGACCCTGGTCCCCGGCAGCGCGAGCGCATCCCTTACCCCTCCGGACAGCCCGTGGCGACGAGCAAGCTGACCACAGTCTTCAGGGCCCGGGGTGTGAATCTGGCCCAATTCAATCTCTTCTTAGCGGCACCGCGACCCCGGGTGGGGAAACAGTCCGGGAACGCGCTGGGCTTGGACCCCTTTGAGTGGGTTTCTCCCTGGGCCCTGACCTAGGGCCTCTAACACACTGTGCAGGTCACCTGGGTGGTGTCAGAGTTCAAGGCGGCTCTGCCACCTAAAACCGCACACGCTCCCTCCTCCCGCGCTGGGATCGAACCCAGGACCTTTGAGCTGAGCTATATTCCCAGCCATCTTAAAATTTTGAGACTGGGTCTCACTAAGTCTCCCAGGCTTGGCTTGAATTTGAGATCTTCCTGACTCAGCCTTGTGCAGTGCTGAGATTATAGGCCTGCCGCCACACCTGGTTAACACTGCAACCTTGACACATTATTTCCTTTCCCTTGTTTCTAGAATGTAGAGACAATAAAGACTTAAAATTTTAATTAGCAGGATATTCGTTACATCATTTTATGTGGCTGTGAAAAATAACAACTTAAGTAGCCATTGTTAGGGGAAGGAAGACGCTGCCAGGCTGTTAAAATGAAGTAGGCAGGTCGATGTGGGAGGCAGGACATTTACGGGATACATTTACAGGATACTTAGAAAAGG
Organism: Chinchilla lanigera; assembly: GCF_000276665.1. Lineage (NCBI taxonomy): Eukaryota > Metazoa > Chordata > Mammalia > Rodentia > Chinchillidae > Chinchilla > Chinchilla lanigera. The sequence continues at coordinate 769,870 of NW_004955419.1, read as the reverse complement.
GAAACAAGTTTAAAGAACTGCATCTTGTGTAACCACTCTGGAAAAGAAAATTGTAAAAATTTCCATTCAGGATGTGGGTACATATACCCTGGAGAAATCCTTGTAAATATACAGGACCAAGTTCATAGCAGCCATGCTTGAAATGATACAGAAGTGGAAATGGTCCAAGTAGCTCTCAACAAAAGAGAATTTGTTTTTAAACATGACGGCCCATTTGCACTAGGGAAAATTACAGAGTAAGGACATTAATGAAATAAATCATTCTCTCATACAATGGATCTTGGACACCTGAGGAGGGCAAAGACCACGTGGACAGATGAATGAAACAATACAGTACACACAGCGCAGGCAGTGGCCCATTTCTCTTTTTTTTTCTTTTTTTTTCTGTTTTGGTACTGGGAATTGAACTCAGGACCTTGCACTTGCCAGGCAGTCACTTGTGTCCCACTGAGCTACATCCCAGCCCAGTAGCCCACTTCTCAAAAGAGATAGCTTTTGTTTGTCACAGTGATTAAAATATTAAACAGGGCCACATGGCACCAGCCTGAAATCCCAGCACTCAGGAAGCTGACGCAGGAGGATTGCCCTGAGTTCTAGAGCAGTCTGGGCTACATGGTAAGTTCAAGTCCAGCCTGCACTACATAGCAAGATCCTGTCTCCAAAACCTAAATAAATAAATAAGTAGTTTTAAAAGCAGAAGGACGTTGTTCTAGGGCTGGGGATGTGGCTCACTGTTAGTGCTCTTGCCTTGCATGCATAAGGACCTGGGTTCAATATCCGGAACCAAAACAATACAAAACAAGCTGGGTGTGGTGGCACATGCCTGTAATCCCAGCACTCAGGAGGCTGAGGCAGGAGGATCTTTGCAAGTTCAAGACCAGCCTGGATGGACTACAAAGTGAGCTCAAGGCCATCCTGAACTACATAGCGAGACCCTGTCTCAAAAAAAAAAACAAAACAAAAAAACAAGCCACTGTCCTGTCACTAAGGAGAAGAAATGAGATTTGCAAGGTAAAGGCCTGGGTTTTCAATGGGGACTGAGTTCAAGAGGTTCACGGTATTATTTATGCCCTAGAGCTCACAAACATGATACATGTGCTTATGAGTGTACACTGCACTATTTGAAAATAAGGTAAAGAAGAGGAGCTGAATCAAATCAAAGTAGGTGCCCTTTTCCTAGCGTGGTAATGACAGCATTCCTAGTGTTATTTCCGGACTGCTAGGATGGGAAGGCTGCTTTTATTCCTTTGGCTTAACTGTAGTTTCCAAAACTTTACACAATGGTCGCACAATGTTTCTGTATTTTAAGATGTATTTTTAAATTTCTAAAATGGAACCTCATATATTATAGCACTCCTTCTTTTCCCTTCCCCATGCTGCAGGTCAAACCTAGACCTCTGACATTCGAGGCAACTTCTCTACGTCCCCAGCCCTGCTTGTTTTTTTTGTTTCTTTTGTTTTGCTTTTTTTTTTTGGTCTTTTTTGAGACAGGGTCTCACTATGCCGTTCAGGCTGGCCTTGAACTCAGTTTGTAGCGCAGGCTGGTCTCAAACTTGCAATGATCCTCCTGCCTCAGCCTCCCGAGTGCTGGGATTACAGGTGTGTGCCACCACACCCAGCTGTTTTGCTTTATTTTTTGAGGCAGGGTCTTGCTATGTGGCCCAGCCTGGCCTCGAACTTACAGTGATTCTCCTGTCTTAGCCTCCCAAGGGCTGGGATTACATGTGTGCACCACCAACTTTTTTTTTTTTCAATACAGTCATCTTTGCATAGCAGGTAACTATGTGTAAAGGTACACAAACATGTCAGGATAAAGCCACCGGGACTGCTAGGCTGGGCATCCTTGCAGGCGGGAGGGAGCAGGAAGGCTGGGGGTACCTTCACATTATAAACTTTTAAAAGCTTTATAAACTTCTAGAATGTTTGCATTCTACTAATTTGGTAAGCTAGTTGGTAACATTGTTTTTAATTAAAACAAGTCAGTGATGTAGGGGCAAGGTCCACCCTCGGGACTCTGAAAGCACCGCCACAAGGAAGAGGAACGGGCGTTCCCTAGGAGTGGACTTGCAGCTTCCTGCCAGTCTAGTTTCCCAGGTGATCGCTTCCTGAGCCTCAGCCCCATCCCCTCTGGCCACCCGGCCCCACCTCACCCCTGCCCCGTCAGCTGCCAAACAGAAAACTAGGGTGAGAAGGACCTCAGGAGAGGCCCGATGACCGTGACCACGGGGTGCAGGTCAGAGGCTGCACCAAAGGTAGAACCATCCAGTCTCCAGGCCTCCTCCCCAGCCCAAGCCCTGGGGCCTCAAAAAGCGAGAGCAGGTGCCTCTGCCCGGCCTCCAAATCACAGTGGGACCTGGCGGCCCCCCTCAGGCCTGTGATGTTCCTGCCCAGGTCGACTGCAGGAGGCTCTGCCTCAAGGCTGGCTTCCCTTGGGGGGTCAGGAAACAGGACCCTCCACCCCACTGGTGAGGACGGGGGAGCTCCTGCACAAGCACCTTGAAACACACCGCCATGGAATCCCGCAAATAACCCATGCCAACGGTACCAGTGTTACTTCAACTTTCCAGGGGAAACTCAGGCTCAGAGAACACACAGGTGGCAGGGCTAGGATTAATACCCCGAGCCTGGGAGAGCTGGGCCAACCTCCACAGGTGGATGGGGGCCTTGGCCAGCCCTGGTGGCCCTTGCTGACCTGTCTGGCGCTTGTCCTCACCTCCAGGCCCCACTCCATGCTCTGGAGGGGCAGGTGTTGCTCCTGCCCTTCCTGCCCCAGGAGCTGGGGTGCCGCGTGTGACGCACACCACACTTTCTGCCCTTAGCAAACCTGTGTGTGTCTCTTGCACACGGGTGTTGTGGCTGGAACCACGGGTCCTATGCAAGCGAGGCAAGCACTCTGGTGGGGCCGCACCCCCGGGCCACTTTGCAAGCTTCCTTGTGCTCTTTTCCCTTCCACGGTGCTCTGGAAAGAGCCCTAGGAGACCTCACTCACCACCCAGCTCCCAATTTGAGGTCAAAGCCAATGCCAGGCAAGAACACCATGCGCCCAAGGGCCTTCCTGGGGCCTCACAGAGCTTGGCTAGGAGCCACGTGTGGGGACTCTTTGAGGCCCAGGAGGGGCCTCTGCGGGTGACAGGTGGGAGCCGGGTCACCAAGTGGCCCCACAAACCTACTCCCAAACCTCTCAGTGATTCTTCCAGGACAGAGGAACAGTCAGACCCACACCACCGGCCCCGGGCAGAGCTCTTGGCGTCCTGGCCGTCTACATAAATGAGGCAGTGGCCACAGCCGCTGCCGCCGCTTTGTACAAGACTGTAGGCCTTTCTGAGCTCTAGGGCCAGAGGACGGGGCGCGGGTGAGGCACCCTGCTCCTCCTTGGGGATGTGGGGTGACTTCTGCCCACCGCTCACCTTCCAACAGCCAAAAAGTGGGGAAGGGATCCTCAGCTTCACCTCTGGAGTCCTAAGCAGACCTGAACCAGCTGCCAGCCTTGCCAGGAGGCACCTTCGTGCATCCAGAGGAAGTGGCTGGTGAGTCCCAGAAAGACAACTCTTTGGTCCAACCCAGCAATAAACACCACACCTTGGGGCAGGGCCAGAACCAGCATTTGCTGGAGGGTGGAGGAGGAAGTGGCCATCTTTAGGGAGGGGGCTCGAATCCTAATAGGGTCATATTCCCTGGCCCTTGAACACCTTGGGGAGGCTGTGAGCAGGGAGAGGTAGAACAGGAGCCCGCTGCCCACATGTCAGTACCCAGCCAGGGCAAGGCCAGCTGAAGAGGATGACACCATTTAAAATGATGGGTCCCACCTATCAAGTGCCAACCATGCAGATGGGCGTGGCCTATAATCCCAGCACTCGGGAGACTGAGGCAGGAGGATCGCTGCAAGTTCCGGCCTCTTCCCACTTCTGGGCCCACCTGGCACCGCATAGGGAACAAGCACAGTGCTGAAAGCCAGTATCAAGCCCCTCCTGAGCAGGCAGAGGCAGGAGGGCATGTGCCCAGGTCACCCAGGTCCCTCAGCAAAACTGGCTATGTCCGTTGAAGGGCCTTGTGGCTCTGTGCTAGGAAAAAATTAAGAATTTAAAGCTGGTGATGGTGGAGCAGGAGCTATACCCAAGGCTGGGGTCAGACATGAAGGCCCTGATGAGGCTGGAGAACTAGAAGCCCAGGGCTCTGAACTTAAGTCTCCCCATGAGGGAGGGAAGGGGCGGATTCCTCCTGCGGGGTGTGTTGGGAGCACTCTTCCCACTTGGTGCAGGCCAAGGCCTCAGGCATAGCTCTCAGGCCTGATTCCTCCTGCTTCAGCCTCCCATGGCTGGGGCCATATTTAAGGTCAGATGTCTTTTTGAGACAGGGTCTCGCTGTGCAGTTCAGGCCGGCTGTGAGCTCACTTTGTAGCCCAAGCTGGTCTTGAACTCACAACGATCCCCCTGCCTCAGCCTTCCTGAGTGCTGGGATTACAGGCGTGCGCCACCACGCCCAGCACTTCCGGTCAGATGGTGGGTCTGTTCCTCCCATTTCACAGGTGAGAAAAATGAAGCTGAGGCTGAAGGGCACTGGCCACAGCCAAGGCCAGCGCAGCCCTCGCTTCCAGGCCGGCAACATCCCAGAGGGGCCATCCTTTGCCTTCTTTCTCTAAAGCAATCAACTTGAGGTGTAACAGGCAATTTAACTGCCAAATGCTTTGGAATGGGCCAGGAAGATGAGGTGGGGTGGAAAACCCGCCCCTCCAGGCCCTGACTGCTGTGGGGTGCAGGGCAGGGGTTCCCGAGACGCATCTGACTTGGCCCCACCTCCTGGGACAGCACAGCTGCCCCACCCAGTGGGATGGCTTTGGGGCAGAGGGGTGCACACGCACGGGCGGGTGGCCTGGGAGGAGCCGCAGGGCTCAGGCAGCCCTCTGGTCCACAGGTTACGGGCCCGTGTCCACGAAGGAAGCCCCCCGTCCCCACCCTGGACACGTGACCACTCCAGACAGTGTCCAGAAAACATGTTTACCCGTACACTCCGGAGACGGCTCTGGCGGTCACGCTCAGAGGCCCCTGTGCCCCACAAACCCTAGGCTCCTGGCTACCCTGACCAGAGCCCCAGCCTGAGAAGGTGGCACCAGAGGAGGCTGGGGTGGGGAGGGGGCAGACAGGGATTGGCACAGGTCATGATGCTGGTGAGTGGGGCCATTGGCCCCAGGGGCAAAGGCCACTTGAGAGACCTGGTGGTGGGCTGAACCCCCAATCAAGACGTGATTCCTTGGGGAGCAGAGGTGGGGAAGGCGCCCCTCCAGTCCCCCTCAAGGCACAGGGCTGGAGATGGCTCTGGGTGTCCCCAGGGTAGGGCGGGAAGGAGCCCTAGGTTGACCCGGCACGTGGCAAGAGGCAAGAGGCATAAATTAAATGTTCAAGGTGGAGTGCGGTGGCCCGGGGTGGGACGAAGGCCCCGTGGAAGTGTGGCGGCTGGCTGGCGACCGCAGCTACTCGACCCTCCAGGACGGGTGGGCGAACACGATCGGCCTCTTCTTGGCCCAGCGTGAGAACACGGCCTTCTCGGTGATGAAGCGATGGGCGCTCCTGGGCGCGCGCTCGTGGGCCAGGTACATCTGGCACTCGTCCAGCCGGCCCTTCTCAAAGTAGTGGTAAGGCACCGAGGGGTGGCTCTGCTCCCTGCAGGGCGGGGACACGGCCGGTGCAGACACTGTGATCTCCCCCCACCTCCCCCTGGGGGCCCAGGCCCGGTCCTGAGCAGCAGGCCCCTCTTTCCCCACACATGCGTGCCCTGCTGCCCAGGGCCGCCCCCACCCCAGTAGCCCAGCAGTCTGGCCAGGGCCAGGTGCTTTGAAACAAGTTCCCAAGTGCACAGGGGTGAAGGCCTCTGAACTGATTACAGTGACACTGAAGGACAGTAATGTAACAGTGCCAAATACCATCTCCAGCTGAACTGGATGCTACGAAGCTGCAACAGTAACAAAAGTAAAAATTTATCTGTGATCCACCAGGGACACGTGTTATATAGCTACACCTCCCCCTAATGTTTGTGGGAGGCACTTTCCTAGATGATTCCTTGGAAGGTGTAATTTTTTTCTCTGGGGCTGGGGATGGAAACTAGGAAGTAAAGCCTCAAGCATGCTTGGCAAATGTTCTGCCATTAGCTACACCTACGAATGTGTGTGTGTGTGTGTGTGTGTTACTGTTTGTTTTTATTTTTTTTACCCCCAGCTCTTTTTGAGGGTCTTGTTAAGTTGCCCAGGCTCGGCTCAAACTTGAGATCTTTTTGCCTCAGTCTCCCAGGGTGCTCGGACTACATGTGTGTGCCACAGGGCGCAGCTCGGAAGGCTCAGTTCTGTTCTCTGTTTTATACCCAAAGAGGTGGGAGCTCCAGGAGGTGGCAGGCAGCTCAGGGCCACACCGCCAGCGCCGGGATCTGTCAAGGAGCCTTTTCCGGGAGCTGAGCTCTTTCCTGAGGTCGGATGCCTACGGGGTTTCTGCACCTTTGCCACATGCAGCCCCTAGAGCTCCTGGGTCCCCGGGCAGGGCCTGGGCGCCCCGCACCTCCCCTCCTGTGGGCGGCCACCTGACCTGCAGTAGCTGTCGCTGACCATCCCGTAGACCACGATCTCCTCGCACAGCTCCAGGGCCAGGATCATGGTGAACCAGCCAGTGCTGAGAAAGGACCCCGACTGCCTCCTGGGGGAGACAGGGACAACGTCATGGGGCCTGCCGACACCCCAAGCTCTCGGGGTCTCAGCATGGAGCCCTGCGTGCCAAAGACCACGCACAGGGGCTTCTGGGGGAGCCCAAGGCCAACAGCAGGCAAGAGGGGGAGCCGGCTGCAGAGCCAGATGCGCCCAACCCCACCCCGCCCCGCCCCGCCCAACGAGGCTAAACTGAGCGCTGCTTTGTACTCAGTACACTGGGTGTGGACTCCGGCTGGATCCTTTCCTTATCTAAGAGGCCAGGCCTGGGGAGAAAGCTGGTGGCCGCAGAGCAAGGTGATTAAGAACGGGTGGAGTGGATGGGCATGGCAGCACGTGCCTACGATCCCAGCTATTCAGGAGGCTGAAGCAGAAAGGATCCCAAGTTCAAAAACAGCCTGGGCAACTTAGTGACACCATGTCTCAAAACAAAAACGAAAGGGCTGGGGCGTAGCTCAGAGGCAGACTTCCCTGGGTAGGATCCCCAGTACGACCACCAAAGAAGTAGGGGAGTGTTTTGCGTTTTCCATTCCAACCCTGCCTCTGCTGTAGGGCATTAGATTTACCATTAACCTCTCTGAGCCTCACTGACCTGTCTGTGAAATGGGAGTAATTACAGGTGGCAATGGGGAGGAGCCCTGTTATCCCAACCCACGTCCCACTAGGCACAGGGGCTGAGGGATAGCCAGCCCAGCCGGCCCACCCTGATCTCCCCATGAGCTCTTTCATTCAAACCTCCCAGGCCCATGCTGGCCTTGAACCTGCCAGGCTGAGAACATTCCTGAGGGAGGCGGCAGCTGGGAAACAAATATAAACAAGGTGTCAGAGTGCGACACCTGCTGCAAAGATAAGGGGACAGAGATGAGATGAGAATGGCAGTGTTCAGGAGGCTGAGACAGGAGGATCGCTGCGAGTTCCAGGTCAGTCCTGACTACACAGTGAGTTCAAGACCCTGTGAGTTGAAGCAGTGGTAGGGACAACAGTAGGGAGAGCATCGAGGCACAGGAAAGGATTGTGGATCAGGCTAAGGCGGTCCCCACAGGCACAGAAAATGTAACAGACAAATGCATGTGGCAGCGGATGCCTGAGGGTGGTCGGGGGCAAAGCCCAAGTTTTTGTTTTTCTTATTGTTTTTAACTTTGAGACGGGGGTTCTCATGAAGTTGCCCAGGCTGGGCTTGAACTTACAATCCTCATGCCTCAGCCTCCCAGAGCACTGACCCTACAGGCATAAATCATCATACCTGACTCCATAAGCTCAGGTTTTTGGCTGAACCGCTTGGGGCTCTTTCAAGGGAAAATGCGATTTTGGACATGGAGTGTCTACCGCAAGGCCTGGTGTGGGACAACAGCCGTTAGCGCCATAACTGCTTCTCGTTACCAGCGCGGCTGCAGATACCTATCTGCTGGGGTCTGCGCCCCAGCCTGCGTTCACAAGGCTCGGACTGACCCCCGGCACAAACCCCAGCCCACCAGGAGGCTCGTGGTGGCGGGGGCGCGGGCTCACCGGTTCTTGCCCGTCTCGTCCTGGAAGATCTGGTCGCAGCGGGCCATCATGCGCTCGGTGAAGGTGTAGATCTGCAGCCCCGGGTACATCTGGGTGAGCTGCAGCAGCGTGCGGTAGGTGCGGCCGCCCAGCGCGCGGTCCATGTGCCTGCCCTGGCCCCACACCACGTAGAGCGTGTCCCGGGCCTGCTGGAAGTAGTGCGAGTAGTTGCGCAGCAGCAGCGGCACGCTCGTGTGCGAGACCACGCGCAGGGTGCTGCGCCGGCCCACGTCCGCCTCGAAGCCCACAGTGGGCGCCTGGTTCATGCGCAGCACACACTCAGCACCGTCGATCTGGGCGCCCAGGCCGGAACCGAGCATCTGGCCCGAGCTGGACACCACGGCACAGCTGTGGCACGGCTCCCGGACCAGCGGCTGTGGGGCAAGGTGGAGAGAAAGGGGGAGCTGGGACCTGGGCTCGCACCCCCTGCCCCGGCCCCGCCCGCCGCTCCCACTGGCCTTCTCCACGCCCGGCATGTGAGCTCCAAGGACTGACCCACTCCACCGACAGGCTGGCCAGCGGGGGACACCTGACTGAGCTCTGACCCTACATTCACACCCAAGGCCTCCTTATGAGCCACACCCCGCCTGTGGCTGTTACTGAACCCTAAGTCCCTACATCCTGGGCATTTCACGAGGGTTACAGAAGCAAACATTTAAACTGGGTGTGACGGTTCAGGTTTGTAATCATAGCACCAGGGGCTGATGCAGGAGGATTGCCAGGAGTTTGAGGCCAGCCTGGGCTACACAGTGAGTTCAAGGCCAGCCTGAACTACGTAGTGAGACCCTGTCTCAAAAAAAAAGTTTTGGGCCAGGAGTGGTGGCACACGCCTGTAATCCCAGCACTCGGGAGGCTGAGGCAGGAGGACTGTTGTGAGTTTGAGACCAGCCTGGGCTCCAAAGTGAGCTCAAGGTCAGCCTGAACTGCATAGCAAGACCCTGTCTCAAAAAGACAGAAGAAAAAAAGAGTTTTAAAATGTTATGACTTGTGTCCAGATGTCCTCGCAAAGCCTCATGTGGTCATAGGTGGGGCTTTTTCAGAGATGGCCGGATGTAGAGTGTGTGATGCTGGGACTGATTCATGGTGCAGTGCTAGGATTAAGGATGTAGCCTAGATAAAACATAAGGGATAGAAAGCGGCTTGTTGCTTGCTTGTTTCTGCTGTCTTCTGCTGCCACGGACTGTTTCTCCTCTTCGATTCCCCACCACCCTGGCTTGGAGCCGGCCGACTACAGACTGAAGCCTCTGAGAACTGTGAACCAAATAAACCTCTCCTCCCTTAACTCGTGGGTGTTGGGTATTTTTGTCTCAGCCACAAGCAAAGTAACTGAGAAATAATTGCCCAGGGAGTGGGTGGCACAAACCTCGAGCACAGCGAGGTCCCCAAGCCACCTCATTACCCCCTGAGGGGCGATACAGCCAACCAGCCACAGCTGTGCAGGAAATGACCCAGACCTCCGTGCCTTCAGGTACTTGGGTTTGCCAAAGTATATCAAAGATGTGGGACACGGGTTCCAGTTCAGAAAGGACAGCGTCGCACCCCATTTGCAGGCATTTCACACTTGCTTACATGCTGGTTTAGGGACACACAGGCCCATTTGTCCACGCCCCAGTGATAAACAATAAGACTTCCTTATCTTGTTTGGACTGAGCTGACAAGCAGGGTCTGTTCTGCTTAGGTCATCTCAGGCCCCAAGAGGTGCTGTGTGCATCTTTGTGAGGTCTTTAAAGGTTTCTCATTGACTGCTAAGATAAAGTTGGTCCTTCTGGCCAAACACAGTGATGCATGCCTGTAATACGTACAGTCTGGGAAGCTGAGGCAGGAGGATCGCTGTTCAAGCCCAGCTTGGACAACTTAGTGATACTCTGTCTCAAAATAAAAATTAAAAAGGAGCTAGGGATGTAGCTCAGGTGGCCCAGCAGGGGGCCACCTTTAGCAGCACAGAAGGATGCAGAAGCCCCTAGTTTTTTTGTTTTTTTGACAGGAACTCGTTATGTAGTTCAGGCTAGCCTCGAACTTACTGCAATCCTCCTGCCTCAGCCTAGGAAATCTCCAGTACAGGAAAAAATAAGACTCTTTTGACATTCAAACTCAGGATTTCCCACTTCTTTTTTTGGAGGAGGGCAGTACCAGGAATCAAACTCAGGACCTTACCCTTGCTAGGCAGGTACTGCACCACTGAGCTAAATCCTTGGCCCCAAGATTTCCTACTTCTCTTAAGAAAAACATGCTGGGTGTGTCAGTGCATGCTTGTAATCCCAAAACTAGGGAGGCTGAGGCAGAAGGATTGCAGCCAGCCTGAGCTGAGCTACATAGTGAGTTCAAGCCCACACTGAAATACACAGGGAGGCCCCATCTCAAAAAATAAAATAAGCTGGGCGTGGTGGTGCACGCCTGTAATCTTAGCACTCAGGAGGCTGAAGCAAGAGGGTCGTTGCAAATTCAAGACCAGCCTGGGCTACAAAGTGAGTTCAAGGCCAGCCTGAACTGCATAGCGAGACCCTGTCTCAAAAAGACAAAAATAAATAAATAAAATAAAATAAAATAAAATTTTAAAAATTAAAGGAAAACAGCTGGGTCTGGTGCCTCATGCCTGTAATCCCACTTGGGAGGTTGAAGCTGGAAGATCACCATAGGTTCAAGGACAGCCTGGGTCCTTGGAGTGCGCTTGCTGAACAGACGGCGGGGCGGGGAGGACAGGTAAATCTAAAGATGCAAAAATGCGCACATCTGCATTGCTATGGTGACGTCTGGCTCTCCCACCCGACAGCAGCCACCCCGTCCCAAGCACCTCTTCTCTCCGATGACTCAGTTCCGAGCAGCCAGGCAATCTTATGGGCTCAGAGAGCTAAAGTGAGCGGCCAAGGTCACACAGCCAGGACTGGGGCCACGCTGCCCGGCAGACCCACCTTCCCATCAGGCACGCTGCTGTACCCGCTGAAGTGCAAAGGCCCTGGCGCGGTGGGGCTGGAGTCCACAGGGAGGTGTCGGTCCAGGCAGGTGGCCCGACAGGGGGGCAGGCAGGTCCAGCAGCACAGGAGGACGTAGACGGCAGAGAAGACCAAGGAGCACAGGACAACAAGCAGGAGGCGACCCTGAGAGAAGGACAGTCGGGGGAAGGCGTCTAGATCCCCCGCAGCAGCTCGGAGAACCCACAGTCTGCTTTACCCAGGTCCTGCGCTGCCCCGAGACGCCTCTTCCATCCCCACCCGCGGCTGACTCTGGCTGTCTCCAAGCTGTTGAGGACAATGTAGGCCAGCAGCCCAGGTGGTAGGAGCGCTCCAGGGAAGCATCTTCCCAGCCACGGTTTCCATAAATGGAAAGCTGCTGTCCGGGGGTTTCTGCCTCTGGAAACCACGGCCCAAAGGCCACACGCACCAGGCACCCCTTCCGGCTCTCTCGAATCTGGGCCCAGGCTGGGGCTGGCCCTGCTGGCAGTCTCAGGGACAGCCCCCACCAGCCCCTCCAGGACCTTGCTCCCTGGCGGGGTGGGATCTGAGTCCGCTTCTGCGTGCCGGGCCAGGGCAGTCGATACCTGTGTGTCTCTGGGTTCCGGGTCCAGCAGCTGATGCTTTTGGAAAACCAGAGGCAGGAAGACAGCCCCACCCAACCCCCCAGGGGTATCCTGCCAAAGGCCCCCTTTCTTTTCTGCCCACAAGCCACAGCAGCTTTAAAAAGGTCTCTTCCTAAAAAAAAAAGTCTCCTCCTTAAGGCCAGCTGTTCAGGCTCTGCCTAGCACCTGGTCCCCTGCCCAGGAGGGACCAAACCCTGAAACTTTGCCTAGGGCAGTAGAGGTTAACCCCCCTTAACATCCAGGTGGCAGCAGCTCCCACCTTCGTGACCTGCTGGCACTATTACCTCCACATCAGGGGCGAGCAGAGCAAGGAACCGAAAGCACTACCCAGACACCACTTGCCTGGGGTCACACAGAGCAGTGCTGAGCCCCGAGGGCAGCTGTCCTGGCCGCAGAGGTCAGAAGTAACCCTGCGCTGGGGTGCAGCTCAGGGTGACAGCACACGCTCAACAGGCACAAGGCCCAGGGGTTGAACCCCCACACCGAGAAAAACAACAAACAAAAAAACCACAGAAAGTGTCACTGTCAGTCCCAGCGTGGGAAGGCAGTTGAGGCTGCTGGGCCCCAGCACGAAGTTCCCCCCGGGCCTCTGCTGTCTAGGCCACTTACCGGAGCCTTCATGCTGCCGCAGGCCCTCAGCAGCCCCGGAGCTGCTGTCCCCAGGAGTCAGGCTGGGCAGGGATGTGAGCTGGGCACCTGCCAAGACTCGAAAATCAGAGCTGGGACGGGATAAGGCGGTGGGGGAGGGGGTCGCCGGTATGGAGAAACTGAGGCAGGGGAGGGTGCAGGCTGGGACCAGGGGATGGTCCCTGGGAACCAAACCCCTTAGTGTCCACCCTCGGGCAGCGGTGTGGCATCCTAAAGGCGCTGCAATAGGCGACCTCTGGGAGCCCCCCCGTGCCAACCAGTCCCCGTGGCGCAGAAGAGGAAGCAGGGCAGACGGATGTGCTCTGGCCTCAAGGTCACCCACTGGGTCCGAAGCAGAGACAGCCGGGAGCCCGGCTCGCGACCTCCTCCATCCTCCCACCCCGCCGGACCACGAGAGGCCCGGGACCCACGCGATGTGAGCTTCCCCCCTCGCCTAGCGATTCCGCCTCCCCTCCCCGGCCGGGCCCTAACCGGGAGGGCAGATCGGGGCGCGCCGGAGCCTCTCCATCCGCTGCGCGGAGCTCCATGTCCGGCGGGCCGGGCGAGCCGGGCTGAAAGCCGGGGCCCCGGGGCGGAGGCGGCGCCTCGGAAGCGGCTTCTGCGGGGTGGAAGCCGAACCAGCGCGGCCGGCCGGGGGCGGGGCCTTGCGCGACGGGGCGGGGCCTACTGCGCCGGGGCGGGGCCTGCGCGGTCGGGGGCGGGGCCTACGAGCGCGGCGGGCTTGACCCCGGACGGGACGTGCGTGCCTAGCGACAACGCCTCGGGGGGTGGGGGCGGGATCTCGGCATCGGGGGCGGGGTCTGAACCGAGCGTTGTTATTTCTTCCTCTCGCGTTTCTACCCGGTTCCTGCCTCAGGACCGGATGGTAGAGCTAGAGGATGTCCAAGCCACTGGGCAGTAGCTGCCGGGCCACTCAGATTTCAGTGTCTCCATTTCTGAACTGGCAGCTTGGTGACACACTCCTGTAATTCCAGCCCTCAGGAGGCAGAGGCAGGAAGATTGTGAGTGCAAGGCTGGCCTAGGCTATAAGTGAGATCTTGTCTCAAAAACTAAAAAGCAAACAAGAAAGAAAAGAATCTATTTCTGAAATAGGGGTGGACCAGAGAAATTAATCAAGGGCTTTGGTCAGGGGTTCAGGCTGGTAGGGTTGCCAGATTTAGCAAGTGAAATAGAACACGCCTAGTTAAATTGGAATTTCAGATAAACAATGAAGAAACAAGCTGTTTTTAATAGAATTAACTTATATTCTACTGAGGGTTGAAGCCAGGACTCAGTATGTGCTAGGCTATTGTTCTGCCGCTGAGCTACATCCACAACCTTTTTTGTTTAATTTTGAGACAGAGTCTGGTTAAACTGCCCAGCCTGGTCTTGAATTTTCGATCCTCCTGCCTCAGCATTCAGAATAGCTGGGGTTACATACAGCGCCACCTTGCCCAGCTAGTGTTTTTTTTTTTTTTTTTTTTGATGTTGTTCACGTGACCTTCATCTGATCCTCAGTCTCTCCCCTCTGTAAAATGGGATGGTGCAGGGGTCGTTTGCGGCAGCCCAGGCTGGCCTCGAACTCACAATGATCCTACTGCCTCAGCCTCCTGAGTGCTGGGACTACGAGCATGCGCCACCACGCCCAGCATGGCAGTCAGGCCTGAACCCGAGCAGCTTCTCTAGAGCTCAGGCTCTGACACCTCCCCGGGCCTCGAGTCTGGCTCTGGCAGATGCTGAAATGGGCTGAGGCAAATGTCTTCAGGGACCAGGGTGTCCGTCCCCAGCTCAGCAACCTTCCAAGTCTGCCCTGCCCTGGGTCCCCCATCCCTGTGCCTTCCCGTCCTGTTCAGGGGACAGGGACAGCGGCCCCGCCCTTTTCTGGGCCCCTCCTGCATGTAAGCGCTTCTTGTCCCTCCCACCAAGGGGTCCCCCATGGCACAGCCCTTCTGGGTCCTTCTCCTTCACCTTTCTCTCCACACAGCAAGACCCTGCCTCAAAAAGCGCTCCCCCCAAACTGGCATGGTGACACACTCGGGAGGCTGAGGCAGGAGAGTCCCCTCAAGTTCAAGACCAGCCTGAAGTACACAGAAAGACCCTGTCTTAAAAAAAAAAAAAGAAACCCACTGTCCTTATCCCTGTCTCCAAGACCCTGCACGATGTGGACCCCTGCCTGCTCAGGGTCGCCCTCGCCCTGCCCCACCCCCACCACCCCCCTCACAGAGCTCACTCCTGCCTTGGGACCTTCGTGCTCACTGCTCCTCTACCTTCCCCGCTCTAGCTATGGGCTGTCCTGTCGTTCAGCTCGAACATCACCTCCTCGGAAAAGTCCCTGCCAAACACCCTACCCGGTGTTGCATCCCAGCTCCTCTTGTCTCATCTGGTTTATTTTATTCATTTTTCCCAGACTGGGGACTAAACCCAGGGCCTTCACACTGAACTGCATCTCTACCCCATTTTTGTTTTTTAAATTTAGGGACAGAAGACGGGGGATATAGCTCAGTGGTATAAGCGTCTGCCTGGCAAGTGTGAGGTCATGAGCTTGATTCCTGGTACTAAAAAAAAAAAAAAAGAAAAAGAAAAAATAATTAGAGACAGGGTCTCCCTATGTTGCTAAGTTGCCCAGGCTAGCCTTGAACTTTCAAAACATCCTCCCTCCTGCCTCAGCCTCCCTGAGTGCTGGGCTTATAGGCACACCCAGCTATCACCAGGTTTATTTTTTTTTTACAGCATTTGTCATGGCCTGAAGTCACCCCGGGTATTGGTGATGTCCTTGCTTATGGTCCGTGCAGCCACTGGCAGACGAGTCCTGTTCTTTCAGTCCAGCACTGCCTGGCCCCGGGCACCCGGTAGGGGTGGGTGAACAAGTTGGAAAAGCCAGGAGCCCTGGGTCCTTGAAGTCTTTCTTGGACAAGTCACTGCCCTTTCTTTGGCCTCAGGCCCCGGAAGAGTTCATGGCCGGAGACCAAGTGAGAAGGCTGAGTCACCCCAAATATGAGGGCGGGACTCCGTGTTCTCTGCACCTCAGCTCCCACCACCCCTGAATGAATGTTCCAGTCCATCCCCTCCAAGTGACCACCATCCGCGGTTCAATTCCCTGCTGAGTAAGAACCAGAAATGCTTGTGGTGCTCGCAGGCTCAGAGAGGTTGAGTCATCACCCGAGGTTGCCCAGACGACCAGCACTGACGTGGCTCTTCCGGAACCTTGCTGAAGCCCTGCGGCCCGGCCCAGTGTCCCCTCCTCCCGCTCCCGACAGCCCCATGTCCTTGGCCACACCTGGGGGTGGCCAGTGGCTTTCCCGGCCCCGCCCTGCTGACCCCGCTACCAGGAGGTGCTTCTTTCTCTAAACGGCCTCTGCTCTCCCTGCCCAGGCTTTGCGGGACGGGGGGCCTGGGCCCCAGGAGCTCCGACTCTTCCGGTCTCTGTACGGGGGTTAAGCCCGAGCGGACTCTTCCCAGGAGACGCGTGTGGGGCTCTGTCCCGGCTCCGAGGCCCGGCTTCCCCGAGAGGTTTGGTCACACCAGGTCCCCGTTATCCCCCAGCCCCTGAGCTCTGGAAGGGCGTCTTGCTCTGTGCACGGGTGCCCGTCCTGCAGCGGAGAGCCTGTCACACAGCCAGTGCTCAATAAATATTTAATGAGTTGGTGAGGTCCGTTTTCATCCCTTCCATGGCGCGCACAAGACTGCTGAGGCACAGAGGGGTTTAGCACCTTGCCCTGGTCACACAGCCAGGCTCCAGGGCAGCTCTGAAGCAGAAGCCTCCTTGGGTATGGCTGGATTGGAGTTTGGATTGGGGCCGGGGACCAGGCTGGAGTTTCCTGGAGGAGAGAGACAGGCTGGTGAGAGGCGGTGGGGGCTCCCTGAGGTCTCTGCAGCTGACCACTAATCCTGTCCCCGTTTCTGTTGTTTGTTTGAGATGGCATCTCACTATGTAGCCTAGGCGGGCCTCGAGGTGATCCTCCTGCCTCAGCCTCCAGAGTGCTGGGATTACAGGCGTGTACCACCACGCCCAGCCTCCTGCCCCATTTCACAGATGGAAAGAGTGACTCTCGAAGGACAGAGCTCACTGGCGAGCCTTAGAGGACCCTCAGAACCTCCCAGAGCTCCAGGAAGCCCTCCCACTGCCCACCCTCTCCCACCCACACCCCAGGGTCCGGGCACATCCCAGAGCGAGACAGGAGGGCCCTGTGAGTGCCAGGAGGCCTGAGCTCTCAGGGCCTTGCCACTTACCGTGCATAAGCCCCTCAGAGTCTCCGGGCCTCAGTTTCCCCATCTGGACGACCAGGGGCGGAGCCTTCGGCCTCCCCTGCCCCAGAGCCTGAGGCCGGGGCTGCAGGAGCTGAGGGCTGAGAACACAGACTCCTGGGGCCATAAGGCAAGGCGCAGCCTGGTCCAGCATTAGTGCTGCATGATGGTGCTCAGTCCCTTCACTCCCTGAGCCTCCACTTCAAGGTCTGTAGAGAGAGAATAATAGCATTTTGAAGATTAAATGCGCTAATGCGGGGCATCCTCAGAGCAGCGTGGGGCACACAGCTCCACCACCAAACGGGGCTGCGCGGTCACAGCATTTGTTAGGGGACGCTGCCCTCTGTTGGCCGCCGGCAGGAACAGCAGGCGAGTTGCCCCGGCGCAGTGGGCACTGGAGCTCCTGGCGAGCACCTATTGTCCGGATGGGGAGACTGAGGCCAGGCACCGCTCATTCGGTGTGCGCCTCGACCCACTGGCAGAGGCGCCGGGCGTAGCAGGCCGGGCTGACGGTGGAGAAGGTCCGACCCGGGTAACGCAGCGTCTTCCATAAATGCTCCAGCCGCTTGCGAAGCCCGTAGACGGTGGCAAGGTCCACGAGGCCCAGGAAGTAGCGGTGCTCGGGCCCGTCCAGGACGTGCAGCGCGTTGGGGCCATCGGGCAGCAGCCGCCGGTTCTGGGAGCCCGCCTCTTCTGGGATCTGCGCCCCGTGCACAGACCTGGGTGGGGGCCACAGTAGGGTGAGTCCACCGCCTGCTCCAGGGAGCTCCAGGTGTTCCCACCCCTGCCCAGGGGACCCGGGAGGCAAAGGAAACAGTGGCCAATGTCTAGAGCTGCGCTGCCCCTGACAAGCACCGGCTGCGGGAAAATAGGAGCGCCAGATGGGAAAATACACACTGACTTTCAAAAACACTGTGAAGGAAAGAACGCTGACGAGCTCATCACTTCTCATGAAATTCTGCTTCAGTGACATGAGCAGGTTTTGAATGTGTTGAGTAACTTATTAAAATTAATTTCATCTCTTTTTTAATCTTAGTTTTTATTTCTTGTTTTTGGAGAGGGTCTTGCTGTGTAGCTCAAGCTGACCTCACTTTGCCATCCTCCTGCCTCAGCCTCCAGAGTATGCCTCAGCCTCCAGAGTACAGAGTATTGAGCTTAAGTACACGTGTGCACACCAGTGTACTTGGCTCTGTTTTACTTTTAAAATGAGGCTACTAGATAGGCAAAGAGGCTGAGGCAGGAGGGTCACTGGGAGTTCAAGCCCAGCCTGCATGACATAGGAAGACCCTGTCTCAAAAGGAAACAAACCATAAAATAAAACAGAGCCAAGCCCAAGGTCTTGGTGAGGCTCATGATCAGCAGGCAAAGAGTGAGTTACTCTACAAAGTAAGGACAGGACGGTGGCACCAGCGGTGATGACCTCCAGGTCTTGGGGATGAGAACAGAACTTAGATACCTTCTGTGGCAGAATTTAGATACCCAGATCTTTCCCTTGCTCTTGAACCTGTGGGCTCTGCACCACTGCTGCAAAATGGGCAGACTCTTCCATGCAGCAGTGAAGCCCTCGTCCAGCTGGACCCCGGCAGCTGTGTGCCCAGCTGTGGGCCGCCTGTGCCCTGTGCCTCTCGCCGCCAGCTTTTCCAGCCCTCTACCCTGCGCAGACACGCGTGCACACACGCGTGCACACACACACACACCGCACGCACACACACGCATGCACACACACGTGCACACACGCACGCCATGCTTTGTGGCCTTTGTACACTGCTGCCCCTCACTGTCCCGCTGTCCCACAGCGGCTCTTACCGAGACCCAGGGAAGGGGCTCACCTGGCCACGAGGAAGATGACGCTGCCACTCTGGCCCCGCTCGTCGTCATGGAGACGCTGGAAGGCCATGAGGAGGCTGTAGTCCAGCACTCGCAGCTCCTGGAGGAAGGTGGTGTCCAGTTCCATCTGACGCAGGAGCCAGCTCCGCTGCGGCCCTGCCGAGCACCAGCGGCGCGCCTGAGCCTCATCCCGGGCCAGCCACGGTCCCCGCGTGTGCCCGCCTCGGGAGGGCGGGTGTCACCACTGCCCCAGTGCGCAAGGAAGGAAGCTATAAACTATACTTTGTCTTGTTCTCCTAGCCTTCAAGTCTTGGAGCCGGGATTTGAACCCTGCCTTACCCAACCGCAGTCTAAGGTTGGTGGTTTTTGTTTCTGAGATAGGGTCTCTCTGTGTAGTTCAGACCGGCCTCAAACTCATGGCCATCCTCCTGCCTCGGCCTCCCAAGTACTGGGATTACAGGCGTGCGCCACCACACCCAGCCTTGTTTCTTTTTTGAGCCAGGGTCTCACTGTGTATTCCAGGCTGGCCCTGAACTCACTACATAGCCCAGGCTGGCCTTGAACTCTCAACGATCCTTCTGCTTTGGCCTCCCAAGTGCTGGGATTACATGCACAAGCCGCCACAATCTAGGTTCTTAAGGACTCAGGCACACAGCCATGCAGGGACCGCGTTGCAACTTCAACCTGAATGGAGGAAGGCTGTGACCACGGCCATGGCTCACCCAGGTTCATGGTCTTGCCCTGAAAATTGAGGTCCTTCAGCACCAGGACAAGGGGGCTGCCCTCGGGGGCCGGCTCCACCCAGCGGCTCACCTCGCAGCCCTTGATGTCGTACCTGGGGGTGAGGGGGACAGGTTCAGCTTTACACAGACGAGGCACACAGGGACTCTCAGGAGGCAATACTCAGAGACAAGAGTCCCGCTGGGTGACTGTTCCCGGGTGCACCCAACTCACTAAACACAGCCTGGGGAAACCGCAGCACAACCCGTGTCTTCCAGTGTCCCCCCCGCTAGAGATGAGACGGAGGCTCAGACAGTCCCCGGACTCACCGGGCACGCACGCACAGAACAGAGGGCCACGCCCAGGCCTTCGGAAGCCCAGCCACCCGGCCCTCAGAGCTGCCTGTGTCTGCGGTCTTCCTCATTGCCGAGGGTGTGGCAATGAGGGATGGGATGGGGGGCGCTGGTGGCCATGAGGGGACTCACCCTGGGGAGCCTGCTGGCCTGGGGCTGCGCGCAGTCATAGAGGCCAGGGTTTTTGTTTTGTTTGTTTGTTTGTTTGGGGTTTTTGTTTTTGGTTGTTTCGATTGATTTTGCACTACTGGGGATTGAACCCAGGACTTTTGTACCGAGCTACATCCCCAACCTTTTTCTTTTCTTTTTTTGGACAGGGTCTCGCTAAATTACTAAATTTCCCGGGCTGGGCTTGAACTTTCCATCCTCCTGTCTCAGCCTCCCAGAGCGCTGGGATCCCAGGCGTGCGCCGCCGCGCCCGGCTGAGGGGCTGAGTTTGCATCGCTGCTCCACACTGGCTGCGTGGCTCGGTCCTGCCCGGCCCTCAGCTGCGCAGTGAGGATGACAGCCCAGGAGTAACCGAGACCAGGGGCACGCTGAGCGCTCCGAGGCGGGAGTGGGCATCACCGCCTTCCGCCCGCCGGGTCCGGGCCACGTCCCTTGCCCTGTCCAGGCTCGGTGCGCATCCGCCTAGTGAGCGTCGGCGGGGTCGCCCGTGCCTGCTCCTGGCCCACTCACCTCTCGGAGATGCGGCCGGCGGGGTAGAAGACGCTCTGCATGATGATGAAGTACTTCTGGGGACGAGAGGGGCGAGTGTGGGGAGCCGGGGTCTCACCCTCCAGCCACGGGCTCCGCCCAGCCGCCTCGCCCCGGCCTCACCCACCTTCTTCCCCTGGGCCACCCGCAGACTGTGCACTCCTGGGAGGGGAGAGGGCGCCAGGTGAGAGTTCCAAGCCCCACGAGCCGGGTCCAAGGGGCCCAGAGCCCAGCTCCAGGCCACGCCTCCTGAGCCGCCCCTCTTTCCGCGGGGGCCGGTGTCCCCGCCCCCAGGAACGTCCAATCCCGAGCCTGCCCTCTCGGCCCCGCCCCCAGGGCCCCGCCCCCAGCCCGCGTACCCAGCAACCGCGCCAGCAGCGAGTGCGGGTGCCGCTGCAGGTGCTGCACGTAGCGGGGCAGGTGGGCGAGCAGCACCTGCACCTCCCGGCGCCGCTGGGTCTTGAGAAAGAAGCGCTGGTCGTGGCTGCGGGGTGGCGGGAAGAGTTCACTGTCCAGGCCCGGCTGTGGCGTTTCCCTCTGGGCCCTCCGCCCCTGGCCTGGGCACCAAAATCTCTCTCTGTCCCAGCTCGCGGCAGCGACACGCTCCCGCCACTCCCACCCGCCGTCTCTCCGGGCCCCGACCATGGTCTCCCCACGGGGATCTCCCTTTGCCCAGAGCCCCATCCCTGCAGCAAGCTCACGACAGGAAGAAGCTGGCCTTGCTCTTGGAGGTGCTGAGGAACTGCAGGTAGGGGCCCCCGGGGCCCAGCGCAGCCTGATAGTCCTCCTCCGCCACGCCCAGGGAGCGACGCAGCCGGGCAAAGGCCGGGCCGGCCAGGGTGCCCAGCTCAAAGCCCTGTGGAGGAGAAAGAGCTGCCCCAAGTGTCCGTGTGGGTCCAGGGGATAGCTGGCCCTGGTGCAGGACAGTCAGGATGACCACGGCCTTCCTGCAAGGGCCTGGGGACAAGCCATAACCCACACTGCACTGGTGGGAAAGTGAGGACAAGAAATAGCAAAGACGGGGCTGGGGACTTAGCTCAGCGGCACAGCACCTGCCTGGCAAGCGCGAGGTCGTGAGTTCGAATCCCGGTACCAGAACCGCCCCCCCAAAAAACAGAAATAGCAAAGACTGCTGCAGCCCCCCACCCCACCCCCGGCCAAGAGTCGTGGACCTCCTACCTCATGAACCTGGGTCAGGACCTCAGAAAAATCTTCCTGAGTGGGCAGCCCCTGCAGGGATGGGTGAGGGTCTCAGGCAAAATGAAGACTCCCCACTACCCGCCCCAGGGGCCCACACTTGGCCTTAACCCGTCCCCAGCTTGCTCCCTTCCGCACTCAGGGTGCTGTGGTGTCCCTGGGTTGGGCAGATGCACTGCTGATGCCGCCCAGGGGTGGAGGGAGGAGGATGGTGACATGACGCGGGCTCACAGCTGGGTCGGCAGCACCAGGCTCTGAACTCAAGCCTGGCACATGCCCTCGGTCACATGTCGGCCAACGGAAGCCAGTTCTGTCCCAGCACAAGGAGATGGCCCTGAAGCTGGGAGATGGAGCCTGGGAGCAGCAGGCCAGAAAAGGCTTCTTGGGGGAGGTGAGCTCTGAGCTGAAATCTGAGGGCTAGTAGACAGGAGGTGCAGGGTGCTTAGGACAAGAGAAATAGCACTGGTGGCTGGTGATCAGCCAGAGAGGGGCCGGGGTGTGTGGAGCCCTAAGGGAGGGTGGGAGGGGCTGGACAGTGGCCCTTGCTGCCCGCAGGATCTCGAAGCCATGCTGGGCACTGGGGAGCTAAGAGGTTTTCAGCAGGTGACGAGGTCAGGCTGTGGTTTAGAGGGCTTCCCCAGGACCCTCCACTTTCCTTGGACCTCCAGGTCCCTGTGCCGGGATGTGGCCTGTGGGCTGTAGTCTGACTGCACACACATGCACACACACTAACGACACACATGCTCACTGGGGCCCGCCCAGCTGCTGAGCTTGCAGTCGGGTGACCCTTTCTGCTGAACCAGCGTGGCCCCAGCCCAGGCTCTAGGGAGGATGGGCAGGGCAGGCAGGTGGGGGTGGGGTCCGTTTTCAACCACACATCCTGGCAGGGCTGGGAGGAGCGCAGAAACCAAGGGCTGTTGTTCCCTCCACCCATTTTACAGATGGGGGCACTGAGTCAGAGGAACCCCTAGAGTCACACAGCAACCACACTGAGGGTTTCTCATGCTCCCAACTCCCTAAGCTTTCCAACTTCAGAATATCCCAGCTTCCTTGCACCAAGCCCCTGCCTTCCTCCTTTTGGAGCCCTCTCTGATCCCCAACACAGCAGCACGAGCAAGGCCTGTCACCAGCCTGGGCATTGGGGGGTGGGCACACAGGGCAGCAGGGCCATTCACCGTGGGTGGGTGGTCTATGGAGGCCTGGGTGGCAGCCCACAGCCCTGCCTGCATCATGCTCGCCAGCCCGTGGAGCTCATGCCTCGGGCCGATCTCAAACAGCCCCAGGCGAGTCTGCTTGTCCCGTAGGCGCCAAAAGAGGCCACGGCGGTGGCTGGAGTTCGAGGTGGCTGCTCTTTGTCCAGCCTCCGGGGAGAGGGCCAGGGCCTGGCAAGAAGGGGCACAGAAAGCAGAGAGAGGCATCTCAGAGCGGAAAGACCCAAATCTCACTTGGACTACTTGTGAGCCTGCCTGTCATCTCTCTGCCTCAGTTTGCTCAGCTGTAAATTAGGGACAACGCTGTTCCCAGCTCTGGCGTTGTGAGGGGCCACACAGACCCGCACACGGCATCGGACGGCATGACGGTCATTACTACTGTCACCAGTGGGCGCGAGATGGGCGTTCTGCAGTCAAAGCTGGCGGAGAGTGACCCTGTCACCGGCTGTGTGACCTTAGGTAAATCGGTGCCTCTTTTCCTCATCTGCAACCAGAACTAAGGTGACTCCTTCAGGGCGGGACTGACCGTGTTACTGCTGAGCGTGAGCTCCTGCCCAGGGAGCTGTGCACAAGAAGCCCCGCTCGCAGGAACCGTGGCTGCCCGCGGTTCATTCAGATCGACTCCACCACCGCTGCTGCTCCCCGCAGGCCCGCGCCGAGGGTCAGCAGCGGCTGAGATCACACAGCTGACCCACTGCTCGTGGGCACCCCCCATGCTGCCTGCGCTGGCTGAGAGCGCCTAACGGCCCTACAAAGGAGGAGCTTTTAATACCACCTCCATTTTCCCGAGGAGGAGCCTGAGGGAGCCCTCCCGGGACCCCAGCCAGAAGGACCCCCTTCAAACCTGCGCCCTCTGTGGGGCGTGTCCTGGTCCTCTTCCAGGGGAGGGCCCCTCCCAGGCTGGGATGGGGGCGTGTCCGTTCGCCCTGGCGGAGGGGAAGGAAGACCCACCAGCCGTTCCCTTTCCTGTTCTTTCTCAGGTCTGTACCTACCTCGCGGGGCCCGGGGCTCGGCGCGGCCATCGCCCCCGCAGCAGCTTCCCGGGCTTTGGCCGAGTCCCCTGTCGCCCCGTTGCAGGAACCAGGCCCCGCCCCTGCCTCGCAATCGACCAATCGTACGGCTCCAGTCACGGCCGCGCCCAATCCAAGCAAGGGGGCGCTGGTGATCGCCTGCGGGTCCCGCCCCCGCGGCTGCAGCATCCCAGAGCCCCGCGGTCCAGGTGGGGCGGGGCCGCCGGGCTTGCGCTCGGGTCCCGGGGCGGGAAGACTCCTCCTTTTCTCCTTGGAGTGCGGGACCCGCCTCTCCGGGGCTGCCTGGGGAGGCGGGTACCCTAAATTCCGGGCCGCCCACCCATTCAGGCATGAAATTCCCGCTGGCTGTCTTTCGGGTAAAGAAACTAAGATCTGGGGAAAGAAGTGGCCACCGCCAGGTCACACAGGAAGTCAGAGCCTCCTTTCATGCAACATGAATACTTGAAACACCCGCTTTGGCGCAGGAGCCAGGCTAGGGCCGGAGATTTGGTGGAGAGCGGGTGGGAGGGACACAGCACAGAGATCTTTTAAAAGCCTAAGTTAGATGATGTCACTGTCATGCTTAAAGCCTCCAGTGGCTTCCCCTGGCAGTGGAACAAAATTCAAATTCCTCGCCGTGGCCCTGCCCACTGCACGCCCCTTACCAACCATCCTCCAGCCCTGCACCCCTACCTCTGCCGGCTTGTGTACCCAGCTACTCCGCCATCCGTAACCTTGGCCTGGAGCCTCTGGCCCTTGCTGTTCCCTCTCTTAAAGTCCTTTCCCCAGATTGCACTTGCCTTGTTTCTCTTGTCACCTGCACACTCTAAGTCCCACACCCCACACTCTTTTTGTTTTGTTTTGTTTTGTTTTGTTTTCAGGTACTGGGAATCGAACTCACGACCTTGCGCTTGCCAGGCAGGCGCTGTGCCGCTGAGCTAAATCCCCAGCCCTCACCCCACACTCTTGAACACATCCCCTTTGTGTTTTTCATTGCCCTTCACAATGTCGGAGACTTTTCTTTGTTTTCCTTTATTTGAGCCTGGGTCTCACTGTGTATTCCAGGCTGGCCTTGAACTCACCATGTACCCCGCGATGGTCTCTAGCTCACTGCGATCCTCCTGTCTCAGCCTTCTGAGTGCCGGGATTGCAGGCGTGTGCCACCACGCTGCATGTCAGAGATTTCTTATTCATTTATTGGTAGATTAATCACCGTCCTAGAATAAGAGTGGCACTACAGTGGGAACCACGTGGGTCTTGGGTCCTAGCTCAGTGCCCAGCACATACAGGTGTTCTATGAGGGAATATTGGGCCAATGCGCGTAGGGGGTTTAAGGAGTCTCAGTGAGGCCCAGGAAGTGAAAGCCCAGTGTGGCTGAAGTGACTAGAAGTGACACCCCTCACTGAGTGTGCAGGGCCTTGCAGGCCACAGTGGGGGGAAGGGGTATGCAGCTCTTCATCCCTGTCACCAAATACCTGAGAGAAACGACTTAAAGGAGGAAGGGCTTATTTGGGCTCCTGGCTTTGCAGGGTTCAGTCTGTGTTCACCTGGTTCTGTTGCTTATAGGTCTGCAGGAATGCCATGGGGGGACAGTGTGGCAGAAGAAAGCTGTCACCTCACCCAGGAAACAGTACAGGGGAAGGTCCAGAGAGAGAGAGAGAGAGAGAGAGAGAGAGAGAGAGAGAGAAAGGGGCTGTACTCCCTTTAAAGGCACAGTGACCTGCTTTCGCCAATGGGCCACAGCTCCGAACAGCCCCTTCAGCTATGACCCCATCAATGGACCAGCCTACTGATGAAACCACACCCTCCTGACCCAGTCACCTCTCCGGGGTCTACCTGAACACGGCTGCATGGGGATTAAGCATGGATCTTCGAGGGATACTTCATACTGAAGCCGCAGCAGGGATACCCAGAGCAGTGCTACAAAGCCAGGGTATAGGAGGGTGCTCAGATGTTTCTGATGGCCCCTGTTGCAGGCGGGAGGGCCTGACTGGCTGGGAAGGTACTGCAAGGAACCCTTTTCCAGCTCAGGAGAGGCCAGTGCCTTTGCCTCAGAGAGGCAGCGGGACAGGGAGAATTCACAGTACTTGTGCTTGTGTGGATGTGGACTGAAGATGCTGGGGACATTGGGCATGAAGGCAGGTGGACTTGGGGCAGCCTGGGGAACCGACTGAGGACGGGATGAATCTGAGGCCTCACTATCACAATCAGCACGCAGCTGGGGCCTGTGCAGTGCACTGGGGCTGGGAGGAGACAGCTGGCTACACACGAGCCTGGGAAAGGATGAGGTCATGCAGAGAGGACAGGGAAAGAAGGCCTGAGGCCCAGTCCTGTCCTGAGAGCCCAGCATCTCACAGCAGAAGAGGGGTGCAAGTGACAGAGACATCAAGCAGGACAATGGCCATCAAGACACCAAGAGTACCTGAGGGTGGAATCCGGGGGTGTCACAGGCCCGACGGGGTGGAGAGTCAGGGAAATGCCCCTTGTGGTGGCCTCCGTGGGCACAGCCTTCCTGGAGCGATGGTCTGGAGGCTGAGTCCAGGGCCAGGTGAGAGGGGCCCGGGAGATGACTGAGGTCCTCAGTGGGAGCCTGGTGCCTCAGCCTGCCAGAGGACAGACTTGATTTCCAGGAGAGGAAACCACTGTTGACCAGAGACCCCCACTACAGCCAGGAGGTAGGACCTAGAGCCCAGCAGGCAACCCAGGCGGCCAGGGTAGGAGCTGGAGGATGAGGAAGCGTGTGAGGCTCAAGGGCCAGGGCTTTCCCTAGGCACGGGTGCCGGAAGAGCTGCTGCCAGGGGGTACGGTAGGCGCCGAGGGACTGCTGGCCAGGCTGGAGCCTGGTGGAAGTGCAAGCCACCCTGCCGTGGCTCAGTGGTAGCCCTTACTGATTGCATCCACGCTAAACTGGGCTGCTGGGTGTAAGAGATGGATGACATGGCGTGGTGGTGCACGCCTGTAACCCCAGCCGTCGGGAGGCCGAGGCAGGAGGATGGTTGAGTTTGAGGCCAGCCTGGGCTACACAGTGAGCTCAAGGCCAGCCAGAACTGCATAGTGAGACCCTACCTCAAGAAAAAAAAAAAAGATGGCTGACAGGCCATGGCTGCGACCCCTGCAGCCCCCACCCCACAAGGACAACAAGAATACAAACACTCAGTCAACATTTATTGTCAATGTCTCCCAAACAGGTGAGCCCT
The DNA here is from genome assembly GCF_000276665.1 of Chinchilla lanigera. Lineage (NCBI taxonomy): Eukaryota > Metazoa > Chordata > Mammalia > Rodentia > Chinchillidae > Chinchilla > Chinchilla lanigera. The sequence goes on along the minus strand of NW_004955419.1, from coordinate 742,983 downwards.
GGGCCTGAGAGCTGGGCCTCCAAGAAGAGTGTCCGAAAGGGCACCCAATGTGGGTACACGACCGCACCCTGGTGGAGCTGGGGTCTGTCAGTCCTGCCCCGGGCGTTCCAGTCCACAGGTCTGGACTGTATCACACTCAGAAAAGCTGCCACTGTGGAGGCCAAGGTCATACGCCATCAGGGCCAGCTACACCCAACGTCAGCATGGGACAGCAGGAAAACTGAGGCAGGAGGGTGGACCCCAGAGGACAAAGTAGCATGGAGTCCACCAGGTCCTCTCCTTGCTGGCTGGGGGAAGAAGGAGCGCAGGTCCATCAGGTGTGAGTCCCAAGCAGTTCCATCTCCTGAGGGCTGCAGGGGCCACTGTGCCTGGACTGTCCTCAGGCTCTGACCTTCGGTCCCTGGCAGGGATGGTGACAGGCAGAAGCCTCACCCCTGCCGGGCCTTCACTGGGCCTTCTTGGTCACCCTCCGGTTCTTCAGCATCACGTAGGTGATGAACAATCCTGCAATACACAGAGCAGAGCAGCCAAGGAGAATCTGTGCTCAGGCCTGCCGGGAGGCCAAAGCAGGGCAAAATAACCCACAGGCAGGGCCATGCACCTACCCAGAAGCCTCCAGGGCAGCCGCTCATCTCCCCCATTCATCAAGCAGATACCCACTCACATTCATTCAATAATCCCCAAGTGAGAACCTACCATAGGCAATGTGCTGCACTTAGGTGTTTCAGATTCCATGGGGAACAAGAGCCACCTGTCCGTCCCTCGACTCAAGACACCTGTCCCCCTACCTAACCTGCCCACCACCCATCATCATCCGGTCATCTGATTGTCGATTCCCCAAGCACCAACTCAAGTGTTGCAGCCTGGGCTGGTGCTGAGGACGTAGTCACGATGAAGACACAGCTCCCATCCCTGGGAACCCACAAGACATGAAGAGGCGCAGGAGCTAAGTAGGGGTGATGAGAGGGTGTGAGGCGACAGAGGTGTGAGTAGTGATGATGGGCTGGGGGGCAGGAAGAGCGGGCACTTGCCGTTAGAGTCCCGGAGCCTGGGGCATTAGAGACCAGAGGCTGCAGACCTGCAGCACTGCATGAACAGGGAAACCCCAGGGACAGCTGGAGGCAAGGGGTCTCAAGCAGATGCCCAGCAACTGGCATCCTGGTGTGGAACCACGCTGAGGCAGCCTGGGGGACCATGGTGACCTACCCACAAACAGAAGCAGCAGCAGGCCCACAGCTAGGGGGATGGCGACGGCGTAGGCTCGGGGCAGGAAGTACTTGTGGATGATATGCTCGCTGTCGATGAACGGCTGACAGGGAGGGCAGAGCTCTGGTAAGCACTGTCCACTCTGCCCAGCTCCCAAGCCCAAATATCACACCCCTTCCGTCGAAGGCACAGACACCACCAGAACACTGGGAAAATGTCTCCTTTTCGTTTCTTTTCTTTCTTTGAGACAAGGTCTCGCTATGTAGTTCAAGGTGGCCTTGAGCTCACTTGGTAGCCCAGGCTGGCCTCGAACTTGCGGTGATCCTCCTGCCTCAGCCTGCCGAGTGCTGGGTTCACAGGTGTGCGCCACCACCCAGTAACTGCATGGTGCAGGGGGTCAACTTCAAGATCCAGAGCTGGGGGGAAGGGGAGGCTTGGGAGGGGAGACACATACCAAGAGAATCACCCAGACGGTGTAGTAGGTGAAGATGATCAGGCTAACGGCCAGGAGGCCGAGTCCCACCACCTGGTCTGTCCCTGTGGCCTAGAGAAAAGGGAGGCCTCGGCTGACGAAGTGACCACATTTCGTGCACCGAACGAAGGGGTGACGCAGGCAGTTTACGCCCTAAATTTCCCATTCATTCAACAGCTACGCAGTGGGCAGACTCAGCACCAATCCGCAGGCTGAGAAAGAGCGGGCTTCGGTGTTTTCACCCGTCTATGGGCCGGCAGGAGAGCAGCCCCATTTGAGAGCGCCCAAGCCCGGGCTCCTGAGCAGATCCCCCCGCCCCCGCCCCGGGAAATCCCTAACTCGGCGGCACTCCGCGCCAGCCTCACCATTTCCCCACTCAGCCACCCGAGCAGTAAGCCACATCCGGTTCCGGATCCGGGCTTCTGCGACTCCAGGCCGCAAGGCACGCAGGGAGTCGTAGTGCGCAGGCAGGCCATGGTCTACGTCATCCGAGACCCGCAGGCACCGCCTCCCTTTGTATGCCGGGAAATGTAGTTTCTCAAGGGCACCGTGAGGTCGTTTCCAGAAATCTCCCAAGGGAATGGGACTCAGCTGGAACCCAGACTTGCCTGGCCTTCTCGGCCATAGTCCTGTCCTCCCCTCTCTCCCAAACGTGCCTTGTTAAATATCTCATAGTGGGGCTGGGGATATAGCTCCGTGGCATTAGCACCTGCCTGGCAAACGCAACGTCGTGAGTTCGATCCCCGGTACCGCAAAAATAAATAAATAAATAAAAAAGAATAAATAAATAAATAAATATCTCATAGTTCCAAAGCGAGAGCAAGGTTTGGGGTCAGAAGTCCCACTTTTCAAACGGGACAAGTGAGGCACAGAGATCACAGAGTCTGGAACCTGGGAGTCTTATGTTCTGGTCCCGAGGCCCCAGTTTATCCGTTGTGGGAAACCTTACACAAACTGTTCACTGCCGCCTGGCTTGATGTGGGAGAAGAGGCTGGCCCAAGTCCGTAGGGATGGATTTCGATCGTCAGCGAGGGGGGACCTTTTTATCATTACCTGGCCTTCCCGGAGACGCTTGTGGGTGTCCCCTCCCTCCCTTCATCGCCTGCCTCCTGGGTGTCACAAGTTTCCTGCTGGCCCCATGGGCAGGTCCCTCCCCAGTCCTCAAGGCCCTTTCCCCTGAGAAAAGGGAAGGTTGGGCAGGGTAGTCCTTGATGCCTGGTACAGACTCCCACGCCAGCGGGGCTGGCTGCCTCCCACCTTTGAGCTCTCACAGATGTGAGACTCTTCTCCCTCGGACCTGCTTTCCAGCAGGGGCTCCCAGGCCTGTGCCCCACTATCCCAAGTGTCTCCATTTAGTGACCAATTGCAGTCATGGGGGTTGAACAGGGCCTTTAGATTGAATTACAACCGCAGCCTTTTAAAATTTTGAGACGGTCTTACTAAGCTCCCCAGGCTGGGCTGGAATCTGTGTTCCTTTCGTCTCAACCTCCCAGAGCACTAGGATCAAGGTGTCCACTACCATGAACTTTAATTAGTTGACTTTGGTGACCGAGGCCGCCTGACTGAGCTCGCTGGGAGCAGGACCTGTGATCTGCTGTAACCTGAGCAACCAGAGTGGGGCTTACACAGGAGTTTTGGATCAATCAGCTCTAAGATCTGCAGACTGTTTTTTTACATCCTGCAGTGCTAGAATCCAGGATTTTGGGGGCTCCAGCTTCTGTGAGGGTTATGTCGACGCCCTGGGCCTGGACTCTGCTTGGGCGTTAGGGAGAGACGAGGTCTGAGTGCGGCAGCATTCATCTTCTCGGGTCTTCCAAGCCTCTTGGTGACTATGGGGGCTCCCCTCCCAAAGCTGGACCAACCCTTATGGCCTACAGCTCAGTTCTCCCTCCAAACCCCAGCCTACTCTCCTTCCCCAGGGTGGTACAGAAGACACTGGTGATCAGCTCCTGTGATGAAAGGGGCTGTGGTGGGGGTTCAGCCCTGGAAGAAGTGGGGATGCTGCTTTGGGGGGGACCCTGTGACCTGATTCATTCCGATCTGGCCCTAGCCACTAAGTCTCCTGCCACCCACCTCCAAGCTCACTAAAGGCCCGGGAGAACTACCTGCAGGCTTGGACCTACGCTCCTGTGACTTGGGACAGGCAGAACACGGACGAAGGGACCATGCTGAGCCTCGAGGTATGACCTGCCAGGGGTGTTAGGAAGCCTGGGGACCAGCTGGGCGCGCTGCAGGTCAGGCTGTACACCCCGTTCTCGAGTGAATGCAGGCTCACTTGCGGCTGAGGCCACCTGCAGTTATTTATCCTCTGGGGTTAGAGCTGCCACTTAAGTGTGTAACTGTCAAAGAACTGCCCTTCTGGGCCTCAGGAATCTGGAGTGATGAAGGTGGTGTTTGTGACCATAGCTGGGGCTTGGAGATGCCGGGCTACCTACACCATCCCCATCCTGGAATGGTACCTTGCACATCCTGCTTCCTGGTAATAGCGTTGACCCCAAAGTCAATGTGGTAAAGCGACGTCATAAAAAAAAAAAAAGCAAAATAAACAAAAATCGCAACATTTAATTTCTCCCCAAACCAAGATGCTGACACAAGGCTGATTTCCCCTTACAATGTTATTTCTAGGAGGAAAGCTGGGACAGATACAAATACAGCCCATGGGATGGGGTGTGGTGGCAATAGTTAGAAAGGGGGGGTGATTAAAAAGAAAAAGTGACCCTCCCCATCACCTCCCTATGGACAGAAAACGGGGATATTTGCCATCCTGGCAGATTACGCCACGTGATCAGTTACGGGGTGACCAGGAGAAACAAATCTAAAAATATTGTATACCTTTATTTTAAATCTAGTAAAAATGTTAAAACTGTCTTTCAAGAAGATTCCAAACTGGCATTGCATAGACCAATTCCTTTCCAAAAATATCTCTAATATATCCTCTTTCTCTACATAGAATTTGAAGTCCAGGTGTGGGGGCACCTGGTAGAAATTCACTGAGCTCAAAGGAATCCTCAGGCTGAAAACAGGGCTCCCACGCAGGAACAAGGCCACTGCTCCGGGCCCTGGTTCCAGCCAGTGTTCATTTGGTTATGGCCGGATTCTCAGCCTGGTTCCCCCGGCCCTGGGCCTGGTGAGGGAGGACATGGCAGGCTGCTGCCTTCTGGATGACTGTCAAGTTCAGACTTCCATGGGTGAGCTAGCGTTCCTGGTTTGGGCATTTCCTTAGAATGCCAAAGTCAAATGCTTTGTGCCTAAAGCCCCGGAACTTGAATTTAGGCCCTTTACACTCTAACCACACCTCCCTCTGGGTAGGGTGAGGTCACAGCCCCAGAAGGCAAGTCAGTGCCGCCATCTTCTAGAGGTCACATCTGGAGAGAACGGCCAGCTTCCTTCAAAGTGCCAGGATTCTGCTGGGCGGGAGGGGACACTCGAGCTGACCAGAGCCAACCCAGCCAGAGCCCACACTCTGCCCTGCCTTGCAGGCACTTCCCAGCATTCACTTTCTAAAGGTTATTAGGTAATTAAAATGACGACAACAGAAGACCTACAAATGCTCTGGTCCCAACACCAGGGAGTTCCGACACCCGGCGCCCGCTCTTGCCAGCCGGGGCAGGGCAGCAGCGGGGAGGAACCCTCCCGACTTGGGGATGGCACCCGCACCGGCGTCCCGGCCCACCCGGGTCCCCAGCACAGCTGGGAGCAGCGGCAGACAACAGAGGCGCCTCCCCCTCAGCCAGGAGGAGGAAATATTGAACTGTGAACTCAAAAAAAAAAAAAAAAAGGCAAAAAGAAAAAACCTATAAAGCTAGGTAAACACCAGCCTGCTGGGTTTATACAAAATGAGGGCAACTTAAGGGGGTCGGGGGGTTTGTCTGGGCCTGGCTGCAGCCAGACCCTCCTTCAAGCAAGTTCCGAGGACCGGAGCCAAAGTGCTGAGAGCGGATGCTTTGGGGGAGCAGGGCAAACTGCTCCCGGCTGGGAAAGCGTGCCCTTGGGGACGCCCCCTGCCCAGCAGTGGGGGTGCTTCCAGAGGAGGGCTGAGGCTTGTCCGGCAGGAAGCCAGCTTCAGGCCAGTCCAGCCACAGCCTGCCAGCCTCACCAGCCTTGGCCCCAGCAGGGCTGCAGACCTGAGGGCACAGAGGGCTTTGCGCGCCTTCTTCCTGTGGAGAGCCAGCTGCTCAGGAGCCAGCCCCAGCAGGGGGCGCTGCGATGCTAGGGGCTCTCCCATCAGGCTAGGCCAGAGCCAGACAAGGCGGGGGTAGAGGCTGCTGGGTTCCAGGTTCTGAGGGCGGCAGACCCTGGGCCTGTGACTGCACAGCAGGCAGCGCCCAAGAGGCTTCAGGAGCGGTGGAGGGGCCAGAGGGTTGTGCTGGGGACATGTGCAAAGTGCAGGCTGCCAGGGTGGCAGGAGGACATTCGTCGGGGAAGCGGGAGGCTCAGTCTGGAGTGAGTTGGGCCTGAAGCCTGGCTCCCAGGAGGAGGCCGCCTGCGGGTCCCCTAGGACACAGGAAGGGACGGCGGACACGCTAAGCAGAGGGTCACAGGTGGCAGAGCTGAGGGCGGTCCAACCCTCCAGGGCCAGGGGAGACGGAGCGAGGCCCTGCTGGTGCCCCGCCGAAGCTAGCGCTCCTGCGGTGCATGGTCACAGGAGGAGCAGCCCCGAAGCCAGAGGCGCCCACACGCTGCGCAGGGGAGGGGTGTCACAGGGCCGCCCCTCCATCTTGCTCTCCGTGTGGGCCTGCCCACCCAGCCCACTAGTGGTTCGGAGCATTCACAGTGGTGCGGGGCCCTGGCGGCCAGAAGGGTTCCAGGAGGATGGGGACTGTGGACGATGCTCTGGGGGCGGGCAGCTAGCGTGCAGGGCGGGCACGGACGAGACGCAGCGCAGACCGGAGGGAGACGGTTCCTTGAAGAAGGGCGCAGGTCTGGCGCCCCCAGAGCAGGCCCCTCTCCAGCTGGACACCGCTCTTCAGTGACTTTCGATCACCACGGGCTCGTAGACCCCGGAGGAGACCCTGCAGAGGGGCGAGATGGCTCACGGTCGCCCTCATTGCTCCAGTTACTTGGCAGAGCCCGGGCCAGGCCCTTACGGGTCCCGCACAGACGGCACCAACAGCCGGTTTTGTGTGGGAGCTGAAACTGAACCTTCAAGATCTTAAGTCACTGCCACAGTGACAGAGATGTTTAGGTGACAGGGTCTGTGGGGTCCACAGAGCCGGCACAGCCAGTCACCAAGCCCTGCAGAGGACATCAGCTGCCTGCACAGCTGGGTAAGCCACTGACACTTCGTGATAACCCTGGCAGGGAAGGACTGTGCCCTACCCCCATTTGATAGATGAAGTAACTGAGGCCCAGCGGGACTGTGAGGTTCCCGAGAGGACAGGGGAAAGCCAAAGAGCCCGCTCAGGTCTTCCCCCGCTGAGGCCAGCCCCACCTGTGAGGCTGTGGATAGTGCTGAGTCTGAGCCCTCCTGGGCAGCGGCGGGGAGCCTCAGGGCTCCACATGCCATCCTGCAATGGTCTTGCTGCCCACCAGGCTGGTTTCCCATTCCCCACACCCCAGTTTCCTCGCTTTCAGAGGGGATTAGGGAGGGGTTTTTACAAGCTTCTCAGAGATGGCGGCTGTAGTTTCAAGCCTGGGCCAGTAGAGGTCAGCAGAGCAGCATGGGAGGGCAGGTCCTGGCAGCCCAGTCCCTTCTGCTGGGGGCCCAGGGTCAGGCAGCCCTTTCCCACAGCAGCGACGGAAAAGCTTTCCGCCATCCCACGCAAGTTCCCCTCGCCCACTCGGGGAACCTAAGGTGTGTGAGCCGCGCCTGAGGCGTGTGCTGTGCCCTGAGAAACCTGCAAGGGGACTTCGCAGACTGCGGCCCCTTCTGCTGCCGTTCACGGCCGGGTCCCCAGCACCTGGCTCAGCGTCTGCGGCGCGGCAGGTGCTCAGTAACTACTTCTGTGGTCACAAGGGAGTCACCCCCAGCACAGGTCTAGGAGTCTGCAGACCCGAGAGGGAGAAGGAACGAAGGGCCCCCCACGAACACGCATCAAAGCCCCTGTGCTACGCTGAGCCCCGGGCTGGGCACCTTCCAAGGGGAGCCTGGGAACCCACCCACTGGACAGATGGGACACAGGCTGAGAGACGTGGCCAGCCCAGGGTCACACTGCGGTGACAAGAACTAGCGTCCAAAGCCAGGCAGAGGTCTGAAAGCTCTGCCCCCACCACCCAGCCCTTGGCACTCCAGCCCCTACCTGTTGGCCAGCTGGATGCCACTCAGTGTAGCCGAGCCGTCGCGGCTCACGAACAGCCGGAGGTTGCTGTCTGTGGGGACACGGAGGACGAAGGCTGAGCGGACGCGGAACAGCCCGGAACAGGCGGCATGGCTCCCGCCAGCTCGGGGCGGGGAAGGCTCACCCTCAGTGTTGCTGCCCTCCGTGAAGTCCTGGCTCTGCACGATCTTCTCCACAATGTCGTCTGCATCAATCCGCGTGTCATCCACCCACGTTGGGTGGCTCTCCACAGAGTCCTTCTTCCGCCTGAGTGGGGCAGGGACGGTCACCACGGTCAGGGCAGCAAGACCGTCACAGCCCGGCACTTAGAGTATTCTGTGTGCGTCTACGCTGTACTTCGTGTGCCCCCTCCAGACGCTAAGGTGCAGGTGCTACTTAGCCGACGGGCTGAGGAGGGCACGGGCTCCTGGGAGGTTAGGGAACTGCTCAAGGGCACACGGATCTGAGGCCCACAGACCACGTGTTTACAGAGGCACAAAACTGGAACAATGGGCTTGGGGCTGTGCCCGGTAAGACCGGCATAACCCAAACCTCTAGGGTGGGCACCTACCGTCCCTACGTGACAGGTGGAGGACAGGTTCAGGGACCCACGGGGAGCCAGGGACTCACCGAAAGGAGCGGTCTGACAGGTGCAGGGGCCGGGGGGGTCTCGGTGGCTTCTCGGGGGGCCGGTGCTCACGCTCGCCGCCCTCGGGGCCCTCCACAGCTGGGCCCAGGCCACCGGAGGCGCTGCTGCTGGTGGACGTGTTGCGGCGGTGCGTGAGGTCCGACAGGCTGGAGGAGCACGAGTGCTCCGTGCTGTAGCCTGGGAGTGAGCAGCGCAGGGAGCGTCAGACCTGGGCGTTCCAGGCGGCAGGGGCTGCGGGCGCAGGGCCAGGCCACTTACCAGAGACCTTGGACTGCTGGCTGGCATAGCTGGAGCTGCGCGAGTGGCCGGAGTGTGGCACTTCCTCGGGGCTGGACAGGTTCTGGTCTGGCTCCTCCAGCAGCCCTGGGGAAAGGGGACACAGGTTACCCAGCGGGGTCCACCCTCTCCCCTCACACCCTCTTGCTAGCTTCCTGCAGGGTGCTCCGTTTTACAGACTAGAAAACTGAACAGCGGCCCCCTGTGCCAAGCCACAGATCACCCTCTGAGGCTGGGTCGCTCATCCTGAACACAGGTGGGGACCTCCTCACAGTGCACCTGTCTCAGGTTGGCGAAGAGGAAGAGCGCTCTATGCAACGTGAGCTGCATTCACTCCTAACAGTGAGCGGCGCAGGCAGGGACGGCACACATTGAGGCTGGGCCCATTTACAGGTGAGAAAGGGCTTGTCTTTTACACTAGACCTACTGTGTGGTGCAGCATGCCTGTAATTCCAGCACTTGGGAGGCTGAGGCAGGAAGGAGCACTGTGACTCTGAGGTCAGCTTAGGCTACACACTGAGTTCAAGGCCAGCCTGCACTACACAGCAAGATCCTGCCTCAAAAACAAAACTAAAATTAAAAAATCCCATTAGACCCTCAGAATGTGGGAGGCAGAGGGCGAGCCCCATTTAAGGCAACAGGAACGGGGACTCCCAGATAGAGCTGCACAGGCAAAGGTCCTGAGAATGCAACGAGCCTGGGTTTGCGGAGCTGGAGTAAACAGGGTGAAAGAGAAGGGGAAGGAGGAGGGGAGCAGGCCAGGCACCCCCCCCAGGCTAACAGCTTCCAGGCACATTTTCCGGCACTCTCCGTAGGCACCACCAGGTCCTCTGCAGACGGTGGGGCCAGTGGACACTCAGAGCCCATCCTGCGCGGGAGAGGTGCCCCAGGGGCACCATCTGTGCTGGGATGGCCTCGTCCCCAGAACCCTCTTCCCTGAGCTGGACAGCAGCAGTACTGGGGTGCCCCTGCCTGTAGCCTCCAGGCACAGCGGGCAAAACCCCAGCTTTCTGCTTTGGACCTTGCCTGGCCGGGTATGCAGGAAAGACAGGTGAGGAACAAGCTGGGCCCCGGAAGTCAGAGGTCCTTCACGCTCTCAGCCTTCGGTCCACAACGCCCAGCAAGCATCTGTCGGGCTGCCTTGGGCCTGTGCCCTAATTGCTTATTTTTTCTTTTGCGACAGGGTCTCACTATGTAGTTGAGGCTGGTCTTGAACTCACTATGTAGCCCATGATGGTGCAGGACTCATGGCCACCCCCCCACCCCGCCTCAGGCTCCCAAGCGTGAGGGTTACAAGTATGCACCACAAGGCCCGGCTCCAGTCACTCTCGTGGCACGGATCAGGACGCAGGTGCGCTCTGCTCACTGATCAGCTTGGGGCCTTCTGCCTCTCAGCCGAGCCCACCCTGGGGGTCGGTGGGGCTGAGGCTCACGCCTCTGGAGCCCTGCCACAACCCTGCACAGTGACAGATCCCAACTGAGGGCCAGCAAACACTTGCAGGCAGGCCAGGGCCTCCTCTGTGGGCAGCACCAGCCCTCCGCATGGCCACACTACTGCCTCTGGGGATCTGGGATCCTTCTCGGTGTCCGTAATATTAGCACTAACAAGAATTAAGATCCAGGCCTCGACTGCAATCCCAGCACTCAGGGAGGCTGGGGCAGGAGGATCACTATGGAGTTTGAAGTCAGCCTGGGCTACGTGAGTAGAAGGCCAGCCTGAACTACATAGCAAGACCCTATCTCAAAAAAAAAAAAAAAAGAAAAAAGAAAAGTGATAAGAGACAATGCCAGCTAGCCAGCCAAGTACCTAGTCCCAGGCAGGATGTAAATGTATTTAGTTAGCTCAGCTAGTACCTGAAGGAGACTAGGGTGTAGTTACTATTAGCAATTCCGTTTTCCAGAGGACACTGAGACTACAGAGGTGCAATGGCCAGTCAAGGTCACAGCAATTGGGAGGGCATGGCTCCCAGGTCAGCCCCCAACAGGCACACTCCAGGCTGCAGCTTGCAGCGGCCCTCCCAGCACACACAGATCCTCTCTGGGCCTGTGGTCCTGCTGCCTCATCTGCAGGGGAAACACCTGGGGGTCACCTACAGCTACACGAACACCTGTTTCTCATATCTGGCTAGAGAGCCACAAAGGCAACTGCTGTGACCCTGGGGCAATGGAGGCCTGACCAGAAGCACCTGCTGTCAGCAACCAGCCTCCCCCACAAGCACCCGCCCAGGACACTGCTGCGGTGAGAGTCGGGCCCCTGGCAGGGGAGGCGCAGGCAGGCGGGAGACGGTACCTGAGCCGAGGATGGTGGGCCGGGCCTTGTGGGGCCGGGACCCTGTGAGGGAGTTGGCGCTGCTGCTGCCACCACTGCTGGTCCCACCACCTTTACACGTCAGCTGCAAAGAAGCATCCTGGCCGGGGATGGAGATGGACTTGGCAGTGGACGGTGGCCTGTTGGGGGGGAGGTGTGACTGGGGTGTCCCATCCTCGGATCGATGAGGGCAGGGCGCCCATAGCCCGGAGGCAGGAAGAGTCCCTGTCCCCCCACCACTGTGCCAAGGGCCGAACTCCCAAGCCCCAGGGGGCTGGCTGGCACTCACGTCTTAAAGCAGGGGTCTCCAGAGAGCAGGAACATTCCAATGGTGATCTGGGGAAGAGGGGGGACTCAGCGCAGGCACAGCCGCCTACAGTCTCCCGGCTCCAACCTCAGAGGGGCTGGGACCTCAGGACCCACCCGCCCCTTCCTGGCTAGGGCTGCAGCTGCTGGACTCCTGGAGCCCGACTCCCGTGTGGAAGAGAAAGGAAGCCCCAGGCCTGCCTGGTGGGGGGCTGGTGAGCTTCAGGGAGAGGAGGGTCGGCTGCTGAGTGCGCGCCATCCGTGCCTGCTACCTCACATCACGACCCAGCTCTTCCGCAGCATGGCCCAGCTGGCCGTGGGGCACAGTGCCAAGCCTGGGAGATCACGGAGCCCCATGTGGGGGTGGGAATACACAGTGACATTTGTAGGGAAAGTTTGAGGACTCAAGCAAATCACAGAGCCAATTAGAAATTTGGTAGGGGGGGCTGGGGATTTAGCTCAGCGGCAAAGCACCTGCCTGGCAAGCGCAAGGTCGTGAGTTCGATTCCTGGTACCGGAGAAAAACCAAAAAAAAAAAAAAAAAGAAATTTGGTAGGGCCGGGGATATAGCTCAGTGGCATAAGTGCCTGCCTGGCAAACACAAGGTCCTGAGTTCAATTCCTAGCACGAAAGAAAAAAAAAAATTAAATTTGTCAGTCGGGCATGGTGGCTCATGCCTGTAATCCCAGCACTCGAGAGGCTAAGGCAGGAGGATCCTTGCAAATTTGAGGTCAGCCTGGGCTACAAAGTGAGCTCAGGCCAGCTTGAACTGCATAGCGAGACCCTGTCTCAAAGAGACCAAAAAGAAAAGAAAAGAAATTTGGTATTCACTTGGGCAAAGACCTTGGCAATGGCCCAAACATGGCAAAGTCTGGGTCCCAATATCTGGGAGGTGGAATGACAGTAGGAAAGGGCTGCTCTGATCCCAGCACCCCTGACCTATGTGGGGACCACCAGGCTGAGGGTTTTACGGATGATTTCACTTGGCCATGAGGGCAGCCTACGAAGTACATGACACCAAGATTACAGGTGAGGGAACTGAGACTCCGGAGCGGCGGGCTGTGGGACAGCGGACTGAAGGCAAGGCCACCTGACCCCGAGATGCCTCCATCTGTACTGGCCGAGAGTGTGCAGGGCCCACTAAGGGGAAGACTACCCAGACCCTGGCCCTTTCTGGGTGCCTCTGGAGCCTGAGCCCACCACCTCATGCCCAGCTCCACCCTGAGGCAGCTGGCACCCTGTCGGCGCTTCGAGATGACACTGGGACACAGCCAGGTGGAAGGGTGAAGACGGCCGTGCTGGGAGCACATGCCCAGACATCTCTGCTCCTAAGGGGCCAAAGAGAAGCTGTCCGAGGCCGGAAGCTGCGCCAGCTGGTGAGGGGCAGCCCCTGGGCCCTCGAACCATGGCGAGTGTGAGTCTAGGACATCAGTTCTTCCACCAAGGCCTACCAGGAGCCAGGTGGTACCCAGGCACCCAGAGCAGTGTTTAGGAGCTGGGCTGTGGAACCCAGTGGCAGCAGGGCCAAGTGCCAGCCTGCCCACTCCCGCGGCAAATAATTGCACTTCTTGTTCCCCATCCCATGCAACCTGGGGCACACCGGGGCAGCTATGAGACAGTAGACACGGCACTCAGCACAAGCTGATCTTGCAGAGGGGCTTGCCCAACCCTTACAGACTGCCGCGACCTACCCTCAGAAACGTGTGCAGAAACAGCCCGATCCCAGAGCGCACATCTTCCCCACGCCCCCTGCAGCCTGGCCAGGTGGGAAGCTGTACTTTTAGCAACCCTCTGGGGGATTCTGATAAGGATTCCGAGGTGGAGGTCGTGGTGGAAGAGGCAGCAAGGTGCCCGGTACCTTGAGGATGGAGTTGTCCTGGCGGGTGTTCTTCGTGTCATACCCCTCTAGCAGGCAGCAGCGCACCGTGGAGCCTGAGCCCGCAAACTCGGCCAGGTTCAGGTCGGCGAAGCCCAGCTGTGAGGGAAGAGGCTTGTTGGAGGCTGCGGGAGTGTGGTGCACGGCCGGGAGATGCCACAAGGGTTAACGGGGCTGGGGTGGTGAAGGGAGGGCAGGCCGAGCCCCTGGGCCCGCCCCGTGGCCCCGACTGGTTGTTGCGTAACTGGGTCCCGAGGATAGGACTCTGGGTCGGCAGCACCGATGTGGCAAAGCTAGAGCTCGCGTCCCTGAGGGGCACAAAGCACCCTTTGTGCCACATCCCAGTGTGCACCGGGCCAGTGCTCCCGAGATGAAAGGGCATTGTTGTCTGTGACACAGATGCATTGTTCCCTGGGAAACAAGGCTGTGCTGTGGGGAGCTGCCCGCAGAGCAGGGAGGGGAGGAGGGAAGGCCCGTGGGAACCTGGCAGCAGGGTGGGCTGATGGGACATGGAGTGGGGGGCCGGGAAGGGAGGGGACCCTGCAGAGTGAGCAGGATCCCCAGCAGAGTCCCCTGCTGGGGGCTGGAGAAGCTGGCGGGCAGAGCCCAGGGTCTGTCCAGGGGACTCGGGCTGCTCTTTGGCAGGGAATGGGCTGGAAGGAGGCCACACCTGCCTGAGCGGAGAGGAAACTCAGGGTGAGTGAGGGACAGGCTGGGGGACTTCAGGGACAGCCAAAGCAGGCAAGGACAATCACCGAGCACCAGCCGCACACACGTCTCTACTGTGGATAAGGGGCACAGGCTCCAGGTCCAGGGAGCTGGGCCTGGCTCTCAGCCTGCACTGACCCCCAGGAACCAGATGAGTGCGGGCGGGGGGCAGGGAGAGGCTCGCCGGCACTTCCTCTTCATTGCAGATGAGGAGGCAGAGGTCAGGGAGGGGAAGTGACTCGATCAAGCACACAGAGCCCGACCTGCAAACAGGATGCAAACTAGACCTGATCAGAACCAGGACCTGACACCTCCCTGGGCCTCAGTGTCCTCCCGTGTAACGGGGTGTAAAGCCTATGACAGAGGCGCCACTGCCGAGGGTGGCACGTCCCCTGGCCGCCTGGTCAGCACCCGCCGGAACAGTCCAGGCCGTGTGCTGGTAGTTTCTTCCCCAACTGGGTGGCTGTCCTCAGCCGCATCAGCCGATACAAACTAATACTCCGACAGGCCTCCCTCCCCAGCTAGCTCTGGCCACCCTGCCCCCTGGTTTTGTGTTTTTGGTAGGAGGAGCTGTGGAGCCCAGGGCCTCAGGCGTGCCAGGCAAGCTCTCTCGACCAGCTCCATGCCAGCCCCGCACTCTGCAGGGTTTGCTCTGGCCAGCTGCGAGGCCACAGCACTCTCCTCGGGCCTTCCAGACTGGGGTGCTGCGGGGGAGACCGAGAGCGCCCCAGAGAGAAGGGCCCAGAGAGGGCAGGGCCTCTTGTCCTGCTCTTCCCCACAGTAAAGGCCGCGCTGGTCGGGGCGGACGGAGCCAGGCTGTGGAAACCTGGCAGCAACACAGTGTCCAGTACCGGGACCGGGGAGGTCAGATGTCACTGGCCACGCAGCAGGATGCTGCTGCAATGAGAAAGCACACAGACACCTGTGATGGCACTCGTGACAGACCCGGCAAGCGAAGAGCTCAGCTGCGGGATGTGTGCAGGCGCACGAGCACAGCGCTCCAAGCAGCCTTTTATTTACTGCTGTGCAGAGAGGACTTCTTTTCTTTCTTTCCTTAAAAGGTCTGGGGCTGGGGGTGTGGCTCAGGGGCACAGCGCTTGCCTAGTATGTGAGGGGTTCTAGGTTCGAGCACTAGCACCACCCAAAAGGCCTGGAAAGACCCGAACCGACACGACAGGACAGTCCCGCGAGGGGGAAGGGAGGAGGGGGGTGGTGAGGGCCTTTTCATGAAGAACACCACCCCACTGTACTGCAACGAGGGAACGCTGCTGCCATGTCAAGTGCTGACGACCAGTAAGGATATCCCACGGAATGGGATCTTATGGAGGGCTCGCTGTGTCCCGTTTAGGGGAGAGATGGGCTGGAAGTCCTGTGCTACCCATGCCACCCTGCCCTTCACACAGCCCCTCTTACCTTAGAGTAAGCCTTTCCACCTTTCAGCTCCTGCACAGGGAGGGAAACACAAACAGCACGATCACTAGGGAGCGCCACATTCCTTGCGGGTCTCCCTAGGTCCCCCGAACTCTGAGCACCAGCACGGGGACATGAAAAAGAGCAGAGCAACTCCCCACATTTTCCTCTGGAGGGAACAAGTCGGGGGAGGGTCCCAAAGCCCCCCAGACGCTCAGCCCCACACCCACCCTCAGTCCCCGCTCACAGCACCCCTCGCCCAGGTCGAGCAGCCCGGCCTCACCTTGCGCACAGACACGCGGAAAATGCAGGGGTCCAGCAGGCCAGTGGCCGGGTTGGCACTCATTTTACACACGAAGGTGAACCTCTTCCGCCAGCGCACGCAGTTCTCCTGTACCTCCTCCCTGCAGAAGGCCGGGCAGGTGAGTAGGGAGCGAACAGGCACAGGGTCAGTGACCATGGGGAAGGTAGGCACACGGCCAATCCCTAGCGGCCTTGCTGCTCGTGGGAGGAAAGGCAGCTCTCATTTTTCACTCTGTATCACAAAGTGACCGTCTCTTTACAAGACTGTGCCAGCGTAACTGTTGTAAAAACATAAAAAGCCATGTACTAGGTACTGAAACATCACAAGGCAGGTCCTCAAGCCAGCTCTGCCACATGCCAGAGCCCCTTCGCCGCCCCTGACAGCAGCAACGTCCACAATAAGCCCAACAGCTGATGCTGTATGATGCTTCCCACGTGCCAGGCGGTGTTCAAAGAACTGAAAAGCCAGTGGCCACTGCACCCCACTTAGAGTGCCAGAGATAGGTGATCACACCCGTGCCAAAGCCTTCTAACCACTGTCCAGGCAGCTGGTATCCTCACCCCTCCCCCAGAGACAATGGGAGCTCTGGGGGCTATGTCACCCTCCTGAGGCCAGTCCTGGCAGGGGCAGAACAGGGACTGAACCAGCTCTGGCCCTTGGCCTCCCTGACACTAACGGAGGGCTGGAAGCACAACCACAAACCCAGCACTCCTAACGGGCGACACCTTGTGTCAGGGAGGACTGGGAGCCTCTCCCGGAGGCTGTGAGGCTTGGCAGGATCTGGAGGCAGAGGGGGCACATGGCAAGAGCTCTGCACTCTGGAGCAGTGCCCTGTGCCCCCAGCCCTGGTACAGCCGCTGCTCAGGAAGGGTGGGGTGGTGAGAGACAGTATCTCAGCTCATCTCACCTAACCGGACAGCCAAGTGGACAGCTGAGGAAGCGACCTCTCTACACCCTGGGCTGCCCACAGAACATGGGACAGCTGCCAGACCGGTCTGAGTCAGGCAGCTCCCGAAGGGAGAGCCCCAGAGAGCGTGTCGGGGGAGCCCACAGCGCCCTCCTGCGTGTCCAGGGCCCCCAGCGCAAAGGTTAGACAGTTACCGCACATGACTCAGCTACTCCACCCCCAGGTACACAGCCCACAGAAAGGAAGCCTGTGTCCACACAAAAACTTGCACTCGCACAGCAGCATTAACCACCATAGCCAGAGTGGAACCAAGCTGGACACCGGTGTGCGCCTGTAATCCCAGCACTGAAGGTTGAGGTACGAGGGTCACAAGTTCAAGTTCCACCAGGACAGCACTGTGAGACCCTGTCTCACAATTTAAAAAAATAAAATAAAAAGGGTTGGGGCTGTAGCTTAGTGGTGGAGCTCTTCTGAGTTCAATCCCCAGTACAGATTAAAAAAATAAATGAATAAAAAGAGAGAGAAAGCAACCCAAAAGTCAACTGGAAAATGGACAGTACCATGAGGTCTCTTCATATGATGGAATAAAAAGAAAATGCAGAACATATCCATACTACAATGTGGGTTAACCCTAAAAAGATTAACACTATGGGAAGGGAGGCAGACACAAAGGACAATATGGCATCTGGTTTCATTTACCAGGAAATCCACAGATGCAAAGTGCACTGGTGGTTGCCATGGGAGGGGGACACTGGAGGAAATGGAGTGACGGCCAATGGGTATGAGTTTCTTGGTGGGATGAGGGAAATGCTCTGCAAATGACTCCAGTTATGGCCGCAGGGCCCTGGATAGGCTGGGGTGTAGCTGAGGGGTAGAGCACCTACCAACCTATGTGAGGCCCTGGTTCCATCCCAGCACCACCAAAACAAACGATAAAAAATTAAAAATAATCTCTGTATTTCATATTTTAAACCTGTGAATCATGTGTTCTATGAATTACACCTCAATAAATGTCTCTCCCTAATAATGTCATGGCGGGTCAGATGAACAGAAACGGAGAATGCAGGGCAGTGCAGGTGGGCGCTGAGTAGAGATGGGAAGGCGGAGGCTGCTGGTTAGGATGACGGCCCTTCCGGCAGTGACACCTGCTGAGGCTTGGAGTGAAG
>NW_004955419.1:707846-724911 GCF_000276665.1 Chinchilla lanigera | reverse complement strand
CTGTGGCTTAGGCAGGGGCAGAGCGCAGACATGCAGCAGGCAGGTGGAAGGTCAGAGAACAGAGACCTCTCAGCAGGCAGAGGCCAAGCCTGCAAGGTGGAGGCTGGGGAGCAGTGCATTACACCTCTCCTCCACCTGGCCTGGGGTCCAGTAGCCGCTGGGGACAGGGAGTGGAGGCTACAGTGGTTGGGGCGTGCCTAGACACCCATCTGAGGAATGAGGGCTAGTGCCTGGGAACGAAAGCTGGTAGCAAACTCAGTCACAGGCTCTCTCCCTTCCCTTTTGAGAGCCTGCCATGGGAACGCCCTGCCAGGAAGCCTGAGGCCCATCTGTGGTTCCTGTGATCCTGCCAGGCCGGGGTAGAGAAAGCCACGTGGAGCTCTCCCAGACTCAGGTGACAGGCGTGTTCCTCCTCCTCAGGAAGGTGAGTGGGGCAGGACTCAGGACCACGGGATCTGCACGGGGCCTCCCTCCTGTTTAAACAGCGGTCTACACAATCACCTATCAGATGTCACCACTCCCACAGGAAAAGGCTTGCAGCCTGGCCCGGCCCATCCCAGGGGATCACAGTGAGGGTGAAGTCAACACCACACAGTGTCCCACCATGCCCCGACTCTACAACACTGGCAGGTGGCTGTTTTCCTGGCCCCTGCCCTTTTCTTTCTTTTTTTGGTCTTTTTGAGACAGGGTCTCACTATGCAGTTCAGGCTGGTCTTGAACTCACTTTGTCGCCCAGGCTGGCCTCAAACGCAAATTGCAACAATCCCCCTACCTTGGCCTCCCAAGTGCTGGGATTACAGGGGTATGCCCCCACGCCTGGCCCTGGCCCTCTTTTTGGGTAAGGAAAGTGAGGCTCAGAAATGCTGCACAGCTCACCCAAGTACCAGAGCTATGGGCAGCAGAGCTGTATTAGCCCCAGGTCCTTCTGTGTCCAGGGTCCGTGTCACAGACTGGCAGCCACAGCCACCTCCAGGACCGCAGGGCTCCCTCATCAGACCCAGGGCCCCTCAGTGGGCACCCTCAGATGAGTAGAAGGGGCCCCAAGCACAGGATGGGGCAACGAGGTAGGGTGAGGGGTGCTCATAAATAAAAGCAAGAGAGGGAGGATGAGGCAGGAGGATCGCCCTGAGTTTGAGTTTGAGGCCAGCCTGACATAAAAAGCGAGACTCTGTCTCAAAAAACAAAAGTAACAACAACAACAACGAAGATTAAGGATGGCAAGTGCCAAGCAGAGAGCTGTGAGCCCCAGTGGGCAAGAGGCCAGGTCAGGTTTGAGGAAATCTCAGGGCCTTCATTCATTCAAACTCTTTTACTAAGAACCCACTGCATGTCAGGCACTAGTGAAGGCCCTACAAACTAAGCAGTACACAGAGGAAAGAGAAAGTCCTGTCTTGGAGAGGCTGAGGGGCTGGCAGTCGGTAGCAGACAGAAGCAAGCAAGGTGAGCCTGGAGGCGAGAGGTGCTGTGGGAAAAACGAACTGAGGAAGGAGGCACAGTGTGCAGGCAGGGGAGGCGTGCAGGAAGGATGACCAAGGAAGGTCTGAAGGAGGTGATACTGGAGCAAAGAGCTGAAGGGGCTGACAGGGAGCCACACAAGGTACCTGGAGAAGAGCAGTCCAGGTGCAGGGAGCAGCGAGTACAAAGGCACCACGCAGGAACGCGCCTGACCTGTGCAGAAGCCCAAGGAGGCCACTGTGGCCGGAGCAGGGACAGTGAGGAGCAGAGCGGTGAGGAAGGAGACCAGAGTCTCGACCTCAAACTGACAAAGGAACTGGGCGGCTACACCGGGACCTAGAGCACCCACGTGTGTGAGAGGGGCCACAGTGCAGCAGTAACAGCGGGGCAAAAACGGGAACAAATCAAATGTGCTACAGAGAACTGTCCAAGGGCACGGAGCAGGCAGCTGCTAGAAGGAAGGGGAGGGAGACAGGGAGACCCACACTCACCAGGAGGGAAAGATGGCCCCTTCCTACCTAAGGGAAAAGCAAGATGGAGAAGGGGCTCTCTTTTATTTACTTTTTTAAAAACATTTTTGAGACAGGGTCACTATGTAGCCCAGGCTGGCCTCAAACTCATGGCAATCCTCCTGCCTCAGCCTCCCAAGTGCTGGGATTATAGGCGTGTGCCACCACACCAGCCTTACTTTTAAAAACTGACAAATGCAAATGTCCACGTGCACAAAGGAGACTGGAGATGCTCATGTCACACTGTGCCGACTGGGCCTGCCGGGGGCCAAGGGCCCATACGCAACAGCAACACGAATCGCTCCAATGACCAGCGGCACAGTGAGCCACCTAGAAGTTATCAATTAAATGTTTATCAGTGAAACAAGACCATCTGCCTTGCAGGACCAGCTAAAGAGCTACAGCTTCACTCTTTTTTTGTTTTTGTTTTTTTTTTCCGGTATCGGGAATCGAACTCACGACCTCACGCTTGCCAAGCAGGCGCTGTGCCGCTGAGCTAAATCCCCAGCCCCAAGAGTTACAACTTTAGAATGACAAAACCTAACCATGTGTGAAGTCCTGGCTTCAACCCTTAGCACCAAAGAGAAAAAGTAAAATAACAAAACCAAGGCCCAGAGGAGTCCATCTCTTTGGCCTAGGCACGTCCTGGCTGCCTGGACAAGTGGCTCATTCACACTGGAGGGAAGGGACATCGGCCAGAGGGAAAGGACAGCCCAGCCAGGTCTGACTACGGCGCAGGTACGGGGCGCCACTTTCTCAGTTCTTGACTAACAGTTATTCCCATAATCAAAATTTAAATTGAAAAACGAGAAAAAGGGATGAGGTTAGTAGAGCTGTTTATGAGCAAAAGGAATCTGCACTACAGCCACCTGACTGAGGCCTGGCCCACACCTGCCCCCCTGAAGTACTGCACGTGGGGGCACCCTGTGCCTGCTGGCGGGGCAGGGTGCTGGCCTGGATGGAGTGGCTGTGCGGCCCTCCCAGCCCAGTTTCAGGGTGTGCTTTCAGCTCCCCGCTGCCTGCCAGGGACAGGTAATTACAGAGACTGGTTTCGTTTTTAGCTTTAAGATATACAATTAGACGTGCAAATCCCAGCAAGGCAGGGCAAGCCCTCTACCCACGGCGGCTGTCGTGGTCATCACAGAGGCCCCATTCAGCTATTTCTGAGCTTTCCTGAAATAGAACAGAGCACCCCACCAGACTAGTGTCCTCAGGACTCCCCCGAGCTCTCCTGGGCTTGGGGAGACCAGCCCAGCCACCACAGCCTGGCCCGCTGGCCCATCCCAGGCATCCGGGCCAGGGAGTGCGGGGACCAGGACCCAGATGCTGAGCCGGGTCTCTGCGATGCATCTGCAGATGTACGGTGGGCGCCAGCTTAGGGTGTAGGGCACAACGTGAGTTCACCTTCTAGAGGAGCCTCTGGTGGCCTGGGGTAGGCAGGCGTTAGGCAGAAAACGACTGAAAGCTGCTGGGGTTTCAAGAGAGGAGAAGGGCTACAAGAATATGGTGGCAGAACAGGGATGGAGGGGTCGGGCAGTGGTGTTGGAGCTGGACCCCAAGTCTGGGGTGAAGATTTGGGAGAAGGATGTTTCAAGCAGTGGGAAGACCCAGAGGAAGGGT
This sequence comes from Chinchilla lanigera, assembly GCF_000276665.1. NCBI lineage: Eukaryota > Metazoa > Chordata > Mammalia > Rodentia > Chinchillidae > Chinchilla > Chinchilla lanigera. The sequence goes on along the minus strand of NW_004955419.1, from coordinate 721,327 downwards.
GTGGCTCTCAGGGCAGCAGGAAGAGGGCTGGGGTTGGGGTGAGGCTGCCAAGCAACAGCGAAGTCCCAACTCCGGGAGCCTCAGCTTGCCTGTAAAAGGGGGCTCTCGCCTGCTGCACGGGCGTAGGGGTGGCGCCACGGTGCCTGGGGGTGATCCCATGGTTCCGTCTCCACTGCTCAGCCCCAAGGTGATGCAAGGCATTCTGCCAGCACCGTGGGTGAGGCCACCTCTTCCTCCAGCTCACCTCACCATGTCTCAGGACACCAGGCCCAGCACCGGGCCATCATCAGGGCCCCACGCAGACGGGACTGCATCTCCCGTCTCTGTCACCACTGTCTGTCCCCAGGGCCAGGATGAAGCTGGCAGAGGGGTTCTGCTCTGTGCTCTCGCAGAGAGGCTGCTCTGGAGCACGCTCCCCTTCGGTGCACCTTTACTCAGTACTAAAATGATTGCAGAGCCTGAACTCGCTCTGCGAGACACGTGTTCTGCCCACATCCTGGCCACGGTCCTGTGAGGTGTGCACCACTCATCTTGGTTTTCCAGACAAGGAAACTGAGGTACACTGAGGGTGGGCCAGACCCAAAGTTCTGCACACCATTCTGGACGCTGCTGAGGTGCCTGCCATCACAGCCACCCCTTCCCCCTATCCTTGAGTCAGCTGCCCTCAAAAGCAGGAAGCTAAGTGGTGCACTCTCTCCAGCAAGGAAGGCTCCTGGAGAGACCTGGATGCTGTGAAGGTGACGGGCCAGGCTGAAGTGAGACGCTAACCTCAGCTTCTCAGATGGTGACATTTGGGGCTCACAGCAGGACATGTCCACAGCCTGCGCTCCATTGTTCCTGGAAGTCAGCTCCCTGCCACATCCCCAGCACTGACCGGGCCTGACGGTGTCACTGCCAGGCAAGCGACAAGACCCTAGAGCCATGGCAGCCCTGGGTTCCTGTAAGCAGGTGACGAGGGGTTGTGCTGTGGGAGCCACCTCCTGCCCACAGGCCCCAGAGAGCAACGGGCCCATGGGGCATCTCCCGAGTAGGAGCCAAGGTGCGCACAGACGGCGTCATCACAGAAGCAGAGAGCCCGGCAAGGGGAACCCTGGGGATCGATGGGGTGACCCAGCTTACGACAGGGCTGTGTACAGGGCCTGGGGTGACCCCACGGCTGCCCTCAGCACGTCACGTTCTCAGTTGTGAGAACCCACTAATGCCTCTGCTCACCACCACCGTGTGCTCAGCACGAGGCCTGGTTCTGCCGGGACCAGGTGCGGACTGACACAGTGGGGCACGAGGCCCAGCAGAACGGCGGCTCCCGGACTTGAGTGAGCATAAACACATCCACCAGCTTGTCACATGTGCAGATGCCCCGGAAGCCCTGCCAGAAGCACGGACTGTCAGACAGGGCTTCTCTACCTGAGGAGCTGTCCTATGCGCTGTGCGACGTTTAGCAGCACCCTGCCGGGCACAACCTCAGGGCTGACGACCAAAAATGTGTCCAGGTTTTGCCAAACTACCACAGGTGACCACTGCTGCAGGCCTGGGAGGTACTGTTAAAACCAGGTGACTCTGGAACAGGGAGCAGGGTGCCTGACACAGCTGTGCCTCCCAAGAGGGACCCAGGACCTTCCAGCCCAGCTGTGCTCTGGGTTCTTCAGAGGTCTGGTCCCTGATCAGCCCTTGTAAGAAAAGGTCTCCGGAGCAAGCTCCATCACATGGGTCCCTGCCTGCTGCCCAGCCTACCCCTCCTGGCCGTGCCCATGCCTAGCCGAGTCCCAGGAGCCGATTCCTGGAGGAGCAAGAGGCTGTAGTGATGCAATCTAGGTTCCTGGCTGATGAAAGCCAGTTCAGGCTGGGAGAGCGAAAGTCTAATAGGGAAACAATTTAAATCCACAACATCTGCCAGTGTTTCCCTGAAGAGAAGTGAGCGCAGCCGCCTGGGGAGGGGCCCGCCCCAGGACCAGCCAAGGCATCCGGCCAGGGGCTGTGGGGTGAAGAGCCAACGTGGCAGCCCAGCAGCACAGGACACTGCCAGGAGTTCAGGGCCACATGCAGGGAAGCAGCTCGTACAGCGCTGGCACGCCAGCCCCTCCTCCTGCTGTGAACAGCGAGAAGTTCCTAGAAGCCAAAGCACTTGCTGGTGCCTGACAATGAAGCACTGGAGGAGCACCCAGGAGCCCCACGCTGCTGTCTCAGCTCTCCTGCCAATGAGCCTTGAGGATGGCTCAGGCGCAGATGGGCTGGGGGTAGAAGCTGACACCAGCAAGTGACCCAAGCAAGCAGAAGAGACAGCCCACGGGGGATTCAGAAACTAAGGACAAGGGGTGAGAGGCTCAGGCTTGCTGGGGAAGTGGCAAGGTTAGGAGGAAGGGGTCTAAAGTCAGATACACTGGGCTTTGAATGCTGCTGCTCTCCAGCCAAACAGCTGCAAGGCTGACCTACAAAAACCCCAGCCCAGGGCAGGTGCCAGTAGCCCTGTTTTATGGACACGGGCGACAGCTCTGCCCTCTGTCCCCAGAGCCAGCTTAGAACCCAGGGCAACTGGATTCTCCACTGACCCAGGGATCACTCCCTCTGGCTCTTACAGCCAACTGGGACAGCAGGTGTAAGGATCCAAAGTAAACTGCTGGTCTGACCAAGTGCTAGTCCAACCCCACATGCCCGGGCAAAGGTGCCCCCACCTCCCAGTGCGGCCCGGCCTGGCTTTGGTTTCCTGGCACCCTCCTATTGCTCAGGTGCTTTTTGGACATCAACTTTCTGCTTCCACTTCCCAGATCAGGAAGCTGACACCCAGGGAGTCCAAGCCATTGCCATGAGCACACGAGGGGTCAGGGTAAGAGGTGCTCTGCACCCTGAGCCCCATTGTACAGGATTCCTGGGAAGTCTGCAAGGCAGGGGAGCCATTCTCAGGCCCCATGGCAGCACGACTCCATCAGACCAGGCCCCTGGGCCCTGTGCTTTGTAGGCTGACTCTTCACTGGGACTATACATGCTAAGGAAAGATGGGCTTTAGGACCAGGCTCATGCCAAGGGTCAGAGGGATATGGCTTGAGCCAATCCTGTCAAGAGCTGCAGGTGCTGGGGACGAGGTGGGTCTGTGCAGGCTGCAGAAGGAAGTGGCAGATGCTTCCCAGCAGGTAGGCCCTGCACAGGTGCCTAAGATCAGCCTCCCCCCTCCTGGGTACCTGCTTCGTGTCAGCCAGCATCAGACACTGGACCAAGAGCTAGCCCTGGTTGACATTACAGAACCCACAGCCCAGGGCAGGGAAGTCACCCGACCAAGGTCTCCTGGCTGGGAGAAGTCTGTGATCTGAACCCAAGGCTGTCTGACCCAGAGTGCCAAGTTGGGCCCCCTTGCCAAGCGTAGGGTAAGGCAGAGGTCCCACGAATTCAAAGTGAGAAGATAGTGGGTGTCAAGCTAAGTTTCGTTGCAACTTCCCCTCCCAGGCAGGACCCGTCAGGGTAGCAAATGGAGCTGCAGGGCCAGTTTTGCTCAGGGACATCCCTTTCTGCACCTGTCAGACCCAGCGGACCCATTCCGAGGCACGGAGATGCAGAGAGACTGGGGGCTAAGGGCCTCCGTCACACCTTGTCCCTGTCTCATCAAGTTGCTTCAGGGCCCGGCACAAACATGGTAGGCACCCACGCTGAACAGCAGAAGGGCCTACAGCCTTTCACAAGTAACTGCAGAGAAGGACCTCAAGGTCCTCTCAGATGCTTACAGTCCAGGAAGCAGGCAAAGTCCCTGCCCCAGTCCCTTCCATTTCCTGCCCGAGGACCATGCATCTGGTCATTTCGGGCAGTCAGACAGGTGGGCTGGCAGGTGGCCCAGGCACGTGTGGCCACTCCTGCTTGACTCACACCTAGGTGGTGTTTGACTCACCAGAGGAAGCACAGGAGGCGGGGCATGGGTTAGGGATCCCCATCCCCAGGGCCCAGTCCTTCCAATAACTGGACTCGAGTCACGAGGATGCCTTCTATCCACCCTCACCGTGGGGCACCCCAGCATGTGTGGGCTTCCTCTTCCAGCCCTGCCTTCCAAGGCAGTGAGAACAGTGCAGCTCCTACAGGCAGGGCCTCTACTGTGTTTCCTGCTGCATCCCCTTCTTGGGACGGTACCTGGCACACGGTGGGTGCTCAGAGGGATCTGATGACCGAATGAGGGCCCCTCACACCACTGCTGATACAAGGGCTCCCCCTAAGTCTTTCTATGCTACCTCCAGGTGGGGACTTCCTTGCTTTGGCTGGGCCTTGTTCACCACAGAGTCCAAAGGTCAGGGTCAGGGATCGCCGCCATCATTGGATCTGCCACCTAGATGTGCCCACTGATCCAGAGTATTTCCCTTGGCTTCCTGGCCCTGCAAGGTGACCCCAAGATAATCACATCGCTCAGCCAGCGCCACTTTTCCTCCAGCCCAGCACTGACCTAGACCTGTTTTTCCAGCTGTCCTCGCAGTTCTCAGAGATTCCAACCACAGGACGAAGGACTCAGGGTCATACAGGACATGAGGCCCTGACTCACAGGTCTCCACCTTCTCCCTGGACACCTGATTCTCTGCAGACTCATGGACAATGCAGGGCCAGCCTCACACTCCACGCACATTTACCGAGCACTTGCTACGGGGCTGCCTGAGTGGGCCACTGGGTTACAGCCCAATGGGCCGGCTCAGTCTTCCCACATCCATGATGCGGAGGGTTGGCCTCACCCAGGCCTGCCTCTAACATTGGATCATCTTTAGCTGACACAGACCCCTCCACAACCGCGGCGGCCCAGAGCAGCCTTCTTTGGCACTCAGGGAGAGCAGGCCAAAGGCCAATCTTCAACAGGGCTGAGCACCAGTACAGATGGAATGGAAACTTCCCTCCCGCTCTGGTCATTCTTGGAGATGGATGTGTCTGAGGGTCTCCTCTCATGCATGTGAGTGACCCAGCTCTAATGACAATGTTTTAATGGGTGAACTACAGGAAAAGAGAAGAGGAACAACCTGGGAACAGGGACCTTTTTCCTTTTCTGTTCCTACCCTTGGTCCCCTCCAACCACTGCCCTTGATTGATACCAACTACTGATAGCCTTTGCTATGCACGTACTCTGTGCCAGGGCTATGACAGCTACATCCACCCATCTCAGCCACGCATCAGAGAGGCGCTGACTGACCCACCCACAGATAAGGAAAGCAAGGTTCAGCGATCTAGCAGGCTGGCAGCCCGACGAGGCTCCCAGGCCTTGGACCTGCCAAGCCCGACAGCCCGACAGGCCCTGCTGGGGTTTGCAAGAGGCAGGAGGAAAATCCCCAGCCCAAGGAGGCTGTTGGCAGCTGCCAAGATGAGCTTATTGCTTCATACACAAAAGCGATGCTCATCAGGTCAGACGGCTCAGGTCAGCTTGACAGAAAAACCCAGGAAAGTCCCGAGGTCCACCTCCAGGAGCCTAAAAAAGTGACTCATTGTGTCTAGAGGGCTTTGGTGCCCACCCAGCACCCCCAGAGGTATGAGGCAGTTCAAGGCTCACTTCTAGCAGAGGTGTGCCGCTCACTGGTCCTCTGAGCAAACACACCCACAGAACCAGCCCCAGCAGCAGGACATCACAGGCCAGGGCCCTTCCAGATGCTGATGATCTCACCCTGACTTGTGCCCAAATGCTTAAAACTCTACACAAATGGCCATGTACCCTGCTGCCCAGCGCTGTCAGGGGCACGGTTCCTCTGCTACCACAGAAGCCGCTCATCCTCCTACTGCAGAGGATGCTGGGAGTTTTGCTGTCAGTCATCCTGGATAAGAAGCCACCTTTCTCGGCAGACACTCACCCGCTACTACCCTCTGTGGTTCTACAATACAAAGTGGATTCTGATCTGAACCCTGAGGGTGGTTGGTTGAGCCCTCACCTCCTCCAAACTCCCTCCCAGGCCACTCTCTAACCCTGGCCATCCCCAAGACCTAGCCCAACACCACTTCCTCAGGGCCAGTCGCCGTACTTCAGACTGTCGTGTGCTTCTCCTTTAGAGGTCTTGTGGGAGTGGCAACCACACCCCAGGGCCCAACCTGGGTCTCAGACATGGAAAGCGCCCAGAAAATTGTCACCGAGTAAGGGGGGAGTACAAGCCACAGGTGTGCGAAGTCCAGCCACTCAAGAGAGGAAGTGGTGGGAGGTGAGGGCGCTTTGCGTGTGAAGAGGATCCACACTTCCGCCTTCTCTGGCACTAGTCTGTGCACCTCCTGTCTGGGCAGGTTTAGTCTTTTAGCTGCTAGGGCCCGGCTGTGCCCGGATCTCAGGAGACCGGATGGAGGAGGACGCTGAGGCTGCAAAGGCAAAGCCTGTGGCCATTCAGCAGCTTCCAAGGTCCAAATGCAGAGCCTGAGCAGGGCCACAGCCTCTCCTCCTCCTCCTCCCCAGTCAGTTATGAGATCGCTGCCTCTGCAGGGAGCCCACTGGACCCCACCATCAGGCCTGCAGCTGCCTCTCAATTACAGCCTTAGAGCCCATGGTGGCACCCGGCTGCCTGGTAGCGGGCGAGCGCTGCTCCTGACACCAGCTGATACCTCGGGCACAGGGGCGGGGAGGGCAGGCCCTAGGCTAAGCAGCTGGCTGTGGCTGCCATGGTCCAGCAACCACACTGGTTCAGAGCCAGGGGAGAAAAGTTCCAGCCTGCAGCAGTGCCAACCCACAGCAAGAGGCCCAGGCCTACGATGCAATGGAGGCCTCTCCTGCCCATGAAGGGTCCAGGGCCTGGGGAAGGAGCTAGACACAGGCGTGGGGGGCTGCAGTACCCTGAAATGAGGACGCACAAAGGGGACAAGTCCAAAAAGACCAGGAATGGGTTCCCAAAGGAGGTGCTGTCCCCTGGGGTCATCACTGTCTCCCGGGGTGGGCGGGAGTTCAGCGAGTGGGGAGGTGGGGAGCTGAAGAAGTGGCAACTGCAGGCAAAGGAGGAGCACTCAGAGGACCAAGGATGAGACAGGAGCCAAAGGGCCACATATTCTCACCCGCACCACTGCCGCCAGCAGGTGGACAGCCGGTGCCCTGCACCTCCCGAGGGAGCTGTCCTCTGCCTGTCAAAGCTGTTCCTGAGCTGGCAATGCTGAGGGTGCTCCAGGAGGACACAACCAAGCCAATGGGGGCCAGAAAGCAGGCCAACCCCAGCGCGCCCCGAGCCCAGACTCCAGGCACGCTCCTTGTCACTGTCCCCTGGGACCCGTGAGTGAACCTGAGTGGCAAGCACCCTCTCTGTGACACCCTATCAGTCCTGGCCCACTGAGCAGTACCAGCTGCCACAAGGAGCAAGTGAGGTGCACCATCTGGCCCACCACGGTGACTCAGGCTGGGGCCAGGAGCCAAGCTGGATGTCTGACAGGTATTATCTCACCACGTCCTCCGGAGGACACGGCAAGGCAGACAGCACAGCCCTCCTGGAGGTCACGGAGGAGGCTGGAGCTAAGTCTCTTGCCCAAGGTCACAGGCAATGGCAGGCAGGCCTGGGTAGTGGGAGAGGCAGAAACCAAACAGGCCAAGCTCCCTATCAGAGCTTCGTCCTTTAAGCACCGAAACAAGCTGGCCACGGGGCTGGGAACTGTCCCCAGCCAGTCAGCATCTGGGCCGGTGGGATGTGGGCGATTCTGGGCCTACACTGGAGAGCTCTTCCAAGCCCAGCGCCTAGAGAGGCTCAGAGCAAAGCTCCAGGTTTGCAACACAGCCAGGTTGCAAAGCACTTTCGGAGCCCCGGTGCAGGTCTGGTGTCCCTCAATCCAAAGCACTTGCAGCAGAGGTGGCTGAGGAGCTGCACACACCGCCTCTGCACCCATCTTTGCTCTAGGTCTCTTTCTAAACTAATCTGTCTCCCCTGCTCAAACCTTTCTGTGGCTCCCTGGTGAGGACAGACTTAAAGGCTGCAGCATCACTGCCCGGTCCCTGACTGCCCACACACTGCATCCCTGGGCTGAGGCCCACGAGCAGGCTCACCAGTGGCCACCCCAGCGCCCACACAGAGCCCCTCGAAAGCAAATCAGGACTTCCAGGTACTGAACAAAGGGTTCAAAGTCATCCGGGGCTCTGAGCCACCCCCAGGCAAGAAGGGCAACAGGCAAGATGTGTGATTGCCACAAGAACCTCTGGCCGCACAGCCTGGGGACGGAGAGCCCAGCCGGGACCAGGCTTCAGGGAACAACCCTGGCCCCACACAGCCAGATCACCTCGGCTCAGGACTGCTGGCAGACAAGCAGCAAGGGCTGCCAGGTGGCACCTGCCAACAGTATGGCGAGCTGGCAGCAAAGGCCAGGTCCCTGGAGCAGACACTAAGGCCAGGCACAATCAGGGCAGCCTCAGGCCTCACCAAGGCCACCAGCAGCATCACCTGCCCTGGTACCACAGCCCCGCTGCCTGAACTGGCCCGAGGCCTCCTGACCTCCCTGCCCTGGGACTTCTCTTCATGAGCCCCTCTGGCAGACACGGAAGGCCTTCCACAGGGTCCACGCCAGGGACCACAGACGTGCTCTGGGCTCAGGCGCAGCCCAGACAGCTCACGCCGAAGTAGCTGCAAATCCCCTTGAGCCAAACAGTGCCACGCAGTACTGTTGTCAGATCTTCCAACTTAAAAGAAACTGAAAGTCCAGATTTTTATGTGGATCAACAACTACAGAGCACTGCATGAGTCAACAAAATGCCGGCTATGTTAGGCCATTTTGCACCCTCTGAATGTCCATCTTCCGGCAACTCTAGGCAACAGGCACAGGCCAGGCCTTCACAGGATGAGGACCCAACCTGACCATTCGCCTGCCAGCCCCTCTAATCTGTCCCGCTTCCTCTTCCTCTGCCTGCCACTACCAGCCAGGCCAGGCCAGCACTGCCTGTAGGCCAACTCCCACCGGCTCTCACCAGGTGTGGGTCAGGCCCCCTTGCACCTTCTCTACCTGTTCCCCTGCCCCTTCCAGGGCTCCTGAGTCCAGGGAACAGTCTGGACCATCACTGTCCATCCGACTTACTCCAGGACCAAGTAAGTGCCTTCCAGCCAGGGGCCTCTACTCCAAAGGCTCAGCCCTACTAGAACCCCTCCACCATCAAGGCTCCCACGAACTGTTCCTTTCCCAGGGAAGCCCTCCCTACCTATGTCTCACAAGAGACAGTGAGCCCTACGAAGGCACGGCCTGGGCCCTGGCCTGATGACAAGTGGCCAGGAGCCTGAGCAGAAGTGCCTCCCCGCCGGTCTGCCAGGGTCCAGTGGGATCCGCAGGGACCCACCCCACATCTGGCTGGCTCCAGAGTTCCCATGACGCCCACCAGGGAGTAGGGCAGTCTGGTTCCGCTTACCTGCGGAAGCCCAGGACCAATGGGTACTTGGTCAGAGTGGAATGAGGACCCCTGCTTGCCCCTCCATCCTCCCTGGTGCTCTCAGCCTCTGGGCTTTGCTCTGAGCAGGAAAGTGAACACCCTGCCCACCGCAGAGGTCCCCTGCACGTGCACACTCATGACCCTCCCCTCTGTCTTCCTACAGCTCCATGCCAAGACACTCCTGTTGAGAACAGGCCTCGCATGGCAGTGGACCCAAGCGGCATTCCGCAGCTTCTTCCAAGGAGGGCGGGTGAGGAACTGCGGAAGCACAGCTCTGCCAAGCATGTGTGAGGAAAGACCAGCAGGCCTGGGCACACAGCCTCCAGCTGTACAGCTGACCTGTCCAAGGCAATGGCCCTCCGTGGCCTCCCATCTGGGTGGGCACCAGTCCATGCCCACAGAAAGCAGGCAGTGCCTGTGTGGTGAGCACCCAGGCGCTCCTTCAAGTCTGCCCAAATAAACCCACCAAAGGCCGAAGGAGCACTCTAAGCTGCCGGAGAAGAAAAGGACAGGGAAGCAGACTTTCCAGTCTCAGGCTGCTTCTTGGACAACCAGGCATACAAGTTCAGAGCTGGAGGAGTCCCTGCAGCAACCTTTCTTTCCTAGCCCAGCCCACCTTCTTTGTGCAGAGATGGGTACTGAGGTACAGGGGCAGAGGTCAAGCCAGACTAGAGTCCAACTGGCTGTGCCATTTGCTCCTCCTGTAAGTGATCAAAGTGAGTCACTTCTTTGTCCCAGGCTTCAATCTCCGCATCTGTCAGCTGAGGAGACGCTCTCTCCTCTCCGGTGTGACATACATCAGCACCTCCCTTGCATTGCCTCCCCTGGTACCGCCAGCCACAGGCATGGGGCAAGCCACAGGACCAGCTGGGAACACAGCCCTGGGATACTTGGGACTATTCCTGCCCAAAGGCAGTCTTGAAGAGGTTGGCTACTTCCCAACTTACCAGACTGGGCTAAGATTCTGTATCCCTCCTGAGATGCCCTTGCCCCTGAAAACCTCCCAGATGCCATTTGGATCCATCTGTCTAGGGACCCCAGCAAATGCCACTGTACTCCGGCGCTAGCCCATCTACAGCAGTGGCTTCAACTCCACTCCACCTTATGGTCCTGGGACTCTTTCCCCTGCACCTCCAAACTAGCCAACCGTGCACTTTCCTGTGCCACTCAACTCACTAAAGGAGCATTTTTCAAAGGCCTGGGCATGCCACGTGGAAGTGCTGCAGCTACTTCCGACCCACTCAAATTCAGGTCTTCTCTCTGCTGCTCTGTGGCTGAGTAACACAGAGGCCCAGCTGAAGCGGCCCAACCACTTCAACTCTCCTGGTGTCCTCACCTGTAAATGGAGACAACAGCCTCAGCTCACGGGAACTCGCAGAGACTCAACAGATCATGCGTCGGAGGTACGCAACAAGTCCCCAATCATACAGCAGATGCACGTTCAAAGCTAGTTTGAACCACAGTGAAGGAAAAATTACCTTCCCAATTGCCATTTACCACCCAATGACTTCTAGCATGTGACTTCGCCTCTCTGCATTAGGCACGTCTCCAGGGGATACCATCTGCAAAGCACAGCCCCTCATGGGCGCTCAGAACACAGCGGCTGTGAGGATTACCGCCGGTACGGAGGTGTTGGAAAGATGAGGCTGTGGAACAGCCCAGTGCACCACCTGCTCTACCTGCTCAAATTGGGTCAGGCGGAGCTGTGTACCCAGCTGTTGCCATGGCACCCAACACAGGGAAACATACTCCAGCTAGGAGGGCGGATGCTGCAGGGTGGGGCCTCGGCTGCTTCACTCTGAGCTGCCAGCACCAAGTCTGAGCCATCTCAGGGGCCCCTGGGGTTCGGGAGAACTGCTACTGGATCTGGGTCTAGGACCTGAACAGGTCTAGTCACCCCAGTCCCTACCCTCAACTGGTAAACAATGGGGCTGTGGTAGCCAGGAGGGGTGGGCTGCAAGGTGGGGCTCCTGGGCTACAGATCAGAGCGGGTGGGGTGCGGGTGGAGGGAGCAGGAACTTAGGAACCTCAAACCCTGGACAAGAGCCAAGGCAGCTCTGAACTGGCTTTAAATTCTCTGCAGCCACACCTGCCAGCAGCCAACGGGCACCCCGCACCCACCGAGTGCCCAGCCTCGGGGGGGCCTCAATGTCAGTTCCTCCCTTCACAGCCCCGCTCAGGTTTCATGCAGGCTGAGGCCTGGGAAAGGCTGTCTGGGCTCAGCTGGGCTTGGGAAAGCAGAGGCCCCTTGCCAGAGGGGAAAAAGAGAAAACAGACATGGAATCTAGATCATGTGGGCTAAGACCTGGAACTTTCCAGACTTTCCTGGATGGGAGGGAAGGTTCAGAGCCATGGAGAGGCTGATGGTCACAGGGCCCGGGAGGCCGGGTGAGACCTCAGCCTGCGGCCCAGTGTCAATTCCCTTGTGGGATTCAGGGGGGGCGCACTGCTCTGATTTATGGGAGGTGGAGGGGTATCCCTAAGACCCAGAGGGGCTGCAGCCTGGGCGGGACATGGAACACAGATTACCCATTCCCCTCACAACCTGAGGAGTGGGTCTCACTTCTCCATTTCACAAGTGGAAACTGAGACTCAGAAGCACGACAGGGCAGTGATTACGAGCACATCCTAAGTTGGAAACTAGGTTCTGCTGCATTAACTCAAGCAAACCACTCTGAGCCTCAGTTCTCACGCCTTCAAGGGGACCCCACCTCTACCTGGCTCCATGTCACAGTCAAAGGGTCCAGACCAACAGCTCCTGGCCCTTGAGATCAGAGAGGTTAGAGAACAACGAAAATCCCAGCCAGTGACTGGCCAACCCCAGGCCCCAGGCCCGAGCACAGCGGGGCACGGTAAGATCCCATGCAATCCAGGACTGCCCCCACCCACAGCGAGGGGCAGTCCTTAGATAAGCAGCTCCCAGCGGAGCAGGGAGCCAGGGCAAGGAAAAGGCACCCTACCCTGTCCACACACAACACCGAAAGGCCGTGCAGCGCCCCTCCTCCCTGCAATAGTCAATCTCTGAGCGCATCCAACAGGTCTCCCAACAGGCCAAGTTCAGCGGATCACCCCCTCCTTTGAGGTCCCCGGCAAGCCACTCACTTCCTCTTTCTGGGCCTCAGTTTCTCCATCTCAGAACTGCAGCAGGCCCTGCTCACTGGCCCCACAAGGCCCCAGGAGCAAAGGGCAGGCGGGGGTGGGGGGGCCATGCAGCAGGCCCTGCACTGCATTCTCTACTGAAAATGCTCCACAACTCTGACGCAAGAAAGGGTATCAGGCCCAGCTTTCAGAAACAGAAACAAGAGCCCAGAAAGAGGCAGGATCCACATGCCCATCTGTCCAGCCAGGGCTGTGACCCCAGGTGGGACCAGCGAACTCGGGCCGCCTGGGAGTTGTCACCCTCAGCCCGCCAGGATGGCGATGAACACAAAACCAAACTCAATCCGCAGAGAGGGCAGCAGCTTCCTGACAAGGGCATTTGCAATGCAAAACAGTCCAGCTCGGCCAGAGAAGGACAGTCGCTCAGAGGGGGCTGGGCAGGCCAAATTCTGGCCAGACCCCGGAGTGCCTGGGGCGGGACCTTTGCAGCCACCTGGGAGAGCCAGAGAACCTGTCCTGGCACAGGCACCAACTACATCATGACGGCTCCAGGTGCAGCCGGGGTGCACAGTGGTTTGGATGCTCCCTCAAGCGCAAATCCCACGGTTCTCTATACACAAACCTGCAGGACAGACTTACTGTGGGCTGCACGCGGAGCGCCAAAGGGCAGCTGCAGAAACAGACTCCCAGGTATCTACCTGGTCACCTGCAAACAGGTGCCTGGCACCCTGCCAGCTCGTTCTGCTTTGTGCAAATCTATCCTCGACACACAGATCCCCTGGGACCCCCTGGTACCAAGGAAGAACTGCACACGGCCAAGGAGTTAGACCTCGTGGCCCCCTTTCCTTGCAGGCAGGCAATGTCCCAGCTCCTACCTTGACGACAAACTGACAAAATCTCCGCCATCCAGCAGCCGGACCTTGCAGAAGAGGACCCCGTTCACGAATGGGACCGCAGTCAGCTCCTCCAGAGTGAAAGTGGTTTGAAATTTGAATTTCTTCTTCTTCATCAAGAAAGCCATGAGCGAGTTCCCTGAGTCTGAAGCCCCAAAGGCAAAAAAAAAAAAAAAAAAAAA
>NW_004955419.1:703530-706988 GCF_000276665.1 Chinchilla lanigera | reverse complement strand
CCCGCGGAGCCGCGGCCGAGCGCGGCAGGGGCGGGGCGCCGGCCGCTCATTCCGCCCGCGATTGGACGGCCTTTGGGGGCGAGTGCAGAGCGCTATTGGTGGGTGGCGGCGTGGGGTGGGGCTCGTGGGGGAGCAGAGCCGGCTCGTAGCGCTCGGATTGGTGCACTCTGAGACTAGGCCCCCCCCCTCCCCGGGAACGGCGGGGCGGGACCCCAGGGACTAGGAGAGGGGCCCGGCTAAGGCGAGGCGGTGGGAGGTTGCGGGGCGGGGACCCTGGCTTAGCAGCGCTGGGAGGAGAGCGCGGGCCGAAGAAAAGAAACAATGACGGGGAGAAACTGTCTGCAAACTATGGCTAGAACGGTCTTCCAGTGTCCCGCCGGCCTTGAGCGCTGAGCTCTAGAGCAAGCTTGGAAGATACTGAGTCCCATTTCTCGGAAGTCTACCACCCAGAGAGGTGGATGGCCCGGGACCCACTCAGGTCTGAGTCAGGGCAGAAATGTGCGAAAACTCGGCCGCCTCGAGGAGATTTGGAGCAGTGTATCTCGTAGCCTTGTGACCCAGCTTGTCTTGTTCCAGGCTGTTATCTAAGCCTCTCGCTGCCCTTTCATTTCTTGGATAGTTATGGCTGGTCTCCCTGGCTAGATTAACCGCTCAGAAGACAGAGAACACTTCAGGAGCCCTACATCTGTCCCCCAGGCCCTCAGCATTTCATTCATCAGTCCCCAAATGCTTTGAGCCAGGTGGGGACCCAGTGCGAAGCCTGGTAGGCTTGCTGTGTCTGACCCTTCCAAGCTTAAGGGCAGGTGGAGAAGCAGACGTGCACACAGGTAGCCCCTGGGGGGAAATGAGAGGGAGGCTGTGAGAGGCAGTGGGACTCCAGGTAACACTGGATGTGAGCATGAGTCATGTCTGCACCTGTAACTGAGGACCCCCGTTTCTGATTGCTTCCGGCTTGAACCACTGGTGGTACATGCATGACTGTCCCATGGGGCAGCGCGTACCTCCCCGTGGGACTGTCCCAAGGCAACTCATGAGACAAGTCATGCATGTACCACCGTGCGCCACACATGAATTATGGCCCAGTGGTGAACAAATTAAATCCCTCCACGCAGGTTTTAACCTTGCTGCCACCGCAGAGGAGTGTTCTTGTCTCTCATCTGGCTAGCTGGCTGCTCCGAGAGGGCAGAGAGAGCCCGTGGCTACCTGTGCCCAGGAGGGGATTTTAGAGGAAGGAGCCAGACAAGGATATCCCTTCCTCTGCTGTGACCGTAAGTAACCTCAGGCCACTCCAACAGGAAGTAGGGTGGGACTCCCGGGCCGGTTTGGCTCCGTTTATCTCTGCAGCCTTAAGGCTAGGAACCCAGGAAATTTACCTTCCCTCACTTCCCACGTGGTGCCTGGGAAGGAGAGAGACTGTAAAGAGCAAGTTGCTAGATTTGGGGTGAAACGTGCCCTACTTAGAATCCTGGCCCTGCTGTGCATTGGTAGTGTGGGATTGGCTGGGTTCACAGATGGGGAGGTGGGGCGTTATGATGCAGCTAAAACCCAGCTGACAGGCGGATGATCAGTCAGGTCACACAAACTTTGGGTGTAGCTTTTCATGCATGCAAAGGAATCTTGCCAGGTTTTTTTTTTTTTTTTTTTTTGGTGAGACAGGACAGGGTCCCTCTATGCAGTTCAGGCTGGCCTTGAGCTCACTTTGTAGCCCAGGCTAGTTTTGAACTCGCAGTGATCCTCCTGCCTCAGCTTCCCAAGTGCTGGGATTACAGGCGTGTGCCACCATGCCCGGCTTTGCCAGGAATCTTGCATGCTTGTAATCCTAATGCTCTGGAGGCTGAGGCAGGAAGATTGCCTCGAGTTTGAAGCCAGCCTGGGCTACATAATGAGTTCCAGGTCAGCCTGAAATACTTAGCAAGACCCTGTCTCAGAAAAAAAAAAAAAAAAAAAAAAAAAAAAAAAAAAAAAAAAAAAAGAGAAAAGAAAAGAAAAAAAAGAAAAGAGAAAAAGAGCAAAGAGTCCTGGTCTTTCTAGAATGCTGTGAGGGCTTTATGTGCCTGCTAAAGGCTCAGACTTTAGGCTGGGCGTGGTGGTGCACACCTGTAGTCCCAGCACTCAGGAGGCTGAGGCAGGAGGATCGTTGCAAGTTTGAGACCAGCCTAGGCTACATAAGTGAGCTCCAGGCCAGCCTGAACTGCATAACAAGACCCTGTCTCAAAAAAGACAAAAAACAAAACAGAACAAACAAACAAAAACAAAGGCTCAGACCTGGAGGGACAAGAGGATCTGAGCAGGTGGTCAGTGGAGAGCTCCAGTACCCCAGTTCCTGAGTATGGTCTGTCCTACTTCCTTGAGGGCCAAACCAGGCACACAGGGAGCTCGGCACCAAACAAGACCATTTCAGACCAGTGTGGAGAAGGGAACCCAGCGAAATGGACTGGGTTGCAGGTCCTGATCCAGATGTGGTAGATGAGGGCCTCTTGGAAGCGTCCTCTCAGGCGAGGCCTCAATAAGAAGGGGAACCCAGGCACAGGAAGCTCTGTGGGCAGAGGCATGAGTTGGCGTATTTGGAGGACTCCGTGGGACAGGAATCAAATGGACAGGGGGGCCCACTGACATGGCGAAGTTTGGTTTTTATTCACAGCCCAAAGGAACACCTTTGGAGGATGTGAGCAGGGGAGAGACTAGGCTCAAAATGTGATGTTAAAAGCACTCTCTGAGCTGGTCATGTGATGGCTCATGCCTGCAATCCCAGCACTAGGGAGGCTGGGGCGGGAGGATGGATGCAAGTTTGAGATCAGCATAGGCTACATAGTGAGTTCAAGGTCAGTCTGAACTACATAGTGAGACCCTGTCTCAAGAAGCCAAAACAAAAACTCTGAGACCAGGAATGATAGTGTACACTGTCATCCAAGCCCTTGGGAGTCTGAGGCTTGGAGGATCACCGAGAGTTCGAGGCCAGCCTGGGCTACATGGTGAGTTCAGGATCAGCCTGAACTGCACAGCAAGACTCTTATCCCTTTTCCTCTTTTAAATATTTTATTTTTTTTTAATTAGTGCATGTTTGCAGTACATAATGATTACATTCACTGTAGGGGTTGGTACATGTACATGACACATTTCTATTCCCTTCTTCCTCCCCCAAGACAGTCTCGAAAAACCTAAATAAATAAAATAATTAAATGTACCCTCTGGGCAAGGTATGGTGGTGCACATCCAAAATCCAGTACCCTGGAGGCTGAGGCAGGAGGATTGACAGGAGTCCAAGGCCAGCCTCAACGACATTGTCTCAAAAACTCCCCCAAAATAAAAAAACTAACACCCTGTGAGCCAGGTGTGGTATCACATGCTTGTAATCTCAGCACTCTGGGAGGCTGAGGCAGGAGGACTGTAAATTAGATCCCAGTCTGGGCAATTTAGTGACTTAGCCAGACCCTGTCTCAAAAAAAAAAAAAAAAAAA
>NW_004955419.1:702221-703430 GCF_000276665.1 Chinchilla lanigera | reverse complement strand
AAAAAAAAAAGAAAGAAAGAAAGAAAAAGAAGAAGACAAAGGGGGACTGGGGATATAGCACAGTACAAAGGCCCAGTTCAATCCATAGTAACAAAAAACCACATCTGGCTGCTGAGTGGAACATGGATTCATCGCCAGGATGCAAGAAGGAAAGCCGGCAGTCAGGCGAGGAGGCTGTGTCAGCCAAGGCTGCAGGAGCTAGGGTGGCTCAGACCACGACAGAGACCCAGCAAAGGGAACAGAACGGGGCCACTTTCCCAGGAAGAAGGTACTGGCAGCACTTGCTGAGGAATAACAGTTACTCAGGGTCATGGTCAAGGCTAAGGAGCCCAGGAAGGACTCAGCCTTCTGAACATCCCTGGGGTTTTAAACTGATTGATTGCTGTGAGGACCTTCACGTTGGAAATCGGAGAGCATAAGCACGGGAAGGGGCAGCAGGAAGGCAGGGATTTAGCGTGGCTGCAGACTCCAGAACGGAATGCAGGCGTGAAAGTAGGGACACCTTAGAGAACCCTCACCCTTATCTGATCCTGGACAAACTCTCAGCTCCCCTCAGATTAGCATTGCTGTATAAATGGCACCATGGAAATGTGTGTGGAGACAGGTTGATGTCCTCGCCGATGGATAATTGAGAAATGGTGACTGTTTAAATTTTTTAAACATTTATTACAGTAAAAGGCATATTGCCATTGATCCCCATCAAAATACTCCCCCATGTAAACCGGATGTGGTGGCACACACCTGTCATCCTAGCACTTAGGAACTGAGGCAGAAGGGCCTCAAGTTCAAGCCCAGTCTGGGCACCTTGGGGATTTAGTGAGACTTTGTCTTTTTTTTAAAAAAAAAAATCTTATTGGTACATTTTTTATATACATAGTGATAACATGCATCATAGGGAATTTGTACTTGTACATGATATATCTTTTTTTTTTTTATAATGTTTTTGAGACAGGGTCTCACAATGTGCTGTAAACTGGCCTTGAACTTGCTTATGTAGTCCAGGCTGGCCTTGAACTCACAGCAACCCTCCAGCCTCAGCCTCCCGAGTGCTGAGATTATAGGTGTGTGCCACCACATGGTATATCTTGCTTCTTTTTTTTCCATTTCCCTCCCCTCCCTTCAGCCCCTCTCCCCTCTTCATTTACAAAAACTTTGTTTCCATTTTTCCTTCTTTTTTTTCTTGTCCCTGTTTTGAAATTAAAATAAAAG
>NW_004955419.1:685044-702036 GCF_000276665.1 Chinchilla lanigera | reverse complement strand
AAAAAAAAAAATAAAAATAAAAATAAAAGGGCTGAGGATGTAGCTCATTGCAAAAGGCCTGGGTTTAATCCCCAGTACTGCAAAATAAATAAGTAAATAATTGAATTTTTAAAAAAGAGAAAGGAGAAACTGAGGTAGGCCCGGGAAATGTCGCTTGCCCACTTCACGGAGGGCAGCTACCCAGCTGGCCTGTACTCTCCGTCACCCCGCGCCAGCGCAGAGCCTGCCGCACGGTTAGTCATGCCGTACCGCGTCACCTCCCAACCTGCCGGCCAAGGGCAGTGGGCGCTGATTCACTGGTGACTGGACTCGGGGTGTTTGCGGAGCCAGAGTGGCAGCTGACCAGGCTGATTGATGTGTGCCCGGCTCCTCGCTGCTGCTATCAGCGGGTCACACCGGGCGATAAAGGCTCCAAACAACCTCCCCGCTCCCCCGCAAAGCCTCCCCCTTGAGCCTCCCACGGCGGCGAAGTGCACAAGGCTCCCGTTGATCCGCCAGCCGCCCTCTCCTGCCCAGCTGACCGTGGCTCACTGAGGGGAGGAGGGAGTCACAGTTCACCGCGGCCCTGGGTTCCGGCCCAGGGTTTACTGAGTCAAAGGGAATTTGCATATTTGCCACTGAGAAAGAGGTGCTGCCAAGTTGCCTTCCAAAAAGGCTGGACAAGTTCTGTTCTGTATTGTTTTGAGGCAGGGTCTCACTATGTAGTTGAGGCTGGTCCTGAACTCACTGTGTAGCCCAGGCTGGCTTCAAACTTGAGGCAATCCTCCTGCCTCAGCCTCCTGAGTGTTGGGATTATAGGCATGTACCACTACGTCCAGGTGTAGTTTTGCTTTGAAACAGACTTTTGCTGTGCAGTCCAGGCTGACTTTGAACTCCACTACTGAGCCCAAGACGGTCTTGAACTTGCTATCCTCTCGCCTCAGCCTCCGGTGTGCTAGGGTCACAGGCGCGCACCACCACACCTAGCTCCATCTTTACCTACCTGTTTGAACAAAATGAACAAAAGCTACCCTACAGTGCTTGCCTTTCTTACATTTTCATATTTTTGGCTATTTGAATTTCTTCTATAAATTGTCCACATCCTTTGTCCATTTTTAAGTTAAATTGGAGTAGCACTATTTTTTTTTTTTCTTTTTTTTTTTTTTTTTTTTTTTTTGGTTTTTCTCCGGTACCGGGAACTGAACTCACGACCTTGCGCTTGCCAGGCAGGCGCTTTTGCCGCTGAGCTAAATCCCCAGCCCCTCCTTTTTGTCTTTTTGAGACAGGGTCTCGCTATGCAGTTCAGGATGGCCTTGACCTCACAGTGTAACCCAGGCTGGCCTTGAACTCACAGTGATCCTCCTGCCTCAGCTGGGATTATAGGTGTGTACCACCTCCCTTTGCTATTTCTTTGTAGTAGTTTATTGCATGTGGTGCTATCTGCTGCTGTTCCTTTAAAGTCTTTCTTCTCCCTAGACTTGGGTGTGTGGTGTTGTTTGGTCTCCCAGCAGCCCATAACCAAGCCCCAGCGAAGAGATAGGCGTGATCTACTTCAATAGAGCACTGTGTGGGGAGTCAGGAGTCCAGGCTTGAGTTCTGCGTTTGCCTGTGACTCATTGTGTGACTTTGAATCAGTCCCTGACCCCTCTTCACCTATCTGTTATGAGAATTCAGTAAGACAATCTGAGGGCCTGTGTGCTTCCGTGGTCTAGACCGGCACCGTCTAATGGGATTTTGTGCATGACTGAAATGTTCCGTATCTGCACTGCCCGGGATGCTAACAGGCCACAAGGCTGATGTGACTGAGGATTGAGTTTTCATTTTAATTTCACTCAAATTTAAGCGGGTGTGGTTGTGCACACCTGTAATCCCAGCCTCCCGTCTCAGGCTGAGGCAGGAGGATCTCAGGTTCGAGGCCAGCCTGGGCTACATAATAAATTCAAGGCCAGCCTGGACTACGTAGGGAAACTCTGTCTCAATAAATACATAAATAACCATTCAAATTTAAAATTTAAATAGCCAGGCATGGCTAGTGATGACCATATTGGACAGGGCTGGGAGAGAAGGCTGGCGCCAGGAGGGAACTCCATACAGACTCCTCATTAGGCAGGAAGTAGAGAGGCCCTTGTAACTTCATTTCTCCAAGCCTCAGTTTCTTCATCTGTTCAGTGCTGCAGCCCCTGGGATTGTTGGACAGATTTTTTTTTGTTTGTTTGTTTTTGTTTTTCTCCGGTACCGGGAACCGAACTCACGACCTTGCGCTTGCCAGGCAGGCGCTTTTGCCCCTGAGCTAAATCCCCAGCCCCTGTTGGACAGATTTGATCCCCAAGTGCATGTGAGGGCGTGGGGCTGATGTTGCCAATTCAGGCCAGGTGCCCAGGCCAAAACACGAGTATGCTTGCCCTATTTGTGTCCCATCTGGAGAAGAGATGGCTTTCCCCAGGGTTACCCAGCTTCCCCTTTACTTCCAACGCCAGCTTTATCTTCTTTTTTTGTTCGGGTTTCTTTTATTTGTTTGCTTGTTTTGAGACAGGGTCTTGCCATGTATTTCAGGCTGGCCCTGAACTCACTACGTAGCCCATGGTGGCCTTGAACTTGTGGGGATCCTCCTGCCTCAGCCTCCCAAGGTTGGGATGATAGGCATGCGCCACTACGCCTGGTTTAGCTTTCCCTTCCTAAATCAAGGCTTGTGTTGCAGGCCTCTCCAAACCTGGTGCAAACACCAACAGGGCAAAGGCCCAGCCTTCCTGCCTGTGTCTCAGGCAGTGGGAGCTGGCCCTGCCCTGTGTTCCTGCCCTTGGTATACCTGCAGATCCACCCAGCAGCCGCCTTGTCCTCACCCGTGTCTGCCCCGCCCCCACCTTCCAAGTCTGCCAGGCCCTTCGTTCATTCACGCCTTTCGTTCATTTTTGATTCGCAGGTGTCTATCACACCATCTGCCAGGGGCTGGAGCTACAGCTGTGGCCCACGTGATGTCAGCTGTGAGACACCTTGGGGGTGGGGGCCGGACTAGTGTGGGCAATCAGGGTGGGCTTCCCTGAGGAAGTGGCATGCACGTTGACCCTGAGAAATGGGTAGAAGTCAGCCAGGAGGCAGGGGAGTTGGTGGAGAGGACCCTGAGCTGGTCCGTGGCAGGAGAGAGCTGCCAGAGCCATGGGCAAGGCTGGAAAGGGAGGTAGGCCCAGCCCCACAAGAGGGCTTTGTAGGCCTTATTAATGATGTTGTACTTTATCCTAAAGGTAGTAGGGCTAGGGACATAGCTCAGTGGCACAAGTGCCTGCCTGGCAAGCACAAGGTCCTTTTTTTTTTCTTTTTTAAATCTTTTTGAGACAGGATCTCGTTATCTAGTTCAGGCTAGCCTTGAGCTCACTTTGCAGCCTAGCCTGGTCCTGAACTTGCAATGATCCTCCTGCCTCAGCCTCCTGAGTGCTGGGATTACAGGCATGTGCCACTGCCCCTGGCATGGTCCTGAGTTTGATTCTGGTACCACAAAACAAACAAACAAACAAAGGTAATAGGGAGCCATGGAAGGTATTAGGGAGAGGATGATGTGATTAGGCCAGGCCAGTTCCCACAGGGCCTTTGCCTCCCTCTAGGAATCAGGAACATTGCTCCTTTACCTTTCCTTTCTCCAGCTGCCTGATTTCAAAATACTTTATGAAGCCGGGCAAGGTGGCACATGCCTGTGATCCCAGCACTTAGGAGGCTCAGGCAGGAGGATCACCACAAAGTCAAAGCCAGTCTGAGCTATACGGTGAGTTCAAGCCCAGCCTGGACTGTCACAGAAAAATAAATATCTAAATCCTTCCCCAGCACAGTTCCAGGGCCTACCTGTTGGCCAAGAAGTGACCTGGGTTTAGATCCCAGCCCTGCCACTCCTTGGCCCTGTGGTTTCCAGGAAGTCATCCACCTCTTTCACCTCCTGTGTCCTCACCTGTACCAGGGAGATATGACACTCAGCTCGCACAGTTACATAAGTCACGAGGTCCGTGGCCCGGAGCCACCTGGGAAGTGGGGTCTGGCTGAACCTCATCTGTACAGGGTCAGACCACAGCCACGAAGGAGGCCGGAGGGGCTTCCCAAAGCCTGAGGGGTCCCATCCGGGAAGTGTCCCTGGGCTCTGTGGCCGGGGCGGGAAGACTGCGCTGGGCCACCTGGAAGTGGCCTCCTGAGGCTGCACTTGGCGCCTGGCCATTCCCAGCTCCCACCCGCCGGCGGCGGCGGTGCTTACATAACTTGGCGGGGGCCCAGCACCTCTGCCCCAGTGATCGGGCTGTGCTTACCCAGCAGAGGTGTGCGCAGGTCACCGCCCGGTCCACCTGCACCCGCCGCCCTGTGGAGCTCTGTTTGTTGGCTGAATGCGGAGTCACAGTTCCTGGTCTTAGCTCATTTTGTTTTGTTTTCTTTTGTTTTGTTGAGACAGAGCCTTGCTATGTAGCCCAGGCTGCCCCGAACTCAGGTGATCTCCTCCCTCAGCCTCCCCAGCACTGGTATTACAGGCGGACAGCACACCCTTGCTTCTTCTCGTCCCTTTCACCTTCTTCCCGTGGCACTGCTGAGGTTTCCTCTGTGTGTCTCCATTTCCCAGGGTCACAAGGCTGGAAGCTGGGAACCCTGCGTTGTAATCTCCCGTGTGACCTTGGGGCTCTTCCTTCTCAAACCTTGGTCGCCATTCCTGAGGCAAGGGAGGAGTGAACACGGGGCTCGCTGGGGGCCCTGCTCTGATTCTGTGTCCCAGGCCTGGAGCCCCAGTACCCTGTGCCTGACCGTTTCCTTCCTTCCACAAACACTGACGGTCCTCTGCCGCTCTGCTGTGTGGCTTTGACAAGTCACTCCACCTCTCTGGGCTGCTGTCTCCAGATCTCTAACGCAGAACCACCTGCTTCCCGGGTGTTGTTCAGGAGTGAACGAGTGGGTACCTGGAAAATGCTTAGCAGAGCACTGCTTGGCTAAACCCAAACGGCAGTGCTGCTGCCTGCCAGGCACTGTGCAGTTGCTGGGAGGAAGGGTGGGCAGCAGGTCCTGCGGCATTTGTGGAAGTGGAAATCACAGAAATTGGCATTGCAGCCCCAGGGTGCAGTGGTGCTGACCACTCAGCTTGTGGGTGGCTGTGAAGGTCCTGAGGGGAGGGGCATGGTGGTGCATGGCTGTACTCCTAGCACTCTGGAGGCGGAGGCAGGAAGATCTTGAGTTTAAGGCCAGGCTGGACTACATAGCAAAACAAAGCCTCCGTCTTCCTCCTCTGTTTCTCTTTTCTTCTTTTTTTTTCTTTTTGGTGATACTGGGAATCGAACTCAGGACCTTGCACTTGCCAAGCAAGGCGCTTTGCCACTGAACTACATCCCTGGCCCTTACATCCTCTGTTTCTCTAAACAGCATAAAGTTTGGCTGTTGGAGCCAGGCTGGCTGTGTTCCTGAGACCCCAGAAATGCCAATAGCAGTCTTCCCAGGTGCCCTCATTGTCTCCCTCCATAGATAAGCACATAAAGGCACAGTGAGGTTTTTGGTTGGTTTGTTTTGAGACAGGGTCTCACTATGTAGCCCAGGCTAGCCTAGAACTTGTAGTGATCCTCCTGCCTCAGCCTCGGAGTGCTGGGATTTCAGGCATGCGCCACCACGCCTGGCTAACAGCAAGGTTTTATCAGGGTTTTATCAAGGTTTTTTACTGCCTGTAACCAGGACCGGCAAGTGACTGTTGAATGACTAAGCAAACGAATGTGCAACCCAACCCTATGGACCGGTCATCGCTAACCCAGGAGACAGGGGCACATAAGCTGAGGTGTGCGGTGTAGGGCAGGGAACCTGATCTTCACAACTGTCCTCTGAGTTAGGTCCCATTTCACCAGTGAGGAAACTGAGGCACACATTGGAATCATCTTGCCTAAGGTCACCTGGGGAGTAACTGAGGGAGCTGACTTCAAATCCTCACAGTCTGGATCCTAAACCTGAACTCAACACTCACTATGAGGGCATTCATGCTCTCTCTCCCCTCTTCCCTCTCCCCTTCCCCCTCTTCCCTCTCCCCTTCCCCCTCTTCCCTCTCCCCCCTTCCCTCTTCCATCTCCCTTCTCTCTTCTCTCTTTGGTTTTTTGAGACAGGCTCTCATGGTGTAGCTCAGGCTTGAACTCAGGTTGATCCTCCTGCCTCAGCCTCCCCAGTACTGAGATTACAGACGTGTGCCACAACATCCGGTTTAAATAACAAGCTCTTAAACAATCCATGGGCCCAAGAAGAAACCACAAAGGAAATTAGGAAATTATTTTGAGACAAGTGTAATAAAAACACAACCTAGAGCCGGGCGTGGTGGTGCATACCTCTAATCCCAGCACTTGGGAGGGTGAGGCAGGAGGATCACTGTGAGTTCGAGACCAGCCTGGACTACAAAGTGAGCTCAAGGCCAGTCTGAACTGCATAGCACTGCATAGCAAGACCCTGTCTCAAAAAGACAAAAACAAAACAACACAACCTACCAAAATTTACAGCATGCAGCTAAAGGAATACTGAAAGGCAAGTCTGTAACAGTAACACACTGAAAAGAAAGTTCTCAACTGGAGCAGCACATGCTCATCATTTTCACCTTCAAACATTACACAATTTTATGTTACAGAAAGCAAAGTTTGAAAAGTGAATGCCAGGCCGGGTGGGTAGCTCAGCAGTAGAGTGACTGCCTAGGCTTCCTAAGGTCCTGGGTTCAGTTCTCCAGACTGCAAAAAACAAGTGAAAAATCTCCTGTCCTTTGTAATGCTTGCCACCCCCACTCCAGAGATAAACTCTGTTAATAGTTTGGTGTAGACACTTTCAGATGTTTCTTTGAAGTCTTGTAGTCATATTCCTCCAATTTGTTCATTCTTGTAAAACAGACATAAAATTTCTATTTATTTAATTACTTACTTATTTTTGAGACAGGGTCTCGCTATGTAGTTCAGGCTGACCTTAAAATCACTACGTAGCCCAGACTGGCTTCAAACTCCCGGCAGTCCTCCCGCCTCAGCCTCCTGACTGCTGGGATCACAAGTATGTGCCACCTCATCCAGTGGGATGGTCCCTTTCTAGATCCTCTTAGAGACCCAAGCTTGCAGCACTTAAAACAAGTGGGCATGTTGGCACATGCCTGGAATCCTAGCACTCAGGAGGCTGAGG
Organism: Chinchilla lanigera; assembly: GCF_000276665.1. Lineage (NCBI taxonomy): Eukaryota > Metazoa > Chordata > Mammalia > Rodentia > Chinchillidae > Chinchilla > Chinchilla lanigera. Next base: position 694,917 of record NW_004955419.1, on the reverse strand, counting down.
CAGGAGGATCGCTATAAGTTTGAGGCCAGCCTGGGCTGTTACATAGCCAGACCCTGTCCCAAAAAACAAGCAAACAAACCAGCCATGACAGCTCATGGGGACACTGGACAAGCAGGACATTGGCCTCTGTCAACTAGGGTGAGTTACTGAACCTCTTCGTACCTTAGTTTCCCCATGTGGAAAATGTGGATAGAAGAATCATTAAGGGTGTTAGGAGGGTGACGAGCGTGGATATATGCCGGCCCTTGGATAGGTGCCTGGTCTGCAGAAGGTGCCTCCAGCATCAGTACCAGTGTTGGCATTGCCTACAACTGGTCAGGGGAAGGTGTCCAGGCTCTATCTGCAGCTGGAACTGCTTAGTGTGTTGAATGCAGGTTTTTTTCTTGGTGGTGGTGGTACTGGGGATTGAACTCAGGGCCTTTGCACTGAGCTACACACCCAGCCCTCTTTATGTTTTGAGACAAGTTCTTGCTATGTATTCCAGTTTGTTTGAACTCACTGTGTAGCCCAGGCTGGCCTCAAACACATGGAGATCCTCCTGTCTCAGCCTCCTGGGTGCTGGGATTACAGGTGTCAACCACCCGTGACTTAAAATTTTAAAAATCCCCAGTAGCAGAGGAGGTGGAGAAGGGCAGAGGGGAGTGAAGGGGGAGCAGCAGCTCAGCCCCCCAGCCCCACCCCCACCCTCCTCCACATCCCTTCCCCTCTGGCCTCATGGCCTCCTCGGAGGAAACACAGCAGCTGATTTCCGACGCTGACCTGGGCCTTCCGGGAAGCATCTGACTGCGCTCCCGTCACTGACCCGGGCTCTGCTCGCAGGAAGCCATGGGTCTGTGTCACCTCCGTCCCTGGCAGCAGGGGGCCACCGTGGCAGCAGGGCCTTGGCGAGGTCAGCCCACCGGTGCTGCCCAGGGCGCTCGTATTGTTTTCCTCTTGCAAAGTGGAAATCCCTTTTCTTATTATAAGTGCAGACGTGTGGGTTTTCAGAAGCATTACACACATGCAGGAAAGCCAAAAGGAGCCACTTCACCTCTGATTCCACCACCCACGAAACACAGGCGCAAGCATTTTTTTTTTTTTTTTCCAGAAAGGAAATCAAGCCTGGCCTTGTGGTGCACGTGCATAATCCCAGCACTCCGGAGGCTGAGGCAGGAAGATCACTGTGAGTTCACAGTCACCTGGACTACCTAGCCGGACCCTGTCTCAAAAAAACCAAAAAATAAACATTTTTGAGAAGAAATAAAAGCAAAAGGTACAGACTGTTGGAGTCGGATTTACTTTTGGACAGATTTGCTGTGTGTTGTAGTTTGGGGTTTTTGCAAGGGGAACAATATAATAAGGGACACATATTTTATAAGATTATTTATAATAGTCACCCAAGAAATCATATACAAAAGAGAGTGCAGAACATCTGTCCATACACTAAAGACCAAAGAATCCAGCTGAGGGCCTGGATCCCATGACAATGTCCTGCGTGACTCCAGCTGAAGACCTACAGCCTGTAACGATGCTCCCTACAACTCCAACTGGAGGCCTAGAGCCCACGACAATGTCTCACGCAGGCCTGTTTCATGGATCTGCGCTGGGAAGGCCCAAAGGTCAGTGGTAGGAGCTAGAAAGTCTGTGCCAGCAGGATGAAGGATCTGTGCTAGCAGGCAGAGGGATCTGCACTGGAGCCAGAAAGCAATGCTCAAAGTAAGGACCAGAGCTCCCCCGAAAAGTACCACAGCCGTCCTCAGTGACAGTAAGGTCCCGAGCTCTTCTGATGAGGAGGAAAGCCGAGTTCCCATCAGGAAAGCCAACACAGCAAGCTTCGCCGGGAGACTGAGCAGAGCACCATCTTCCCCTCCAGAGCCAGGAAATGATGCTCAAAGTGAGGACCAGAGCTCCCCCAAGGTGAACCGGAGCCATTCTCAGTGACAACGAGGTCCTGAGCTCCTTAGATGATGAAAACAGCCGAGTTCATCAGGAAAGCCAGCGTTATAAGCTCTTCCGAGAAAACCAACAGCTCTTTACAGCTTCTAAGAGCTCCTAGCAGCTTCTCTCTGCTCCCAACAGCCTGTCTTCTTCTTCTCCAGTTCTGCTTCTTGCTGCTGGCAGCAGTCCTCAGGTGGGCCTCCCACACCCAGCACCACACTGGTTAAGTTCAGCTAGGTGTTATGAGTTCACCGCCAGCTGTCAATCCACCACACTGTTTAACTTAGGCTAGCCTTAAACTCCGAGAGATCCTCTTGTCTCAGCCTCTTGAATGCTGAGATTACAGGTGAACACCACCATGCCCAGCTGCTTTTGGTCACTGTAATTAGTTTGCATTTTCTAGAATTTTATATAAATGGAATGGGACATATTTTTGGTCTGGCTTCTCTCATTTAACACAATTAATTTCATTTAACTCGTGTCTGCACCCCCTCATCTGATGCTAGGCAGTTAGTGCTGGGCTCTCTCCAGCTGCTATGAACACTTACACACAAGTTTCTGCGCTTTATTATTTCTTCTGGCTCCACATTGCAGGATGTGACGGCTGAGTCATAAGGGAAGTATTTTCAGCTTTTTAAGAAACTACCAAACTTTTCAAAAGCCATTGTGTCCTCCTACACCCCCGCCAGGGCCTTTTGCCCACATCTGACATGCTCAGTCTTTGGATTTACTTATTTGTGGCACTAGGCATTGAGCCCAGGGCCTTTGCACTGAATGACATCCCCAGCCCCTTTTTATTTTAAGACAAGGCCTCATCAAATTGCTCAAAGTGAGGACCAGAGCTCCCCCAAGGTGAACCATAGCCATTCTCCGGGCTGGGGTCCGATTTGGTGTCCTCCTGCCTCAAGCTCCAGAGCGCTGCATTACAGGCATGTACCACCGCGCCCGGCTAAGCATTGTCATTTTTAATGCCTGCATAGTGCCCCAACACTGGCCGTCCCATTTTACTTCACCAAGACCCACTAACATAAGTCTTAGGTGGCTTCCGTATGTTTTTGTCCCGCAGCACAATGCAGGATCCAGAACCTTACACGCAGTTATTTCTCCTTCCTGTGACACCGATGGGTGAAAAGGATGCACACTTTAAGGCTCTTGAAACATCTTCATAAAGCTCTCCTGGAAACTTACTCAGTCATCACTGCCCCTTTAGCAGCATCTAGTGCTGTCATCCCAGCATTCGGGAGGCTGAGGCAGAAAGATCACTGTGAGTTTGAGTCCAGCCTGGGCTCCACAGTGAGACCTTGTCTCAAAAAAAAGAAGGAAAGAGGAAAAAAAAAGAAAGGTCTTGTTTCTAATTCAGGCAGCCATCTCCAAAGCCCCAGCGAGCAGGGTTTGAGGAAGTCTTTCAAGTGTGACCCCATGACCTTTGGCAGGAAGCCAGAAATAAGGGCAAACTGGCCACAGGACTCGCTTGGAACTGCCTTGCACGTTTCTTAGGATGGGTTTGGGAGAGGCGGGTCTGTTTCAGGGACTGGGACAAAAGCAAGGTGGGGTCAGGCCTGGGGTGAGGGCAGCTGCGTTAGTTCTCCCCTTGCGACCCCGGCTTGGAGCCTTGTCCTCTCTGACCTGATTTCTCCAGATGCACAATAGAAACGGTTACACCGTAAACGCGCCCCAAAGAGGTGGTGTTGGGAACTTTTATGTCTTCCCCCAGAGTGTATGTAGCCAGCACGGCTTCCTGGTGGTTCCACTGGTGGACACCTCCCGGGACAGTACTGAGGGCCGCGCAAGGGATGGCTGCACCCCAAAGATGTCCACACCCAATCCGTGAGCCGGTGCACACCGCTCAGTCACACAGTGCGTCAGCAGCTACGTTATAAAGGGAAAAGGTTTACTGTGCTCACACTTCTGGAGGTTCAAGGGCCTGGCACCTGCATCAAGTCAATTCTTGTTTCGTTTTGTTTTGTTTCGGCCAGGATCTCCCTGTGTAGCCCAGGCTGGCCTGCAATTTGCAGTGCTCCTCCTGCCTTAGCCTCCAGAAATCATCTAGGGTGATCTGTGTGGTCCAGTAGGATCACAAGGTGCTGCAGTGTGGAAGAAACGGGAGAAAGAGCAGAGAGATGGCGGCGTGAGGAGACTCAGTCCTATGTGGTTGGCTTTGAAAAATGCAGGAGGGGGCCACACACCCAGGGGTTTGCACCGACTCGGGTGAAGGGACAGGAAGGAAAAGGAGGCTGCTGGGGCTCCAGGAGGAACGCACCCCTGCCAGCCCTCGGGGTTTAGCCCTGGGAGAGCCACGCTGTAAGATAGCACATTTGTGGCGCGTGTGTAGGCACTCGGGTACCTGTGATAGGAGATGCAACCCAGGGCCTCGAATACACAAGTCCTCTACCACTGAGCTACAACTCCAGCCTCTTTTAAAATTGTATTTTGAGCCGGGCATGGTGGCACATGCCTGTAATCCCAGCACTCGGGAGGCTGAGGTAGGAGGATTGTTGCAAGTTCGAGACCAGCCAGTTCGAGATCGTTGCCAGTTCGAGATCGTTGCAAGTTCGAGGGGCTACAAAGTGAGCTCAAGGCCAGCCTGACCTGCATAGCGACACCCTGTCTCAAAAAAGACCAAAAAAAAAATAAATAAAATAAAATTGTACTTTGACACAGGGTCTTGTTAAATTGTCTAAGCTAACCTCGAGCTTGTGATCCTCTTGCCTCAGCCTTCCAAGTAGCTGGAACGATAGGCATGCTCAAGCATGCCCAGTACATTTATGGTGATTTTACTTGTTTGTTTATTTGCAGTACTGGGGACTGAACCCAGGACCTTCACAATGAGCTACATTCCCAACCCTTTTTATTTTTTTATTTTGAGACAAGTTCTCACTGAACCATAAATTGCCCTGGCTGGAGTAGAATTCATGATCCTCCTGCCTCAGCCTTCCGGAGTACCGGGATTACAGGCAAGCACAACCACGCCAAGTAAGAACTTGATTTTTGCAGTGAAGATGGGTTAAGATAGCCCTGGGTCTGTAGTCAGACCAGACCCTGGTTCAAGTCCCAGCCCTGCCTCTCTTGGTGGCCTCTGGAGCAAGGTGTGGATCCTGGCTGGTTTGCTCACTGTTGCCTGGAAACCTGAGAAGCCATGAGGTCTTCCCAAGCAGGGAACACCTAGAGGGTAAAATAACGGTAATGATAACAGCAGCAGCAGTCACAGTCACTGAGCATGACCACAGCTCCCAGCTGCACACAGTGCTTCTGATTTCCCCTTCCCACCCTCCTGATTCGGGCTCCCAGGACTCTTGGTTTAAGCCTACCATCAGCTGGGCTTGAGGGCACACGCCTGTAACTTCAGCGCTCTGGGAGGCTGAGGCAGATTCCTGTGCACCTGCCCTCGTGCTGGCTGACATAGCCCGGCATGCACATGAATACACACGAGTATATACGTGTGCACACTTACCTGCCTGCCTGGTCTTTGGGGCCAAGAGGTTAGGATGAAAATATTTTTTTGTTTGTTTTTAGAAAAGGTTTTGCTATGCAGCCCAGGCTGGCCTTGAATTCACAGCGATCCTCCTGCCTCAGCCTCCTGAGTGCTGGGATTACAGGCGTGCGCCACCACTCCCGGCAGGATGGTAGATATTTTCGGAGGGGATAAATTAGAAATAAATGTGTCCTCACACAGAGCCCAAGGGTTGGGATTGTTCACATCCATTTTTTCTTCGACATCACAAACGGGACCAGGGTCTGTGCCGAGTCCGGGGCGAGCCTGGAAGGCTGGCCCGGTAGGAGGCAGGGCCGGCGGGGCCAGGGTTGCAGAGCCGGCTCAGGGCTGAGGAACTTGGAGCACCTTGGAGGGGATGTGCTGAGCGCAGCAGCCAGAGCGGAAGAGGAAGGAACCCAGGACGGTGCAAAACACAGACTGCGCGGTGGCGCCTGCCCCACTGACAGCCACTCTGTGAGGCTTCCACAGGCCACTGGGGCCAAGGTGCCTCTTTGTTTATTATTTTATTTGTCTAACGATCTATTTATTTTTTGAGATAGGGTCTTGCTATGTAGTTCAAACTGGACTTGAACTCACTTTGATCCTCCTGCCTCAGCCTCCCAAGTGCCTGGCAGAAGCACAAGACTCTCTCTCTCTCTACATGTGTACACTTACCTGCCTGCCTGGTCTTTGGGGCCAAGAGGTTAGGATGAAAATACTTTTTTGTTTGTTTTTAGAAAAGGTTTTGCTATGCAGCCCTGGCTGGCCTTGAATTCTCTCTCTCTCTCCTTCTCTCTCTCTCTCTCTCTCTTTCTCTTTGTGGTACTGGGAAATGAACTCACGACTCTGCACTTGCCAGGCAGGTGCTGTGCCGTTGAGCTATATCCCAGCCTTTTTTTTTTTTTTGGGACAGGATCTCTCTGTGTAGTTCAGGCTGGCCTGAAACTCATGCCAATCCTCCTGCCTCAGCCTCCTGAGTGCTGGGATTACAGGCGTGCACCACCACGCCCAGCCCACAGGAGCGTAAGTCTCTTGAGAGCAAGTCTTGGGCCTCGGTAGCCTCATGCTTGCTAGTGTCCCACAGCCGAGGCTGGTCACATGGCCAGGCCCCTGTGTGACGTGGATGGCGGGAGACAGGATGCACAGGTCACAGCAGCGGCCTAGCGCAGCACGTGTGCGGAGATCACACCCTAGCCGGGGGCAGAAGTGCACACACCGCCCCGCTGGCAGCCCTTTGCGATCCGACATCAGGTCACTGCACAAGGAGCGGGTCCCCACTTCACAGAGTGGCAACCAAGACCCCCAGTGAGCCCCAGAATGAGACGGGGCCGACACACTGTGCAGCCACTCGAGCGCCACCGCCCACACCCCAAGCCTGCCTCCCTTCCCAACAAGCAGTCTCTTCACGGCATGAGGGTCTGGGCCCTGCCTGCCTGCTGTCTCCTCCCTTGTCACCTCCAGACATCACCCCCTGTCTCCCACCTGGATTCTGCTTCCGGTTCCCAAGGGAGTGGGCTGCTGCTGGTCCTCAGTCCTTCGCTTTCACTGTTTTCTCTGCCTCCACCTCCCTCCCCTCCCCTGCCCTCGTGGGCAGCCCTGCGGTCACACGCCCGCGGCCGGACGCACTGCACGTCTCTGGGTGAAATGTCGCCCCAGCCGGGCTCTGCCTGTGCTTCCCACTTGGGCAGAGCGCTTCCTCGTTGCTGCTCACTGTCACCAGTGTCTGCCTGTCCTCTGCCAGTGCATGTGAGCGCTGCTGCTTTTCCTTCTTCCTTTTAAAAATTTCTTTGGTGGCGCTGGAGATCGAACCCGGATCCTCGCGGGTGTTAGGCAAGCGCTGTACTACTGAGCTCAGCCTGGAGCTTCTGACCTTCGCAATGCACCCTTTTGGTTTAAGTCACTGTAAATAAGTGGCCTCCACAGGGCACCCAAAGATGGGTGTGGTGGCACAGGCTTGTAATCTCAGTACTCTGGGAGGCTGAGGCAGGAGGATCACAAGTTCAAACTCAAGCTGGGCAACTTAGAAATTTAGTGAGAGCCTGTCTCAAAAAAAAATTTTTTTTAAAGTAAAGGGCTGGGGAAAAAAAAAAAAAAAGAAAAGGGCTGGGGATGTAGCTCAGTACAGATGCCCTGTGTTTAATCCCCAAAACTGTGTGTGTGAGAGACAGGGTCAGAGAGACAGAGAGAGACAGAGAGAGGAACCCTGTCCATGTGTAATCCTTTCACCTCTAAAATGGGCTCGGCCTGGTGGCCACCTTCTGGTGACTAAACTTCAGCACAAGTCGTGAGATGGCTGAGATGGCACCATGGTAACAGTAAATAGACCCAGCTCCTGGCATTGGCCATGTTTTTTGTTTGTTTTGTTTGAGACAGGGTCTCACTCTGCAATTTAGGTTGGCCCTGAACTCACTGTGTAGCCCAGCTGGCCTCAAATTCCAGCGATCCTCCTGCTTCAGCCTCCTAAGTGCTGGGATTACGGGTGTGCCGTGCCTCTCCTAGCTCAGAGTTTGCTTTCTAAACACCATTCTCTACTGAAAGTGATGGAAGGTCCTGAGAGGGACGGTTGATTCTAAGTGCTTGCTTAGCATGCCTGAGGCCCCGGGCCCCATCCCCAGCGGAGGGGGAGAGAGAGAGAAAGAGAGAGAGAAAGGAAAGAAAAGTGCATCGGTCCGCATCTATGTACGCCAATGTTGCACAAACAAGTAAATGGGGAAGAAAAGACAAATTGCTTACAGGAGAATTCCAAATAATTTAGGATTCCATCCCCAGGAAATGCAGTTTCAGTTCCCACCCTTTGAGCAAAGATTTGATTTAGTGACTCACTTCTGGAGAACAGAGTGTAGACGTCAGGCTTGGGATACATGCCTGTAACCCCAGCACACCGGAAGGCTGACGCGGGAAGAACTCAAGTTCAAGCCCAGCTTGGACAACTTAGAGACCCTGTCTCAAAACTTAAAAAAAATTATGCCAGATGTGGTGGCCCACCCTTGTAATCTGAGTAGTTGGGAGGCCGAGGCAGGAAGACCATTGAAAGTTCAGGGCCAGCCTGAGAGTACCATAGTGAGACCCTGTCTCAAATACTAAAACAAAGCAAAATTTTTAAAAATTTTGAAGGGGTGGGGATGTAGTTTAGTGCCAAATCCCTAAATTCAGTCCCTAGTAATGAAGAAGAAAAAAATAATAGAGTATATTATTATTCTTATTATTACTATTTGTGGTGGATTGACCAATGGTCAACTTGGAACACCCAGCTGAACTCAGCGTGGTGCTGGGTGTGGAGGGCCCACCTGAGGGTTGTTGCCAACAGCATAAAAGAACTGGAGGGGAAGACGGTGCACTGCTGATTCTCCTGGAGAAGCTTGTCACGCTGGTTTTCCTGATACGAACTCAGCTGTTCTCATCGTCGGAGGAGCCCGGGTCCTCACTGTTGCTGAGGATGGCTGTGGTACTTTTCGGGGGGAGCTCTGGCTCCTACCTTGAGCATCCCTTCCTGGCTCCAGTGCACATCCCTCAGCCTGCTGGCCAGATCCTTCCTCCTCCCACTGGTGCAGACTTTCTAGTTTCCATCACTGACCTCTGAGCCTTCCCAGCACAGATCCTTGACACAGGCTTGCATGAGACTTTGTCATGGGTTCTAGGCCTCCCGCTGGACTCATGCAGGACATTGCTGTGGGATCCAGGCCCTCAGCTGGATTCTTTGGGTCTCTACTTTGTGGACAGATCTTCTGCACTCCTCTGCATTTGACTCTTTGGGTGAATATTATAAAATAATCCTATAAATTATGTGTCCTATATTAAATCTATTTCCTGGGGCTGGGGATTTAGCTCAGCGGCACAGCGCCTGCCTGGCAAGCGCAAGGTCGTGAGTTTGATTCTAGGTACCGGAAAAAAACAAAACAAAACAATAACAAAAAAAATCTATTTCCTGACTACCATGCTATTATTATTATTATTTTGAGATAAGGTCTTGCTATGTAGCCCAACCTGGCCTCGGAATCATGGTGATCCTCCTGCTTCAGCCTCCCCAGTGTTGGGATTGCAAGCGGGCACCACCACACACAGCTACAAGAATATAGAAAAGGGGAGAACAGGGCCTGGGGGCATGGCTCAGAGTACATGCTTAGCAGGCAAGAGGCCCTGGGTTCCAACCCCAGGGCACTGGCCATTGTAAGAACTCAAGGTCATGACTTGAGAAAGACCGAGAGGAGAGATCAAGGAGACAGAAAAGTGCTATGTGCAGCAGATCCTGGAACGGAAAAAGGATTTGCTGCACAGATGAACAAAACAGGGCTGAACCCAATGCCCATCAGTTGATGAATGGATAAAGAAGATGTGGTTCCTTTATACAGCGGAGTACTACTCTGCCATAAAGAAGGATAAGCTTGAGACATTTCTAGGTAGATGGATGTATCTCAAGACTATACTCTTAAGTGAAATAAATCAGACACACGTGCACATATCACGTTGTTTCTCTGCTGTGAGAA
>NW_004955419.1:680384-681514 GCF_000276665.1 Chinchilla lanigera | reverse complement strand
ACACACACACACACACACACACACACACACACACACACACACACACACACAGTATGCTGCAGACACCAATACAGTACACTTCCCCCTGAAGAGTCTGCACTATTTGTTTATAGTGACCTTGTTTCCCCCGGAATGACTGCAATGGTCAGTGCAGGCAGTGGACAGAACAAGCTCCTACTGCATCTCCTCTTTCCAGAATTCCATTTACTGTGTGGTCCTTGGACAGAGGGTGTGGCAGCTGTGACACTGATAGGAACACATGCTCCACTTGATCTTAGCCGACAGGCTGAGGAGTGAAGAATCACAGTTACTTTTCTCTTGATATAAAATTCACATACAAAGAAAAGCCTCGCTTTATATGTTTACTGTTTTTTGTTTGTTTGTCCTGCTATATATAGTCTAGGCTGGCTTCAAACTCAATGATCCTCCTGCCTCAGCCTCCCGAGTGCTGGGATCACAGGTGTGCACCACCACGCCTGGCAGTTTCTCAGGTTTGCAAATCCCTATGTAAAGCAAACCCCTACCCGAGTGAGGAAGGAATGTGACTTCACTTAGGAGAGCGCCTGACCTCCCCGGCGACCCTCTCCTTTCTGTGCCCGGGTTTCACAGACGGGGGCTCTCGCTGCGCGGTTCTCTGACTCAGCGCGCTGCTTGGAGGCCGAAGCACGTTGTTGCTGGTCTCAGCGCCCGGTCCCCATTTGCTGCTGGGTAGTGTTGCTTTATGTGAATATACCGGTCTGTTCACCCGTTTCCTATTGATGGATAGCTGGGCGGCTTCCAGCTTGGGGTTTCCGTAAATAAAACTGCTAGGAAGACGATTTTTCAAGCCTTCTGGGAACACAGGCTTGGTTCCTCCTGGGCGGAAAGTGGGAGTGGAATGGGTGACAGGGCATGAAACTTCTGTCGGCGCCATATCACGCCAGTGTGGTGTCATCAGTCTTTTTCTTTTCCCTTCCTCCCCCCCCTTCCTTCCTTCCTTCCTTCTTCTTCTTCTTTTTTTTTTGTCTTTTTGAGACAAAGTCTCATTATGCAGTTCAGGCTGGCCTTCAGCTCACTTTATAGCCCAGGTTGGTCTCGAACTTGCAACGATCCTCCTGCCTCAGCCTCAAGAGTGCTAGGATTACAATGTA
>NW_004955419.1:677622-679282 GCF_000276665.1 Chinchilla lanigera | reverse complement strand
TACTGGGGCATCACAGCACCTTTTACAGGAAGAGCTAATGGCTGAATTAGGGAGCGGGGAGGATGGAATCTGGTAAATGAGGGCAAATTTTACAGGGCTTCAGCTGGGCATGGTGATACACGCCCATGATCCCAACACTCAGGAGGCTGAGGCAGGAGGATTGCTGTAAATTCAAGGCCAGCCCGGGCTACATAGTGAAAGCCTGTCTCAAAAAATAAAAAAAAAATTTTTTAGAGGATTTCTTATGAATCGCATGACACTGTCATTGTTCCTGGGGGGCTGGGGTACGTACAGCGTGGCCTCCAGGCTGGTATAGCTTTGGGGTCTCAGGAGGTGGCGTGGGGCTGAGGCCTCTGGAGGTGGGCATTGCTGCAGGTCCACTCCCTCACCCTTCCAGGCTTCTGTCCCTTGCTGTCTGCCTGTCCCCATGGTGTGGCAGTTTCTTCCCCCGGAGCACTGACAAAGCAGAAGCTGCAGTCTTTTATAGCCTCCTTTCAGGGTAATTTCTGCATTCTGAGAGGCTGAGGCAGAAAGTTCACAAGTTCAAGTTTTGCCTGGGTAACTGAGCAATTTAGCTGTCCAAAAGAGAAGAGTTGGGATATAGCTCAGTGCAAAGGCCCTGAGTTCCACCTCCAGTACTGCAAAAGAAAAAAAGCAGTCACAGTGACAGTGCTGCTGTAACCTGGAAGGGACTTCTAGGTTTCAGGGTCCAGAATGCAGGGGCTTAAGGCAGGATTGCGGGCAGGAGGGGAAGCCCACAGCACACTTTTTTGGTACCTGGGATCAAACTCAGGACCTTGCGCTTGCCAGGCAGGTGGTGTGCCTCTGAGCTATATCCCCGGCACCCCACACACTGTCTTGATGTGAATTTGCTTTCTTTTTTTGTTTTTCTTTTTTTTTTTGAGACAGGGTCTCACTATGTTGTTCAGGCTGACCTTGAATCTGTGCTGATCCTCCTGCCTCAGCCTCCTGAGTGCTGTGGTCATAGGCTTGTGCCACCATGCCCAGCCCGTGTGAGTTTTCTTTGAGTGTGTGTGTGTGTGTGTGTGTGGTAACAGGAATTGAACTCACGACCTCCACCTTCCCGGCAGACGCTGTGCCACTGAGCTATATCCCTGGCCTTGGTGTGAATTTTCTAGATGGGAGAAGCTGAGGGAGCAGAGGAGTAAAAGTGGCTATGAGAATCAGGCCACCCTCAGGCTGAGACAGGAGGACTGCAAGTTCGAGCCCAGCCTGGACAACCAGTGACTTAGCGAGACCTTGTCTCAAAATGTAAAATAAAAAAAACACTGGGCTGTAGCTTAGTGGGAAGGCCCTGGGTTCAAAGCAGAAACGATGACCATGAACCCCAGTGACCCAAGACGCACACTTGTGGGCCACACACAACACGGGGAAACTGAGGCTGGGGGCAGATTCTTCCCAGTGACAGAACTAGGAGTCTCGGCCATGTCCCCGACTTCCAGGACCCCTCCAGATTACCACCAATGTGCCTCACTTTCCAGTCCCCACAAGAGCCCCGGGGTCGGCCTTTTTCTCCTCCTATTTTTTTTTTTTTTTTTGTCTTTTTGAGACAGGGTCTCGCTGTGCAGTTCAGGCTGGCATTGAGCTCACTTTGTAGCCCAGGCTGGTCTCGAACTCGCAATGATCCTCCTGCCTCAGC
>NW_004955419.1:650187-676925 GCF_000276665.1 Chinchilla lanigera | reverse complement strand
TCTCAAAATGAATGAAAAAGGGCTGGCGATGTAGCTCAGTGGGAAGGCCCTGGCTTCAACCCCCAGAACTGCAAAAAAAAAAAAAAAAAAAAAAGGAAGCAGTGCCTACAGAGGGCTGATCACACACAGTCAGGTATGGAGAGTAAGCACGGGTCCTAGCCAGGCCCCGGCCCCAAAGTCCCTCCACTCTGGTGGCCCCAGGCTCCTCCTGCCCTGTCCTGAGGCCAGCCTGCCCCCCTCACCCGGCACACACAGCCTGGGGGTTTCACCTGCAGTCAGGACCCCAATCCAAACTCCCAGGGGCGGCCTCCGTGCCAGGATGACCTCAGGAGCAGGGCCAAAGGCAGGATATGGGCTGGGGGTGCTGGCCTGTGTTGGTCTCGCTGTGTGGTATTGAGCAAACCCTGCTTCTCAGAGAGAAGGGGCCGTACCTCGAGATCTCCTGAACCAGTCCAAACAGCCTTGAGCTCAGCAGGCAGGCAGCCCCTGGGTTCTCAGTCTGTCACTTGCCCCCTGGGTGACATCCAGGAAGCTACTTAGCCTCTCCGAGCCCATTTCCCCAAATCAAAACTTTGACTAATAATCAAAGTTGCTCGCAGTACTAAATAGGAAACCAGGTGTGGTGGCAAACATCTGTAATCCTGGCTCTCCAGAGGCTGAGGCAAGAGGGTCGCCGTGAGTTTGAGGCCAACCTGAACTACATATCGAGACCCTGTCTCAAAAAACAAACAAATCAACCAACACACCCTAAACGAGAACATTTATAATGTTGGACCCAATGCACGGTGACTCTTTCAATTGCTCAATGTTTCCTGTAAATAATTTTTACTTTATTAAAATAATGCCTCGCTCCAGTGATTCTAAGACATCAGCAGGGCAGGCACGGTGGCACGCATATTGTAAACCTAGCACTCTGGGGGTGCTGAGGCAGGAGGATTGCGGTTTGGGCAATTTAGCAAGACCTTATCTCAATCAAGATCAATCAAGATGTATGACGTACAAGATACAAGTTCCCCGTGAGGGATGTGTACACATCATTATGTGTACCAACAATGTACCAATAAACTTAATTAATTAATTTAAAAAGATCCTATTTCAAAATAAAAAAATTTGTTTTTCTTCCGGTACCGGGAATCGAACTCACGACCTTGCGCTTGCCAGGCAGGCGCTCTGCCGCTGAGCTAAATCCCCAACCCCTCTTTTTAAATAAAAAAATTTAAAAAGAGCTAAAGATGTAGCTTAGTGCAAAGGCCATAGTACTATGGAAATAAAATTTTACCACTTGTAGGAGGCACCCTTCCTTGTGCCCCATTCAGAGGAAACCCCGCACATGAGTTTTCAGGCGCACGCCAGACGAGGAAAGATGCGTGCGCCTGGGTGGAAGCTGTTAGCTTCGGGCGGAAGTGGGGCTCGGGACTGAGAGATTCGGTCTCCCGGGGGAACAGCGCGAACTGTAGGGGCAGCAGATAGCGACGGTGGTTTCCTGTCAGCCCATCCGCCTCCCAGCAGCAACTGCTTTCGGTGTTTTGAGACTTTTTTTTTCTACTACTTGCATATCTCGTATTTCCAAGCAGTAAACTTACGCTGCCATGTCTTTTTTATTTTTGAGAGCCTGCTAAATTGCCCCTGGGTGGCCTCAAACTGGCGATCCTTCTGCTTCAGCCTCCCAAGTAGCTAGAGGTGCAGGCTGGGGGTGCACACCGCATCCAAGTAGGTACTGCTGTCTTTGGGTAGAGTTTTGATAGATTGGTTTTAGCTATTATCTACAACGCATTCTGTCTATCTATCTGCTCCACACTGTCTAGCATGGTACCATAAAGAGGATTTACCTCTCTCTGTTGCCATCCCACCCCTTCCCCTCCCCCATTTTCTCTGGAAGTAATGACGTGATTTGGGGCTAAATCACTTAGTCTCATTTCAGATTTGTACTGTCCTCCTCCTCCTCCTTTTTTTGAGACAGGACTCGCTATGTAGCCTAGGTGGCCTCAAACTCACAGCGATGTCCCTAGGATATAGCTCAGTGGCACAGCACCTGCCTGTTAAGCACATGGTCCTGAGTTCGATTCCCTGCACCAACCAAAAAAATAAAAACAAAATCCAGGTGTGGTGGTGCACCCCTGTAATCCCAGCACTAGGGAGGCTGAGGCAGGAGAATCGTTGAGAGTTGGAGACCAGCTTGGGCTACACAGTGTGCTCAAGGCCAGCCTGAACTGCATAGCGAGACCCTGTCTCAAAAAGAAAAGACAAAAACAAAACAAAACACAAAACACCTCACAGTGATTCTCCTGCCTCAGTCTCCTAAGTGCTGAGATTACATGTGTTCACCACCAGCCCAATTTATATGCTTTATTTATTTTTGTCTTTTTGAGACAGGGTTTCACTTTGCAGTTCAGGCTGGCCTTGAACTCACTTTGGAACCAAGGGTGGCCTTGAACTCACGGTGATCCTCCTGCCTCAGCCTCCTGAGTGCTAGGATTATAGGTGTGCACCAACAGCCAGTTGATATGTTTCTTTATGTATTTTATACCTCAATTTTTTTTTTTTTCAGTGCTGGTCCTGGAACCCAAAGCCGTGTGCATGGGCCACCCCACCAGAGCCTGTACATCTTAGATTTTGATGAAATTATTTATCACTTTCTTCTTCCTGTTTCTTGCCACCTTTCTAGGAAACCATAGTTTAAAAAAGAAACCTTTTACTGTAATTTTAGTAAGACAAATGAAGCATACATGCTTAAACCATCACCTTAACAAGCAACTTCTCTACTGAGGAAGTGGACCCAGCACCTTTGCGCTGAGCTGCATCCCCACGAAATTTTATTTCGTGTTCTGACACAGGATCTCACAATATTACCAAGACTTGAACTTGGGCTCCTCCTACCTCAGCCTTCGAGTGCTGGGCTTTCAAGCAGGCTTTCCCGGCTGGCTTCCTTCTTAGCGGGTTCTTGCAGGGCAGAGCCCTCTCCCGCCGTTTTGCCTCCACTATGTACAGACATAGAGGAGCTCGGAGCTCCAGCTTTACTCCGAGCTGCTACCGCTCACGGTTGTTCAGCCTTGGAAAGGTGACTTGATCTTTTCAGGTCTCAGTTTCCCCATCCGGGAGTCGGGAAACAGCAGGACCACAGGGCTGGGGAGCAAGGTTAACCAGGAAGAAGGCGCTCACAGGGCTCCAGCCTGCCTGGGGGGCAGGGTAGGGTGAGGCTACCTGGCCATCTCAGTCCTCACGGTCAAGGATCTCAGGCAGGGAAGGAAGGAGGGGAGATGGGGGCACAGAGAGGGACCCAGAACCTCACGGCAGGGTCGGTCATAGGCCCTCTTTTTTTCTTTTTTTGAGACAGTGTCTCTCTGTAGCCCAGGCTGGCTTCTAACTAACAGCGATCGTCCTGCCTCAGCCTCCTGAGTGCTAGGATTACAGGCATGCACCACCACACCCAGCTATAGCCCTGATTTCTACTCTGATCGCTCTCTGCCCAGAATCACCAAGAGCCAGACAGGCAGGAAGAACCGGCCATGTCCCCGCTAGACAAAAGCTGGACACTCCGCTGTCTCTCAGGCTAGAACTCAGGGCTGCGGTAAAACAGCGCCACCTGCAGCAGACACAGAGAACCACAGGCCACGCGGCGCCTTCTGCGTGCCAGGCCAGAACTAGCGCCGTCTTGGGTCAAATCCCAGAGCCCCGCAACCCTAACGGTAGGAACGACCCTGCAGTGTCGAATCAAAGCTAACACGCCTTTATTTGAAAGACGCATGGTTCGTTTTTATACCACTAAAAAGATGAAAAGGGGGTTGGCTGGGGCCGCAGCTCAGTGGGAGAGAGCGGGCCAAGCACGGCAAGGCCCTGGAGTCCACCTACAGCCCTGCAAAAAGCAAGAGAAGAAAGGAAGAGACCCGGACGTGGTGGCGCGTTCTGTAATCTCAGCGCTCTGGGAGGCTGAGGCAGGAGAGCTGCAAGTTTGACCCTACCCTGGGCAATTTAGTGACGTAAGGAGACCCTGTCTCAAAATCAAAGGGGCTGGGAATGTAGCTCAGTATGAGGGCCCTGTGTTCAATCTCCACTCACACACACTGAAAAGAAAACCCAAAACAGTAATCACAACAGCAACCACTACCAATTAAAATATTAAAGGACACCATCCTTTATCGATTAGAATTTTTGCCAGGTGTGGTGGCACATAGCTATAATCCCAGCATTCGGGAGGCTGAGGCAGGAGAATCCCTGGAGTTCAAAGTCTGCTTGGGCTACGTAGTGAGTTCATGGACAGCCTGGACTACAACAAACAAACATCAGTTAGAATTTTTATTTCATATTTATTGAAAGTGGTCATTTATTTATTTATATTTATTCATTCATTGATTTTTTTACTATTATTTAAAAAAGTAAAACAAGGATGACATAGTAATAAGAGGGGCTTACCGAATTACAGACAAAGTGGTAGGAAATTATCAATGGTTGTTGTTTTACATATTGTTATCTACAAGATAGTTTCTCAGGAAAACAGACAAATAATAGTGAGTTACAGACAAAAGTGGTAGGTTATTATCAATGGTTGTTGTACTACACTTTGGTATCTTCAAAGTGGTTCATTCATTGATTTTTGCAGTACTGGAGACTGAACCCTCAACCTTTGCACTGAGCTACATCCTCAGCTTTTAAAATTTTATTTTCAGACAGGGTCTCATTGAGTCTCTGTGTCACCCAGGCTGAGCTCGAACTTTCGATCTTCCTGCCTCAGCCTCCCAGAGTGCTGGTGTTACGGGAGTTACCACCATATTTGGCTGAGGATGCTCTGTTAAACTTACTTGGACAGAATTTAAAAAATCATATATCACAATTGTGCTGATGTCAAAGGACACTGTGACCAAAATGATGTCATGATTGCATTCCTGAAATTCTGCACACGCAATCTGACTTCCGGATCCCCTTCACCCCAAATTGGAGGTCTGTGGTGTTCCACCCAGATTGTGCTTGCAGTCATTCAGAGCTCCTGGGGTGTGCCGGGCGTGGTGGCCCACGCCTGTAATCCCAGCAATCAGGAGGCTGAGGCAGGAGGATCATTGAGAGTTCAAGACCAGCCTGGGCTACAAAGTGAGCTCAAGGCCAGCCTGAGCTGCATATCGAGACCCTGTCTCAAAAAAGACAAAAAACCCCCCAAAACAAAAAACAGAACAAAACAAAAACAAAAAACAAAGGAATAGAGCTCCTGGGGTGGTGCTGTCCTTCAGAGTGCTCCACTGTCCCCTCGGATGTCCCGCAAGAGTCAGACTGTGATGTGTGTGTATAGGAACCGAGGAATAGGTCACACTTGCTAGCTGACCGCTAGCAAGTGCACTGTGTGCCCTTTTCAGAGATGTTAACGTTGGAGGGTGGAGGAGCATGAACATGTCTCAGAGTGGATGGAGCTGAATGTGGGGGTGCACACCTACACTCTCAGCACTCGGGAGGCTGAGGCAGGAAGGCTGGCCATGAGTTCCAGGCCAGCCCAGATTGCAGTTTTTTTTTTTTTTCTTTTTTCTTTCTATTCTTTTCTTTATTTGGTACTAGGGACTGAACCCAGGGCCTTCACATTGAGTTATAAGACTTTTCTTTTTTTTTGAGACAGGGTCTCACTAAATTGCCCAGGCTGGGTTGGATCTTGTGATCCTCCCGCCTCAGTCTCTCAGGCATTGGGGATTGCAAGTGTGCTCCACCATGCCATCTTGAAAATTAAATTTCTTTTTCTTTTCTTTTCTTTTAGTCTTTTTGAGACAGGGTGTCACTAAGCAGTTCAGGCTGGACTTGAGCTCACTTTGTAGCCCAGGTTGGTCTCGAACTCGCAATGATCCTCTTGCCTCAGCCTCCTGAGTATGGGGATTACAGGCGTGCACCGCCATACCCAGATGAAAATTAAATTTCTAATACACGGGGGATGTTCTGAAACCCTAGCATTTCTCCTGGGGAAGTGGCACAGGAGCCAGGTTGAATGAAGAGGGGTCAGCTGGGGAGAGAGGTACCAGACCAGCTTGGCAGAGACAGGAGCACATGTAAAGGGCCTGGGGCTGGAGGGAGGAATTTAGGAGCCCCCACATGGACAGGTAGCCAGTGTGGCTGCAGTGTGATGAAAGACACTATACAAAAATAACATGCCAAGTCACCAAAAACCATGCGGTTGGAAATGGGACTCAGGTCTGGCTGGCTCCAGCACTTGCTTTCAAATTCCTGCTCTGAAGGGTGTGGCAGGGGGAACTGGCTCTGGTCCACCTACTACACTGTCCCACTGAGGAAACAGGGGCCTGGGAAGGAAGGGGCACAGCTGGGCAGGACCTAATCTCAAAGCCAGGTCTCCACTCTCCCAGATCTCCTGGCACACCCAGCTCTAGCTGGCAACTTTCAGAGGCCCAGGGAAATCACTGGTGCTTGGAGAGCAAAGGACTTTCTTAGGTTCCAGGGAGCTGTGTCGGCGTGTGGCCCTGGCTCCTAGGCTGCACCAGAAGCCGCTGGTTAGAGCCGGAATCTTGGGCCCTCCCTCTGCTGGGGAGCAAGACCTGGACCCTTTCGCTCCACCCAGCCTGCTGGGAACCAGGCAAATTCCAGCCCCTGTGACCTCCCAGTCCCAATCCTGCTGCGCCTCCTGCCCAAGCTTGGTGGCAAAAGGGCCCGGGGCCACATCAGGATGGAGCGCCAGGCTCCCAAGGCCAGCCAGCCAAGCATGCCTGCGGCCGCCACCACAACCCAAAGATCAGGGACAGAGAGCTCACTGCCTTCTTTTCTTTCCTCAGAACTAGGGATTAGACCCAGGGGCTTTGCTCTGAGCTCCACCCCCAGCTCTTTATTATTATAACTTTTACTTTGAGACAGGGTTTTACTAAATCACTAAGTTTCTGAGATTGGATTCCAGTTTATCATCCTCCTGCCTCAGCCTCCAGAGTGCTGGGATCACAGGCGTGTGTCACCACACTCCACTTAATTACCAGCAAATGGGAAGGGGTTAGAAAAAGTGGGGTCTCTCAGGCACTGGGAAGGGGACCCGGGCAGCTCAGGAGGTCAGGGTCGCCTGCAGGACCGTCCCAGCCCAGCCTCCTGCACCTTCTTTCCTCTCCCTTCCTCTCTAGTCCAGCGGCCTTTTCTGTGTCCTGGTGTGCGAAGGTTGGGAAGTTCCGACCCACCACAAAACCTCAGCTGGACTCCAGATCCAGTTTCACATTCTGAACCACTGATCCAGTTTGGGCCCGCGGCCTGGTTCAATCCGAAGCGGCCGCAGGGCAGAATCCTGTGGCTCCCGCATAGAGGGGAGGGAGGAGGGGCATTGCATCAGAGCTTGGGGAGCCTGGTTAATCTTCAGCCACCCCGCGCCCCGTTTCAGTTCCAAGATAGGGCCACGGGGGAGTATGCTGTGTTCACCTGCAATGCAAGCACCCGGGAGGCTGAGGCAGGGGGATCGCTGTGAGACTGAGGCCAGCCTGGGTGACCTCAGGAAACTGTGTCTCAAAGAACAAACACAAACACAAATAAACAACAACGACAAAGAGAGGAGAGGAGTGGAGGCCAGGAATGTGCATTCCCAGCCTGGTCAGTCCTACAGCAAGTGTTCCTTGGGTTATAACTTGAGAAACAACAAATCTAGGTAAATACCCGCTGATATTTTGCGCTAAAGTCTGAATCACAGGCCCTCAGGGAGGCAGAATGCAGAAGGACTCCCCGCTGCTGATGACAACTATCCGCTCCAGATTGCAGAGCGCATATCTACTGAACCGGACTCAGGCCAGCCGCCTCGCACCCAGTGTGCTGATCCCGTGAGCTAAGAGTTCAACCGAGGCGGCCGGCCCTGAGGAACAAGATTCCTGGGCTCAAATCCGGGGAGAAGGAACTCGTGCGGGAAAGAGAATGGGTGCTCTGCGGTGTGGAGAAAGCCGGCTGAGGGCAGGGAGGTGGGGAGTGGGTGTTCCGCACATGCGCAGTCAAAGCCCATGGCTCCCCGCAGGACCCGCGTTGGGGAGGGGGCGCCGGCGTGTTCAGAGGTTGGCTGGGGGCCGCTGGCGTTAGATAGCTGTGCAGGTCCAGGTGAACGTTGGGGCCTTTCAACCGGTTTGAGGCAAACACAAACAGCCTCACAGCTCCTCAGACAGTACTTAAAAGCCATTTCCTGCTGGGTGCAGGAGCATACACCTTCACCCTAAAGTAGCACTCAGAAGGGGGAGGCAGGAGGGTCGCTGGGAGCGCACAGCCAGCCTGGGTCACATAGTGAGTCCGACGCCAGCCCGCACGGTGTGTGAAACCCTGTCTCAAATAACAAAATAAATAAGCAAAACAACAACAGCAGCAACCACTTCCCGACCGCCCCAGTATTACCCGCAGCAGTGCTGACCCCGAGATCATTCCTGGGTTACAGTCCTCCCTGTTCCTCAAAGTTTGCTACCAAATATCTTGCTCTTATGGTTATTTTCCTATCACTCTAATATATGGATGGTCTTTGGAAGCAAAAGGCCACATTCTGTTGTCGGCATTCTGGTTTTACTCGTGCTGCTTCCGTTTAGAAAATACAGTGATTCTTCCACGCTGAAAATTAACCACGCGCTGACGGCAAGCTGCACCTTTTCCTAAGCAGGGGATGGGTTAAAAACCGTTTCTATAGAGATCAGCGGATTAGCAAAGGCAGAGCTCATGTAGCATATTGCTGGGCTATATGACTTCTAAAATTACCGATAAGCCGGGTGTGGTGGTGCATGCCTGTCATCCCAGCACTCGGGAGGCTGAGGCAGGAGGATCGCTGTAAGTTCGAGACCTGCCTGGGCTACAAAGTGAGCTCAAGGCCAGCCTGAACGGCATAGCGAGACCCTGTCTCAAGAAACCAAAATAAGTAAATAAAAGTAAGTGAAGCTAGAGGGTTCCTTCAGGTCTTCCCTCCGTTCAGCGTGTCACTCCTAGAGACCAGTCCTGGGTCACACCTTTGCCTCTGAAGCAGAACTGGGCTCCCTCCTCCAGCACACGGCCTGCGCAGAGAAGGCAGGAGGCGGTCTGGGAAACACAGCAGAGGGTCACAGGCCAGGGTAGCTCCGTTTGTTGAGCAGGCAACAGCAAGAGCCAGAAGGTGGCGCTCGCTTGTAATCCCGGTTACTCAGGCGGCAGGCGGCAAGCACAGGCATCACAGGTTTGAGACCAACCGGGGCAATTCAGGGACAAGATAAGAAGAAGAGAGGCTTGTGTCGATGCACACCTGCAGTCCCAGCACTCCGGGAGGCTGAGGCAGGAGAACCACAAGTTAGGGCCCAATCTGAGCAATGTAGCAACTTAGTAACACCTTGTCTCAAAAAATACAGAAGGGCTGGGAATATAGCTCAGTGAGATGGCCCTGGGTTCAACCTCTGTATTGAACAGCAGAAGCGGGGAGGAGGGCAGACAGGGAAGAAGAAGGGAAAAAAGAAAAATAGGAGAGATCGGGGATGCCTTTTGGCCCCATGGACCACCCAAACAGTACCCTGCTAGAGGGCTCCATGGCCTTAGCCCCAGGGGGCTCCTGCAGTAACCAGTCCCCCTCAGTACCGGTTCCTGATGGGCGGGTGAATGTGAGTGTCACTGTCAACCTGGGTCACACCGACTCAGCCAAGAATGGAGCCAAGAGCCCAGCCTAGTTCCTCCCCATGATTCACTCCAGCCAGGGCCAAGGAACACGCCTTCAACAGCCAGGCGTGGTGGCGCATGCCTGTGGTCCCAGCACTTGGGAGGCCGAGGCAGGAGGATCACTGTGAGTTTGAAGCCAGTCAGCTGTACACAGTGAGTTCAAGGCCAGCCTGGACTGCATAGCAGGGCCCTGTGTTATCAACTGCAGCAGCGACAACAGCAAAGCGAAGCAAAAGGAGAGAAAAGAAAAAGAAAAAAAAAGAAAAGAAAAGAAAGCAAAATCTCAAAGAAGGGGCATCTTCCTGGGACCATCGTAGGTCGGACGGCCCCACACAGTAAGGAGGAAGCGGGGAGATGCAGAGGAAAGAGGTCTGCTCCGGCCTCCTGCCTGGATCTGGTCCGCCCGCCTCTGGCTCCTCGCCGAGGCCGACCACTGGCCCCCCGCAGGTTAAGTGTGGAACTCCCAAGCCACTTCCATGATTAAATCCAGCCCGGGAGGTGTTTTGTTTGGCCTGAAGGTTTAGGTATACTTAGTACTTGACATGTTTAAACAGGGTTTTTTTGGTGAAAAGGGTCAGGCCCGGCAGGCCTACATTCTTGACCTCCCCTAACCCCAGCCCTGATTCTGAGCCGGCCTCCTGCAGGGGCAGAAGGGAATCCTTACTGAGCCACGCGTGTCACCTGAGCCGCTCTACGCAGCCAATGACAGTATGAGGAGGGATCGGCGGGATCCTTGGAGAACTTCCGTGCTCATGCTCCTGCCCAGATGTGCCCTTCTCGGTCTCTCTGCACCCTTGAAAGCCGGGGTGTGTGGACTCCCTACCCACCTCACTCGTCCTGGGGATGGCTCTCAGCAGCCCGCAGGTAGAGGCTGCACCGGAAGGGAACCCCAGTCCAGCGGGAGGTGGGGCTCCTCCAAGGTCACAGCACGCAGATGGGGCTGCTGATGCACCTGCCCCAGGTCCAGGGTCCAGGCTGCGGCTGCGCAAGGCTGGCTCCTGCTCAGGCTCTCACGGGAGGCTGAGTCACAGGGGAGGCTACAGCCAGGTGATGCATGGCTCTGCCGCTTACAAATAGGTCCTGTTGCCCTGGGGGTGGTGCACTTCCTGAATCCCAGCACTCTGGAGGCTGAGAAAGGAGCCTGACCACGAATTCGGGCCGCCTGGGCTACCTAGTGAGTTCAAGGCCAGCCTAGGCTACCATGGTGCAAGACCCTGTCTCAAAAATCCAAACACGAAATAAAAATATAAAAGTCAGGACCTGTGCTACGTACTTTAGGAGTAACAGAATGAGACAGATGCCCTGGTGGTAGGATTTTTGCCTCCCACGCCCTGAACTAGGCTAGGTCTGCATCCACTTCGGACTATCCGGCTGAACGGGGGAGAGGTGAGACTGCGTGGGTGGGAACTGGATGCTGGTAAACACCCTACTGCGCAGCCCCCAGCAGTGTTCCGTCCCCAAAGGCTCCTCACACGAGGTCGCGCGCCCCTCCACAGTAGGACACAGGCATTTATACATGGGATCACGTGTGTGCACAGAGTGTACAGTGCGATAAACCTGTGAGAGGAAATACACTGACCCGCCAAAGCGCGTACAGGAAGTGACGGCAGCTGCGCGGGAGGACGAAAGGCCATTAGGAAAGCGATAAGGAGGGAAGGTGCTCTGACCAACAGGAGAAGCAAAGGCAAAGGCTTGGAGGCTGGAAAAAGGGCCTGGGTTCTGGAGGTGATGGTGCACGTCTGTAATCCTAGCACTGTGGAGGCTGAGACAGGAAGATCTCTTCGAGTTTGAGGCCAGCATGAACCACATAGTGAGACCTTGTCCACAAGCACCAGTTATTTATGGTGGTGCAAGTCTGCAGTCTCAGCACTGAGGAGCCTGAGGCAGGAGGATGGTGAGTTCCAGGCCAGCGTAGGCTACATAGAGAGTTCCAAGTCAGTCAGGGCTACATAGTGAGACCCTGTCTCTTGCTCTCTCTCTCTCTTTTTTTGGTACCAGGAATCGAACTCAGGACCTTGCGCTTGCCAGGCAAGCGCTTGTGCCACTGAGCTATGAACACAAACAACATAAATGAAGGGTCTGGAGGCGGGGAGGCTGGGGAGGAGGCTGCTGTGGGTGACGTAGTGGGAGAGAACTGAGGATGGGAGCAGAGGCTGAGAGACTGGGGTTGAGGGCCCATGGGAGGCCTTCTAAACCACCGCATGTGAGAGCCAGGTGTGGTGGTGCACATTTGGGAGGCTGAAGCAGGAGGATCACAAGCTTGAGCCCAATGGGGGCAACTTAATGACTTATCAAGACCCTGTCTCAAATAAACAAAATAAAACAGAGAAGGGCTGGACATGCAGCTCAGTGTGAAGGCCGTGAGTTCAGTCTCCAGGAAGAAAGAAAAAAAAAAAAGAAAGAACTGCTGGATGTGAAAGGTGGCGCTAGAAGGGACCAAGGGTGCCACTCAAGGGCCCAGCTTCCACAGAAACCAGGCCCAAAGTAGACAGGGCTGGGAATCAAGCGGGAAGCAGCAGCCCAGGGTGAGGGGCCCACGAGTGGGTGGTCGGCGAGGCCAAGCTGAGCCCAGTGCTGCCCAGCGGTTGTCCGGGGGACGAGCTAGGCAGAAGACGTGGCAGCTTTTCAGGGACATAGAAGCAGTACCTTCAGGCCCTGCCTTGGGCCTGGACCACCACACAGCCGTTGTGAAAACCACATCCCTTTGCAGGCGTCACCCCAAGTTGACCCTGTCATCTTTGACCCAAAGCCTTGGGGTGAGCCTGCCTGTTCCCCCAGCGGCACTCCTGGCCACTGACCTAGGGCCTTGGTGATTGTCTGGAGTTTGTCCCTCGGGGAAAGAAAGACCAGAGGGAGATTCCCCACCTGAGAGGCACGTGAGCCGCCTGGCACTCCAGGAAGCAGACCAGTTGTCCCCCCACCTCTGATCGCAGTGACGAGCAGAAACAATGGTGGACTGTGGATTGTTTGTTGGACAGTAAGAGAGGACTAAAATAGGCCGTGTCTTTCATTGAGCACCTACTCTGTGCCAGGCACTGTGTGAAGCCATCTACAAAGGTCAGCTTGCTAACATCTCATGGCAACCTCGTTAGAGAAGGGTTTTTAGGTTTTTGTTGCTGCTGTTGAAGCAAGTCTTACTGTGTAGTACAGGCTGGCCTTGAACTCACTGTGTAGCCCTGGAACTTGTGGCAATCCTCCTGCCTCAGCCTCTCCAGTGCTGGGATCACAGGTGTGCACCTCCGAGGCTGGCACCCAGCAGAGTCTTGATGCTTTGCTCCCAGTACTTTTCCAGTCCTGGCCCTGCTGGTTCTTGTCCCTCTGTCTCCAGTCCATGAAACTTCAAGGGCCTTTCTTCCCAGGGGGCCTAGCCCCGCAGGGTGAAGACATCCTCACCTGTCGGGCCGGATCTGGCTGGCCCTCCCCTGGCACTGACCCATGGGAAAGCTGGGAAGCTGGCATTTCCTTCTTGGTCACGGTGATCACAGGCTACACGGTTCCTAAAGGACCGTGGGGACACTGCAGCCAGCAGTTGCCAGCCCAGCCCGGCACAACCAGTCTCTTTCAGGGCATTTGCTGCCAGAGCCTCTTGGCCGGAGCTCTTCCTGCACTGGCCTTGCTCCCTTGCCCCCAGCCTGCCTTGAATCCTTTCACCTCTGCTCCCTGTGCCCTGCCACCCTCTAGTTCTAGGATTGCCAAAAATTCCCATTAGCCTGGGCATAGTGGTGCATGTTTGTAATCCTAGCACTCGGCAGGCTGAGACAGGAGGAACGCCGTGAGTTCAAGGCCAGCCTAGGCTACACTGGGAGATGCTGTCACAAAACAAAAACAAAAAGCCAGAGAGAAAGGGACATGGAGCAGATATAGCCCCCAAGGTCCAAGGTCACACTCCCATGACCTACGCTGACACACCCAGAAGTGTGCTTTACTGATCTCCTCGGCATCCCAAAAGCCACGCAAGTGAATCAAGATTAAGCATTGTACAGCACCTAGGACACCGTGTGCACAGCTTGGGCTGGAGAATGGTGGCTCTTGTTCCTGTTCCACCTGCAGGGCACCACTCTCAAGTGCATGCCGTTATCTGTCACCCGCTGATTTAGGATTAATGAAGCTGAGATCACAAAGATTTGAGGCAAACAACTACCTTCCCCCATATGCTTGCTTTTCTTTCTTTTTCTTTTTTTCTTTCTTCTTTCTTTCTCTGTCTTTTCTTTCTTTCTTTCTTTCTTTCTTTTTTTTTCTTTCATCACTACTGGGGATTGAACCCAGACTTTTGCATTGAGCTACATCTCTAGTCATTATTTATTTAGAGACTGAGTCTCATTAAATCACCAAGTTGCCCACCCTGAGCTTGTAAGTCGCCTCACAATCCTTCTGCCTCAGCCTCCGTGCGCTGGGTTTACAGGTATGCGCCACCACACCTGGCCTTAGGTAAATGACTTAACCGCTCTGATCCTTATGGTCCTCACCTGCAAGCTGAGAACATTACAACCACCTTCTTCCTGGGGCTGTAACCTGCCTGGGAGGCTGAGGTCCCTCCAGAACAAAGGCCGTTCTTGCCTCAATGGTATCTCTGCCCGCACCTTTCACCTTCTTGGCAGGCTCCCCAGAGTCAGCCTTCTCTGGAGGAGGACCTAGATTTCTGCTGAGCTGGTGTTACAGTCTGGGGGCCTGAGTTCTTAGCCTTTAGGAAGGTGGGCTCACTCCCAGAGCTGGTTTAAAATGCAGTCTTTTTTTTGGCTGGGGGTACTGGGAATCAAACTCACGGCCTCACGCTTGCCAGGCAGGTGCTGTGCCGCTGAGCTATATTTCCAGCTTTTTGTTTTTTGAGACAGGGTCTCACTATGTATTCTAGGCTGGCCTTGTACGCACTATATAGCTCACTGTGTAACTGTAATCCTCCTGCCTCAGCCTCCCCAGTGCTGGGATTACATGTGTATACTATTATGCGTAGTTTAAGATGAAGAGTCTTACAGCTCTCCCTCCAAGAGTCTATTTTAGGTTTTGGGTTAGACCTGGGATTGGTAATTCTTCCCTAGACTCTGAAACCATCTCCTAACCCAGAAATAGCTGGCTTTTTTTTGTATAAAAAGCAGAAAATAAATACTTTTGGCTTTGTGGGCCAGATGCCTGTTATAACTATTTAATTCTGCTATTATAGCACAAAAACAGCCAGAGCCTCACCGAATGGGCGTGCCTGTGTTCCACCAGAATTTTATTTACAAAAGTAAGTGGTGGAGGCCGGGGATATAGCTCAGTGGCACAGTGCCTGCCTGGCAAGCTCAAAGTCCTGAGTTTGATTTCTGGTACTAAACAAAACCAAACCAAAAACTAAGCAGTGGGCCAGATTTAGCCTGAGTTTTCACCTTGTACCTGTCTTCTACATATAGCCAAGGAAGACACAGAGAAGTAAGCATAAAAAAAGTGATGTCTTTAATTTAAAATTACGACCTGGAAAGAATGAGTCACTTTAAGGGATCCAGGCTTCTTTGTACCCAAATGAAACAGACACAATATTGGCTCAGATTTCCAACCCTGGAGAAAAGCCAAACCAAGTCGCTAATCCTTCAGAAGTCCCTGTAGACCCCTTGCCGGGGCCATCGGGCTCCACAGAGCCAGGGTGGCTGAGCTGGCAGAGAGAGCTGCCTTCTGGCCACAGCTCCGCCACCCAACTCCCAAGCTGGGCCCAGTCTTGCACTGCCTCCCGCAGCTGGCGCTGCACGCGAGCCTGCACTGGGGGGAGGGTGGGGGCGGCATGGCGGCCACCCCCCAGCCGCCTCTGGGGGCATCTCCTGCGATCACAATGGTGGTGCTGAGCAATGCTACACAGACCTGCCCGGGCAGGCAGCTCTGTCCCTTGTTTATAGATCTGAAGCCTCAAGTTGTCACCGTGGGTCACATGTGGCCAAGGCACCAGCAGCAAGACGGCAAACTTAGGAAACATCTGGGGAGATGTGGGCATCTCAGTGATCAATGGTGAGTCTGTGAATGAAAGGGACAAGCACCATCTGGGTCAAGCCCCAGGGATGCCTCAGAGAAGCCGGTGGCAGGGCAGTACCTCCGCAGCACGCGCACTCAGGGCTTCTGCAGCACCAGGGGTCAAAGGGCCTCCTTTCTTAGGTTGGCTTCATCTCTCCTACTTCATACATTCACGGTTCAAACGGCTTAGGAATCACTCAGCCAATCAGAGGGGCACTGACCGATGGGGCAAGGGAGAAGGGTCCAGGGTGGGGTGTGAGCACGGCTGCCTTTTTTTTCTTTGAGGCAAGGTCTTGCTGTGTATATAGTTCAGTGTGGCCTTGAACTTATTGTGTAGCCCAGGCTGGCCTTGAACTTGTGGCAATCCTCCGGCCTCAGCCTCCTGAGTGTTGGGATGCTGGGGTGCTGAGGGCTCTTTTCCGCACTGAGTTTGGAAATGGACTTAGCACAGAGGAAAGGAGGAAGGGCACGGCCCAGAGCTGCCCTCCTTTGGGTCTCCCCACCAGGAGCTCACTATAGAATAAAAATGACTGGAAAAAGCAACAGTCACCTCCGACCCACTGCGGGGGGTGGGGATGACAAGACTCCACTTGGATTTGCTTCTCTGGAACTGAAGCCTGACCCGAGCCCAGAGCCCAGGGCCGAAGACGAAGTGGAAGAGTAGAGAGCGCCGGCCCATCCCCACTACACACAGCGCCCTGAGCCGGGCGGGCTGAGGCATGGACGGGTGCACTGACGGGGATACCGCAGAGGCCCACGCTGTGCCTGGGGTGGGCACTGATGGGCACAGCAGGAGGGACAGGCCCTAAGGACTGGGGCACGGTGAAAGGCGAGAGGCTGGGCTTCGCTTCCTGGGCTCAGTATACTGCCCAGCGTGGGAGGAAGACATAACTGGCCTCCTGCTGACACCGATGCCACCATCACCATCGTCCTCAAAAGCCTGGCACTGGGCTGGGGCCCCTAGTGAGAGCCACTGTTTCCTTACAGTGTTTTCCTGATGGAATCCGGGCGATGGCCCCAGCCCTGGCTCATAGCCACTTGTGTCTCATCCCCAACTCAGGGACCTCCAGCTAACCAATCGGCTGGGTCTCAGCAAGGCGGCTCCAGAAGTGGGAGGAAGTGAGTCTGGATCCCAGGAGCCCAACAAGTTCTTCTTCCCAGTTTCCTTCCTTTCTCACAACTGTGGACCCCAAAGTGGGAGCTGTCTATGTGGCCAGGCTACGGCCAATCGCAGAAGCCACTTACGAGACCACAGAGCGTTCATCCAATCACAGCAGGAGGCTGGGACCCCATCCTCACTGGATGACACCATCGGACTGCCCATTCTGGGCCACCTGTCCAGGGTCGGAGGCAGGGGTCGGGGTGGGCGTGTTGCTCTGCAGATAGCGGCGGAAATCTTTGATCATGGGCCGGAGGACCTGGATGAGCACACTCAGGGCTGCCTGGGTGCCCTCCATGGCCTGGGCCTGGCGCTCCTGAGCACAGGCCTGCACCTCCTGCGAGCGTCGGATCATCTGCAGCAGGTCGTTCTGCTGCTCCAGGTGCTGGGCAATCTCCTTCACGTGCAGATTGGTGACCCGCTGCTCCTGGATCAGTTTGGCTGAGTTGAGGGCGATGCGGCTCTTGAGTGCCTGTGGCTTGACGGACGTGTCGCCGTGTTGGGCCATCATTTCTACCGGGGCTTCAGCCGGCAGAGGTGGCGGGGCCTCGGCTGTGCAGTACTCCACCACGCCCTCCTCCAGCGCATGGTAGGTGGTTTCCGTGGGGACTGCAGGGAAGAAAGACCCAAGGCACAGGCGTCACCTTCTGGGAGGAATGAAGCCGCCATGTGGGCTGGGGAGGCGGCTATTAAGCCCCAGAGGGAGACAAAAGGGAATTCAGGCCCCCCTGGCTTTATAGTGATTGAAGGATAAGTCTAGATTCTAAGGGGCTCTATTAGCAGCCAGAGGCAGCTCTGGGTCTGGCAAGAATAAAGATGCTAATGATAATAATAATAATATTAGCAAGAACCTGTCCTCAAAAAAAAAAAAATACTAGCAAACCATTTTAAAGCATCTATCACGTGCCAGGCACTTTGGACCTATGAGCTCATAGAGTCTTCCTCATGACAAGAGGTAGACACTGTCATCTTCATTTGCACAGATGAAGAACCCAGACACCCAGAGTGACTCGCCCAAGGTCGCGTGGCTCACTAGCAGAGCCAGCTCCCCCAGCACTCTCAGCATGGTCCTAACTGCCAAACTGGAATACGGTTGGCTGCTTAAGGCGCCTCAGAGGCAGGGTCACAGCCCACAGCAGGAATCCTGAGCGACTACACAGCTGTTTGCAGCTGGACAAGTCAACCTCCTTTGACGCTTCTTGACTTCCAAGTCTCCTGAGGCCAAGCGGAAAAGGAGCTGGCAGCAGGGAGCAGGGTGGTAGCAGCTAAAGTACCCAGGAAACGTTTCCCTGTCTCTTTGATCACCTTGGTTCTTGGGATACTTAAATGTACTCTCCGTTCCAGAACAGCATCTGATTTAGACCAGTGTTTGTCCCTTTTTCCCACTTAAATATATTTAAATATGGCAAGGCGGGGGTAGGAGGGGCTGGCACTCACATACCCGAGATTACTCCAAGCACCACTGAGAAATATTGGCTGAAGCCTGTAATCCTGGCACTCAGGAGGTTCAGGCAGGAGATCACCACATGTTCGAGGCCAGCCTGGGCTACATAGTGAGTTCAAGGCCAGCCTGAACTCCATAGCAAGACCCTGCCTCAAAACAAACAAACAAACAACCCCCAAACAAAAACAAAAACAAACCCCCTAAAGCCAAAAAACAAAAGAGAAATACTGGCTGACACCGTTCACAGCCCACCACAGGCAGTGTACAGAGGCACAACCCATTATCTTAACTACAAAACCCAATCCAAGTTAGTGCTACATCATTCAGAGTTGAGAACTTCTGAAGGGATCTCAGATGCGTGCCGTGTGGGTCTCTATGTACATGGGAGAGGTCAGTCTTCTCCACTTGTCAATGCCAGTATCAAGTGTGTGTCTCACCTCCCCAGGGGGCCACTTCCTCCTTTGAGTTCTTGGGATTTCCCACTGGACAGTGAAACTACAAATGTGTGCCTTTTCTGCTCCCCTACAATATAATGGGCCCATATTTTAAATGCCTTGGTAATTCCAGTGCCCAGCAGTTTGGCATGGAATAAGCGGTCAAGTTTATGGAGTAAGTGAATCAGGAGATCAGCAGTAGGAACCAGGAATCTGGTGTATGTTAACAATGTCTCACCTGGGCAGTGTTATTTTGACCTATTCATTCAACAAGCATATCCTGGGTGCCTACCATGTGCCAGGCGCTGCGATAAGTACTGTAGGCATAGAACCACAGCTTGTGTCGCCAAGGACCACATAGGTCAGCAAGTGTCAGGAGTCAAGAACATAAATGGTGGCAACACACCCAGTTCGGGAGAAGGCCAGACCACGTGCTGAGCAAATCCCAAAGGGAACGAGATCACGTCTGCCTGGGGAGCAATCCCCATCTGACCTTCTGACCCTTGGCAGCTACCGTCCCCAGGGCGCCCCAGCGCCGGCTCTGCACGCGGATCTGGGCAGGGGAGGTCACTCACTCTGTGTCAGGGTGACCGTGGCTGCGGCTGCAGTGGCCGCGGGTCCGAGGGCCACGGGATGGATCTCCGTGGTACTGGGCAGACTGATGATGGTGGCCTCACCCAGCAGGTTGCAGATGCGTTGTTGCATGGGGGTCAGCAGGACGGGGGCCACCGCTGGACCGCCTCCGCCAGCGCCCGCACCCGGCCCGGCCCCGGCCGCTCCGTCCTCCTCGGTGGAGCCTGGGGCCTCGCCGCCCTCCACGGCGGCCCGGACCTGAGCGACCTTGCGGCGGACCTCGGTCTTGAGGTCAGACCACTTCTTCTTGACCTCCGGCAGTTCCCTGCGGCACGTGGCCACGGCGTTGACCCTGCGCAGGATGCCGTGCCAAGCAGCACTCTTGGCGGCCAGCGGGACCCCGGCGTTGAAATGGTTCACCAGCAGGTGCTTCTTCAACTCCAGCTCCTCCACGATGATCTCCACCTCCCGCTCCGAGAAGTTCATCTTCCTCTTCTTGGCTGGGACAGCCATAGCTTTCTTTCCTCTCCTGTTATTAAAGAAATTATAATGCTCCCAACCACCCCAATTTCTCTTCTCTTCTTCCCCACCCTTGACACTCACACACTCCCCTACAGGGCATAGGCCGGGCTTGCTCAAAGCCAAGCACCAGGCCTTAGGTAACCCCCCTTGCTACGCAAAGTGCGTAGGGCCCAGCCTCGACCGGCTCGGCCGCTGCCAGCCAGCTGCGTAATGGCTTCCTGAATCTGCCTCTTCCGCCGGGGTGTGCGGAGATCCGCCTACCTTCCTTCTTCCCGCCCCTCAAAGCTTTCCAGAGGAACCTCCTCTCCTGGTTGGTCGCAGCTCAAGTTATCCCGTCGGTCACTGGCTCTTCTGGTCTGTCGCTCAGCTAAAAGGCACGCCTACTCACTGGCCCTAGCCTGATCACTGGCCTAAATGTGTGTCTGTCGTTCCAGGGGCTCCGCCCACCTCACCTTTATTTGCTTCCATTGGAAAGTCGCTCTGTCGTTCAATTATCAGTATTACGACTATTAGGCCGTTAAATTCAGCTACTTTACTGGTGATTTCTAGAGTTAGATTACCAAAATCCAGCCTCCCGAGGGTACTTAGTTCTTTCAACCTTGACTTGTTGGCCAATTAATTTTTAATTCCATTCAAAGGGCGCAAATTTTGCTTTGTAACTTCAGTTCATAATTGCTGTCTCACAAATCCTATTTCCCACAGCAGAGTAAGATCTCTCCGTACTGGACTGCTCCTCCCGTGCTTACAATGCCGCGGTCTAAACTGCGTTACTCAATGGAAGCTGGACAGTGGGTCTTCCCGCAGGCAATCTCAAGACTTTCGCCTCTCGCTGCGCGATTCCCTCTCGGGCGGGCTCAGCCAATCCCTTCCTCTCTCAGTTTGAATCGGCCCCAGGCTGAGCGAGACGGCCCCGCCCCCTTCATTGATACGGGTAGCCGCCGTACAGGCTCCGCCCACACCACTCCCCTTCTCAGCTCCGGTCCTGACATATGATTGGTAGGAGATTCCCTGGGGGTGTGGCCAGCACGGCAGAGAGCGGCGGGGCGGAGTTCCCGGAAGCAGCCCCTCCTGCCGGGTTGCCGGCGTCTCACAGCCCGCGCTCGCAGTCCTACGACATCGGCGCGCTTCCGCGCTGTCCCAGCTGGCTCACCGCCCCCGCCCCGCGCCCGACGCCCCTGCCTCGCGCCCGATGGTGAGCAGTGTGTTGTGCCGCTGCGTGGCCTCCCCGCCGCCGGACGCCGCCGCCACCGCCTCGTCGTCCGCTGCGTCGCCGGCATCCGTGGGGGACCCGTGCGGCGGGGCGGTCTGCGGGGGACCGGACCACCAGCTGCGCCTGTGGACCCTCTTCCAGGCTCTCGACGTCAACCGCGACGGTGGCCTGTGTGTCAACGACCTGGCCGTGGGACTGCGGCGGCTGGGACTGCACCGCACCGAGGGCGAGCTCCGGGTAGGCAGCGTGCGTCGTCCGCGCGGGCTGGGAAGGAGTCCCCGAGGTCCGGATGACAGGTCTGGATGTCCCGGCTTCTTGGGAGCCCCTGGGGGCTTAGCAGGTGTGGCGGCGCGGCCACTGGTGTTAAAGTGCCCCGACTGACAGATGGACACCGCACTCTATCCTGGTGAGAGTGAGGCTCCTCTGGGAGAGAGCCTCATCTTGGGCACCCTCTGGGACTTCTGATGGTCGGAAACCCCCTTCCTGTTCGGGTTTTTCTTCCCCTACGGTGGAAGGCCAAGGCCGAGGGGTGTGCCTGTGCTACATCTAACCTCAAGGGCAAGCTCGATCCCCCTCCTTGACAGGTGCCTCTGCCCTCCCCGGGCAGCGCCCTGGTTCTCCCCCTGTCGTTTCCATGCCACCCGTGGGATCTGATCTGCTTTCAAAAGCACGTGGGAGTGAGGGAAAGGGGAACTGGGCTCAGGCAGATCTGGGTGGATGTGGGTGGTGAGAACTGACAGTTCCATGGCTAAGGCTCATCCCCACTGCTTATCCGGAACGTAGGGATTCCCGGGATGAAGGAATCTGGGGGAAAATACTTTCTAAAAAGGAAAATGTGGTGTCCCTAAGAGGGGAGATGGCTGCTTTTGTCCTGCGCTGGGCCCTTGGCCAATGTGGGAGGAGAGGCGGCAGAGAAATGGCCATTCCTGGGCTTGC
The DNA here is from genome assembly GCF_000276665.1 of Chinchilla lanigera. Taxonomy (NCBI): domain Eukaryota; kingdom Metazoa; phylum Chordata; class Mammalia; order Rodentia; family Chinchillidae; genus Chinchilla; species Chinchilla lanigera. The sequence goes on along the minus strand of NW_004955419.1, from coordinate 655,080 downwards.
CGGAAAGAGAAGTGCTGTCCTTCCTGGATAAGCTCGGAGCAGTGGCTTTTTCTTCCTCTGTCATGGTATGGTTTAGGGTTTGACTTCGTCGCTGCAACTACCCTTTCCCAGTGTCATTTACTGCGGCCCAGCCTGCTGTGCAACTTGGATTCCACACCGCTCAATCCTTTACCTAGTAAACCTGTTTCTTATCAAAGTCTAGTTGATTTGTACATATAACAATTAGAGCATCTCATAGTCAAATATGAAGGAAATCTGGTAAAATGCCAGTGAATTGAGCTAGTTTGTTGATTAGGTGCATGTACAAAAGATGTGGTGTCCAAGATAATCTGGGATCAGCACCCAAGATAATTAACCTACTTAGGATCAGCCGAGGAAGACCAAGGGTGACACCGTGTGCAATGTAGAATCATTGTGTTAAGTCCAAGAAATTTACAGACAGGTTTTTCCTCCCAGTCTTTGAAGAGAGGCGAGTTAACAATTTTTTAAAAAATTCAATTTCACCCCCAGTAGTGTTATGTACTGGAAATTTTCCCATATGTATCTAGTGAATAAATTACTTGAGAAGACAGGGTGCCTAAACCCAATGACCTGAGCCCAGGTGAGACCCTGGTCTTGAACCTGCTTACTTGGTCTGTGTTGCTGGGCACAAGAAGGACATCTGGCCTCTGAAGTGTGATTCCTGGTACCCTAAAAAAAAAGTGAAAACAAAAGAATCACAGTATTCTGGCAATTCATGGCACATCTGATATTGTTCCTAGTCCATTTTTCTGGCAGTGAATTTGACTAAGGGCAAATAAGGAGAAAGTGATGATTATTCATCCCAGGGACAGAATAAACTTTTTGATTAACCCAGGAGTGCCTGGCCCCTTGGAGTCCTTTTGGTGCCAAAATCTTTGACTCTGTGACTGATTCAAATTCTGAGATAGGAAACAAAAATTTTTTTAAAAGTTTTTTTGAAGATATGGGTTTAATATGGACTCCTTCTACAATTCTAGCTTTTAAAAAAATTTATATATATATTTTTCCGGTACCGGGAATCGAACTCATGACTTTGCCCTTGCCAGGCAGGCGCTGTGCTGCTGAACTAAATCCCCAGCCCCTACCATTCTAGCTTTTGAGCAAGTCAAATTGTTATACAGCTTTGACAGAGATTAGAAGTGATTCATTTGATTAGTTTATTACCTATAAGGGAGCACAAGGTAGTCCTCTGGGGAAGGTTTTAAGTGTTAGAAAAATCTTCCCTTTTTGTAAATAATCAGATAACAGGAAGACATTCTGCGTCCTGTACCCCATACCATTTCCTGTTGAATTGTGGGTATTAGCTGCTTTTATAGAAAAAGCAGTTCTGCACTTTTGCAGAACTGGTAGGACCTGAAAGAGAACTTGGGGGCCCTTTGGTTAGAAAGGGGTTCGCCTGTCATGGGAACAGACATTGTAAAGGAACATGACACGTTGGAAGCTGCTTTCTGTGACCCTTGAGAAGCTGATCTGAGCACCCAAAACTTCACCACTGGTCTCTGAGTGGGCTCGAACCATCAACCTTGTGCTTAACAGCCGAATGCGCTAACCAATTGCAGTACAGAGACACGAGAGGAGAAGCAGGTCTGAGACACGGGGTCTACATCGGCACCAGCCGGGAGCCCTTACCTGCAGGTGATAGGTGAACCAGGCCGTGTGACTCCACCAGAGCCTCTCACGGCCCAGGGTCAAGTTTTCTTTCAAAATAAATGAGCGAGTTTTGCCGACTGCCTTTGTTTCAGAGGCAGCTGGAACAGAGAAAAATGACTAAAAATGGAAATGGGCAGAGAAACCCAGGGCAGCCAGCCAAGGAGATTTTCTTTGTAAAGGGCATGTGAGCAGGAAGTCTGTCGTGGGACAAAAGAAGGGAAGGGTTTATTAAAGAAGGAAAAAAGATGACGAGCACGGTAGTGACTTTGCATGCTAATTATAGCATTGACTATTTCAGGCATTTTCATGTGACCAAACAAAATCTTTGTCTTGAAACAAATTTAAAATGTAGCTTAGAACTCAGGCAGCCAGTTAGAGGAAGGAAGCAAGCTGTGTTGCCCGGGAATAGCTGTCTGTCTGGCCGAGGCTTGAGGGCTCCCACAGGGGCTGGTGTTTCATACCGCTGAATGTTCTAGAAGGTGGTGTAAAGAGTTTGCTAATTTAGAGACTTGTGTGCACAGTGTCTAGTCTGAGCCCCACAGTAAGACAGGGAAGTGATTTGATGACATTTTACAAGAGAAGGAACAGCATTCAAAAAGGTGGTGACGTCCCATGCATGGGTGTGCCGTGTAGTCCCAGCTACTCAGGAGGCTGAGGCAGGAAGATTACTTGAGCCCACACATTCCAGGCCAGCCTGGGTAATATAGCAAGATCCCATCTAAACAAACAAATAAGTAATAAAAGTCAATGAAATAAGCTCACAAGTTTGGCTACTAGGGAGTTAGATTAGACAAGGGATTGGGACCAACTGATTCTCACTTCTCTTTACCCTTACTGGTTGTTGCTTTATTTATTTATTTATTTATTTATTTATTTATTTATTTATTTGAGACAGGGTCTTGCTATATAGTTCAGGCTGGCTTTGAACTCACTATGTAGCCTAGGCTAGCCTTGGACTCATGGCGATCCTCCTGCCTCAGCCTCCCAAGTGCTGAGATTACAGGCATGGACCAGCATGCCCTACTACTGCTTGTTTCTGCGGGCCATGAAGAGAGCTCTAGGCCTGGAACTTGGTGGTGCCAGCGATGGAACCCAGGGCCTTGCACATGCTACGCAAGTGCTCTACCACTGAGCTGTACCCCTAGCCCAAGAGTCCTTCAGAGCCACATGATTTGTTCCCACAGTACTCTATTCAGGATTATTCAGTGCTTCCCCTATCACAGAATGGGAATTTACTTTGCCCTGTTTCTCTCCTTGACCTGAGCAACATACACATGTGGCAGTCTCTGTTGACCTGAAATACTGAGTAGAAGATAATTAATTTTGCTCTGGAGTTGCTTAACGAAGGCACCGCTAAACTCTCTACCTTCTCCTGTGTGCAGGTTCTGAGGAGGTTGTTTACCGAAGCTAGGCAAACTTAGATAAGGTGGTTTACACAGAAAGGACCTTTGCCAGAGGAAAGTATAGTGGCCCACTGGGAAAAGAATGATGCTATTTGCACGTTGCATAGAGCTCATTTATTAAATTGGGTGGTATTGTTGCAGAATTGGTTCCCGGCTCAAAGTCATGATCATTGAGCCAACCAGAAGATGATTTTTTAAACGAATTGATATTTGGAAAGGTGGAGTCGGGCACCCTGATCCTAAGACCCAAGTAATAAGGAAGAATATACCGGAGTCTGTCTGATTTGGAGTTTCAGTTGGATGAGTTCTTTGATGTTCAGAGAGTCATTAACTGTTGAAGTCTCACAGAAACTATAGAGGAATGACACAGTCTTTGGTTTTTTTTTTTGAGATAGGGTTTCACTATATAGCTCAGGCTGGCCTTGAGCTCACTTTGTAACCCAGGCTGGCCTCAAACTTACAATGATCTTCCTGCCTCAGCTTCCCAAGTGCTGGGATTACAGACGGTGCGCCACCACGCCTGGCTTGGCCTCAGACTTTTAAAAAATCATTTCTTATTACAACTACGGGTTGAGGCCCAGAAAGGCCCCTCGCCACCCTTGTCACCCTGGTCGTCCGTGAGCCTTCTGCCCGGTATGGGTTTTTCCTCTGGTGGCGCCCTTCAAACACACTTTCAGCTCAGGCCAAATGGACCTAACTGGGTCATTGTTAGTTCCTGTCATCAGACATCTGCTACTTGTGTACCCGAAGAGTGCCCTGGGGGACGGTACAGGAAAACAGTCCAGGAGAGCCCTAAGAATCTGAAAACAGGGGGGATGGAGTCATATACCTGTGATCCCAGCACTCTAGGAGGCTGAGGCAGGAGAACCACAAATTTAAGCCCAGCCTGGGCTACGTAGCAACTTAGTGAGGCTTTTTCTCAAAGTAGAAAGTAAAACAGACTGGGGATGTAGCTCAGTATGAACACCCTGTGTTCAATCCCCAATACTGCAGAACGAAAATAATCTGAAAACCTGCTTTTTCTCTTCCTGTAATCTCTGCTTCCGCCAACAAATGGAGTTGCCATGTACATCCCACAGGACAGGCTGTTTGCTGAGCCCTTTATGACTCTGGGGCTGCAGCCCTGTACCTCAGAGTCAACAGTTCAGGCTTTGCTGAGACTTGAGTGGGCGGGAGAAGCCAGTCAACCAAAGAACTTGTTTGTTTTTGTTGTTTGCCTTGGAGCCAGGATCTCCATATATGCTTCAGGTTCCCCTGAACTCACTAGGGAGCCCAGGCTGGCCTTGAATTCTCAGCAATGCTCCTGCCTCAGCCTCTGCAGTGTGGGAATTACAGGTTTTCGCCACCACACCCTGCCAGAGCATATATTATATGAAGGTCCAGAATAGGGAGATCTATAGAGACAGAAAGTAGATTAGTGGTGGCCTCAGTGGGTAAAGAGGTGAGAAGTGACAAAAAGTGATAAGGGCTTTGGGGCTTCTTTTGGAGGCGACAGAACTGTCCTCGGGTTCAGCATGCGGACGGTTGCCCATATCTGCGAAGATGCTGAAACACCACTGAATTATAGCTTCAAATGGGTGCTTAGTGTGGAATGTGGCCGGGGTTTAGATGTTACCAACCTTGCTAGCTTGCTGTGACCTTGGACCTGTCATTCACCCACTTAAAAACTCTTATTAGAAATGTGAAAAGAAAAATAGACAGGCGTGGTGGTGCACACCTGTAATCCCAGTACTTGGGAGGCTGAGGCAGGAGGGTTGCAGTGAATTTGAGGTCAGCCTGGGCTACATAGGGAGTTCAAGGCCAGGCTGAACTACATAGC
>NW_004955419.1:647768-649712 GCF_000276665.1 Chinchilla lanigera | reverse complement strand
CCAACCAACCAACCCACCCAGGAGTTTGGCTCTGCCCAAGTTAGCTCAGCAGGCACAGCCTCCCTCCTTGTGTGGCTGTTGATACTTGCACTTAAAACCATGTGTTTATTTCAGGGATGACATTGGCACACGGTGCCCAGTCCAGTTCAGCATTCAAGGCCCCTGGCCGGCATGCGCAGCGGGCCTGTTCCTAGTGTGGGTATGAAGGACCCCAGACAAACCCGAAATAGAAGTTGTCCTCAAGATGTAATTTCTAGATAAATGAATGACCAAGGCAGGCCAGAGGGAGGTGACTCATGGCTCCTTGCCTGTGGGGACACTGGGCGAAGGAGGTGGCTGCAGTTCCTGCTGGTGCTTTGAAGCTTTCCGGTTGTGCCTGTCACCCCAGCCCTCCTCCCCACTCCTGGAATGTGGTGGGACTCTTTGTAATGAAACACCAAGAAAACCAGCAGCCTATGCGAGGAAACTCAGAAACCATTGAAATGCCAGGGCTTGAAAAAAAGAAAGGGAGCCAGGCATGGCGGTGCATGCCTGTTATCCCAGCATTCATGAGGCTGAGGCAGGAGGACTGCCATGAGTTCGAGGCCAGCCTGGACTGCATAGGGAGACCGTGTCTCAAACAAGAATGAGAGAGGGTGGTTTTGTGGGCCGCTGCTGGAGCTTTGTGTGTGCTAGGTAAGTGCTCTGCTACCAGCATGAGGATGATTTAGCTCACCTGGAAGCAGACCAAATGGCCAAACCCTCAGCTGTAGTCATGACATAGTTGAATTAGCATGTTGGTGGCTACAGTCCCCACCTTGTCCAACTTTGGTGCTAGCTTCCTTGCCACGGGCCTAACGCTGCTATTGCTTTCGGTTCTCACGTTTAGATTGAGGTTCATGGCAGAACTGGACGTTTACAAGGCAGTCCTGTTCATGCTGCACATTTCACAGGCTGGAGAGGTTAGTCATCTTATCTTGCCAGGGTCCCACAGAGGCCTTGGGTGGGGTGGGGGTGGGGCGTAGAGAGAACGGTGAGGTTTCCGTGGCATCCCACAGTCATGCTTAGAGACACAGTTTACTTTTTTGTTTTTCATTCACATCTTGGGTGGTTTTTTTTTTTTTTTTAACCTTCAGTACTGGGAATTGAATCCAGGGCCTTCACATTGAGCTACATCTCCAGCCTGTTTTTTTTTTTTTTTTTTTTTTTGGTACTGGTAATTGAACTCATGACTTCATGCTTGCCAGACAGGCACTGTGCCACGGAGCTGTATCCCTGGCTCCAGTTATTTATTTATTTATTTATTTGTGAGACAGGCTTTTGTTAAACTGCCACGCTGGGCTCGAACTTGCAATCCTCCTACTCAGCCTCCCTGAGTGCTGGGATGACAGGCGTGCACCCCCGAGAATATACCTGCTGGGCGTACTTTGTTTGCTGGAGTTCTTCCTCTCTAACATATAGAAAGAGGAAGAGTGGGGTCAGAGAAGTAAATAGTTTTGTATTCAATTTTTTTTCTGCATTGTTCCCAGGAGCTGGCTTGTTGCAGTGAGTCATTCTTACACAGAATTCCCTCAGCAGCTGTGCCTTCCCTTGCCTTGGGCAGCTGCTGGGTGGCTTCCGCTTCCTGTCTTGCTGATGACCTATATAACCCTGCTGCTCTGGACCGGCACTGAGCGAGCCTCTGGGGAGAGTTAAGTTTACGCCGACAAGGGTGATCTCAGTTTTGTTTGAAGAGCTGGGAGGCCCCGGCTGGTTTTCAACTCCTGGATTCAAAAGAGCTACCTGCCTCAGCCTCCCAAGAAGCTGAGACTGCGAGTGAGTCAGTTTTAAAGTTAACATTTGGTGTTGGTGTAGCAGTGAATCTGCTGCTCTGTTGTTTCACGTGAAAGAAGGAAAGGCAAGAATAAGGATAATGTAGCTTATGTTCTGGATTGGTGGCTGAAGAGCTCAGAGTTTAAGTTCGGG
>NW_004955419.1:645537-647208 GCF_000276665.1 Chinchilla lanigera | reverse complement strand
TCTGCAGTACACAGCGATCCCATGCATCGTGGGGAGACAGCGCATGCGCAGAACTCACCTTCGCTCTTCCCTCTCTCCTGCCCTCCCCATACAGCAGTTTTCTTGAAGGAGTTTTTGCCAAACCTAGATTTTCCGGTTTTACCTCCTGAAAGGGAAATAGATTGGGGATTTCACCTTTTCATCCCTGAAGTTTTGTCATCTTTGACACCTTAGCGTCACCTGTGCCAGAGGGCAAGGCCTGGCCCCTCCACGATCCCTGGTTGACAGCCGAGTCCGGGCAGGAGGGGGCCTCATGGTCCCCGCCCCACTCCCGGAAACTCCAGCTCCCCCAGGGCAGCCTGAGCATTCAAATCAGCTGAGCTCCCTGGCTGGGAACACCTGCTTGTCGCTGCTACAGTTCTCCCTTGAAAGGGGAACCTCTTGTGGCACGGGCCCTGCTGATTTGTATGAGCTGTAGGTGTGGAGGGTTCCGATGCCAGCTCTGCCTGGGCGCAGGTCCCTCACACCGAATCGAAGGCGCCAGGTGTAATCAGAGTGGTGGCATTGTGGTAATTGGCATGTAACCTGAAGAAACTAGTCATCTGCCAGATACTGCTGGTGCAGAGATGCCCTGGTATAAGAGGGAAATGAACTTTATTAACCTCCCTGGAAATAAAAAACACAAGAAGGAGTTAGAGCCTAAAAGTATTGGCAATGCAACTGAAACACATTTCCACTGACCTGTCTTCCATGTTGGTCAAAGAAGAGTTTCTGACTTGATCTTGGTCCCCCGCCCCCGGTACCGGGAATCGAACTCATGACCTCGCGCTTGCCAGGCAACCGCTGTGCCACTGAGCTAAATCCCCAGCCCCTCTGACTTGATCTTTTTGAGACAGGGTCTCCATGTATAGTCCAGGCAAGCCTTGAACTCACAGTGATCCTCCTGCCTCAGCCACCCAAAAGTTGGGATGACAGGCGTGTGCCATTGCACCTAGCTGCCCCATGTTCTGAAGCTCCCCCATTGGGTATAAAATCCTTGCGGGTACTTGTGAGTTGCTCTTTTTGCCATTACCGAATGACTGGTTGCCCCTGATGTCTTTCTTTGCTCTCATTTCTGCACAGGCTTTCTTTGGGTTGGTGAATATCACATATCTCTTTACATTCTTCTACACAGAACCTGTTAGTATTGGAGATACAGCTCAGTGGCACAAGAGCCTGGCTGGCAAGCACAAGGTCCTGAGTTTGATTCCTGTACCCCCCAAAAAAGAAGCCTGTTTCTTGTACTGCAACATTTTTATGATTTAGGCTCAACCCAGGGTCTTGCACTTGCTAGGGAAGCACCGTAACACTGAACTATGTGAGCAGCTTCTTTAAAAATTTTGATACAAGTTCTCACTAACGTGGCCAGCCTGGCCTACTACCTGTGGTCCTCCTGCCTCAGGCTCCCAGGTAGCTTGGATTATAGAGATTTTCTACCACTCATATGGATCCAGGTATTTATCAGTTATCATTTTTCCCTAAGGATTTCCTTTAACATCCCTTGTAATGCAAATCTGATCAACTGGTGACATATTTTTTCAGCTGTTTTATGTCTAAAAAGGCTTTGGGTGTGGAACCCTAGGTTGACAGTATCTTTGGGGAAGTCACTTTTCTTAGTTCCTCTATAAAATAGGTCTTATTTCCCTCTGGTTG
>NW_004955419.1:592238-645027 GCF_000276665.1 Chinchilla lanigera | reverse complement strand
GGTGTTTTGTTTTTTCTTTTGTCTTTTTGAGACATAGTCTCACTATGTAGTCCAGACTGGCCTTGAACTGACTATGTAGCCTAGGCTGGCCTCAAACTCGTGACCCTCTTCCTGCGTTAGCCTCCTGAGTGCTGGGATTACAGGCATGTGCCACCATGCCCTGCTCTAACAGCTTTTTATATTTTGTTCTTGTGCTTAGTTCTGGAATCTTGATTATTATATGCCTTGGTGTACATTTTTTTTTTTGGTCATGGCTAATTGGAGTTCTAGATGCCTCACTTACTGTATGTCAATTTTTTTTCCATGCTTTGGAAGTTCTCTGCCATTATTTCTATGAACAGGTTTTTTATGTCGTTTGTGCTGAGTCCTGCTTTTTCATTGGTTCTGATCAACCTTGTGCTGTCTTCTTTGCATCATCTAGCAGATGTTGGATTCTTTTTGTGGTCTCTTGCTATTTTTAAGAACTATTTCTTTACATGATTGCTAACCACAATTCTCCTATGTCTGATATTCTGTCCTCACATTGGCTCATTCTGTTGCATATACTTTCAGTGGAATTTTTAATCTCCTGGATATCTGTTTGAATCTGTTTCATGAATTCCATTTCTTTCTTATGTTGAGCATTCATAGTTTACATCATTTTCCTAGGCTCCTTTTTTTTTTTTAATCTGTATCTGCTCAGGAGTCACTAGTCATGTCTTTCATTATGGTTACCATCTCTGTATTTATCTGAGAAATTATTTCTGATTTGATTTTTTCAGCCTCATTCATCTGCTTTGTTACTTCTGCTGTTACCACCTCAGAGAGTACGGGTGGAGAGCTTTTGAATTGTTCCACCTCATTGGCCCTTGGTTTCGCTTTTGGTGAGCTGGAACTCTAGAGTTGTATCTTTCTTCCATGTTTTCTCACTTTCTCTCTCTCTCTCTCTTTCTTTCTTTCATTTAATTCCTGGGTTGATGCTTATAAATTGCTTATGGTAGGTAGCTTTATTGCTCGTATTGAGAACCCGTAGGAAATGACTGCTTGTCAGAGATGTATTCCATGTGTAGCTGGCTTTTGGCTTTGGAGTCTCTTGCAAGATCCTACTTCTTCAGTTTATTGGGGATGAGAAGTTGCTGTTTATTTTGCCTACCCCTTGGTCTTTGGCACTGGCCTATAGTATTGTTTATGATCCTTAGGAAGTCTCACTCTTAGCATACCAGGAAGAACAACTGATTAGAACAATGATGTCACCTTGGGTGCAATCAGCAATAACAACAGCATCAAACACAGCCTAGAAAATGACAAACTGTAGTAGCTATTAATTTTCTACCTTTAATTGTATGAACCAGATTTGTGGGTATATAGCAAGATGTAACACAAATCAGAAAATTGTATACAGTAAATATGCCCTCTGTGTAGTGATTTAACTTCAGGGAAGAAAACTTAAAAGGGGCTAGGGGAAAAATAAAGAAATAGAAGAAGAAGAGATTAGAAGCAAGGCTGGAGGATAAAGGAAGATTATGCAAACTTTGGGAGTCTGGTGAAGAAGACAGGAGGGAAATAGAAAGTAGAAATAAAAATAAGAACAGAACACAATAGCAATAAAAAACTAGGAACAACGTTCACACTCGTATAAAAACAATAACAAACAAGACAAAACACAGCAAAGCAAAAACAAGAGAAAACAAACAAAAAAATGTTCACTTCATCACGTGTCTCTGCTGTCCCTGGTAGACAAACTGGGCAGACAGAATCCGGACCCATGTCGAATAATCCTAGCAAGCCAGCTGTAGTTTTACTTGGGTAGTAGCAAGCCTGCACCTTTAGTTCCGCTGAAGTTCAGGCTGGTTTCTGGCTGTGAGTGTGGAACCCAGTTTATTCAGCCTGCAGCACTCTGTGTGCCTCCTTGCCAGCTTGATCTTGGCTCTGCCTTACCCCAGCTTTGGGAGGTGCTGTATGGAGCCAGCCTGCGGCTGCTCTGAGTTCCAGGCTCAGTTGGCTCCTCTCCAGGATGGCTACCATCCCGTCGCCCTCTCCTGAGGGAGGTCTGAACCTGAGTAACTCACCAGCCATTGCAGTCCATTGCCGCATTCTGCTGGTGCATTTCTCCGTGGAGGCCTGTAGGGTCACCAGTAGTCACCGTGCATCTGCAGGGTCAAGCTGCCCCTCCTGTGCAGTGAGTTGGACTCAGGGAGAAGGTGCTGCTTGCCACCTGCTTCTTCTGCACGGAGGTCTCTCTCTTCACTCTCCCTGTGCACTTCAGTTCCCGCTCCAGATCCTTGCCAGGCTCTGGGGAACCCCTTTCCTTCCACCTTCTCTTCACATTGCTTCACATTGTCCAGCATCTGGACACCAAGTCTTGGAGAGGCTGTTCCTGTGCTTTTCACCACGCTGCCATCTTCCTGGAAGTCTTGAGCTTTTTCTTTTTTTGATACAGGGTCTCACTGTGTAGTTCAGACTGGTCTTGAATTCATCACGTAGCCCAGGCTGTCGGCCTCCAGGCTGATACTGCCCTGGGTGATGAGCTCTCAGACTGTTTTGTAGGTTCTTGTTCATGGGCAACAAAGAATAGGGCATGGCATGCATAAGGGAAAAAGCAGCGAAGTTTAATAAAATTTATTTAGGCAATGGTATGCTCAGAGTGAGCAGGCACCTGCTACGGGAAAGGGAAACAGGACTAGCACTGAATACTTTGGGTTTCAGAATTTTAAATGTTGCACTGGGTTGAGGGCACTTCTCATTGGGTCTCTAGGGCATGATTGACAGATTGACTGTATCTACTGCGCATGTCCTTCCCATAATTCCTTCTGCTGAAATTGCCGGCTGTGGTGGCACACCCTTGTAATCCTAGCAGTCAGGAGGTTGAGGCAGGAGGGTTGCTGAGAGTTTGAAGCCAACCTGGGCTTCACAGTGAGTGTAGTTCACTCTGAACTACATAGGGAGACGCTGTCTCAAAAAAATAAAAAAGGATGAATTAGATATGGTCCCTGTGCATAAATCTTCAGCAACCTCCCAGTGAAGAAAGGTTACTGCGGGCCATGCAGGAGGCTGTGGGACGCATGTGTCATACATAGCCCCAGCTCTGGGGATCAGGCCTGGGGACAAAGGTCCAGATGGCCCTGGGGCGTTGTCCTGGTGCAGGTGAGTGGCAGGGAGTGGTCCCAGCCCCAGTGGTGCTTTGTGTTACTGGCTTTTAAAAATTTTTAATGTTTGCATGCATGGGGTGGCTGAGTATCACAGATCTGTGATTTGTAGTTGGCAATAAATTTGGGGGAAAAGTTTGGCCATTTCATTAAATATTTCTTCAGTTTCCTCCCCATGCCTTCGGTTAGCCTGTTTGGCCTTGTGCCACGGCACCCTGACCCTCTGGGAGTTTCTGTCTTCGTCTTTTTGTTTCATTTCTGTGAAGTTCCTGTTGCAGTCTTCAAGGTCATTAGCCCTTTCTTCTGCGGCGTCTGCGGCGTCTGAGGCGTCTGAGGCGTCTGATCTGTTAAGACCATCCAGGGAACTCTGGCGCAGTTTTCCTGTAGAGTTTGAGCTGACTCTGCAGTGCCTCTCTTTGACATGCCTGAACTTTTTCCTTTGTTTCTTGAACATCTAGAACACGATCGGCTCCCTGGAGCGTCCACATTGACACACTGATTCTATCGTACATCTCTTTTCTGGGTCAATTTCTTTTTTTTCTTTTTGAGACAAAAAACCTCGCTAGTGTGGTCTTGCTAGTGTGGTTTTGAATTCTCTGTGTAGCTCAGGCTGGCTTCAAACCTGGGGGAATCTCCCTGCCTCAGCGTCTTGACTGCTGGGATTACAGGCGTGCACCACCATGCCCAGCTCTGGGTCAGTTCCAGTGGACTGATTTCTATCTTCATTATGGTGTTTTCCTGCTCTTTTGCATTCCTCTTCATCTTTTACTGGATTGGCCCTTGTTGGGTGGTAGGTACTTTTTTACTCCTATAGAAATTCTTGAGCTTTGTGCTGTGTACAGTTATTTGGACACAGTTTGACCTTTGCAGGGCTCACTCTGATGGGACAGGAACAATTCACCTATGGCTGGTTTTGGCCTCCTGTTGAGGCAAAACCCTTTGAGAGTTGTCCTGGGCCTCTCGGCCCTGGAAAGGAGATCTCTACTCTGACTGCTGGAACAGGAAGCATCCTAGCCCTGTCTGATCCTCAGTCACCTTCCCGCACTGGGACTCCTGGAGGACCCCGGAGCTGTCTGTGCCACTGTCTCCTCCTTGGGTCCCTACCCTGCAAACTCTGGGTGTCTGGGCCTTCCCAGCCCACGTCTTCAACTCTCCCCGGGGTCCCTCTCTGCACAGTAGCCCGGAAACTCCCAGTGGGAGCCGGGTAACTTGAGCACATCCCTCAGGATACACTGTCCCTGTTTCCGGCTACCCAGGGGCTGAGACGTTGGCTCACCTTTTGTCTGGACTCTGCTGTTAGAGGGAGGAAGGTGAGTCGGCCCCTGTTCCTCCAGGCTGGAAGTGCTCGAGTTTGTAACCTAGTTTCATGGTGGGCAGCAGTGCATTTGATTAAAAGCCCATAACCAATTAAATAAGAATTTTTCTAAGGTTTGTAGGTGGGAGCCCAAGACAGTGCTGTCTTCTTCGTTTCGCTGGACTGTGTGGGCCTGACAATAGGATTCGTGTTCTTTAGAGGATGAAGTTATCATTTAGGCTTTTTTTTTAGGTAGCATTTCCTTATGTAGTTCAGGCTGGCCTTGATTCACTGTGTAGGACAAGCTGGCCTCAAACTTGTGGGAATCCTCCTGCTTCAGCCTCCTCAGTGCTAGAGTTACAGGCATGTGCCACCACACCCACTTTATGTGGGGCTTTTGGCGCTGCGCTGGTTCTTTTTAGTGTTAGAACTACCTGGTTGCATCAATTTCCAGTCATTTTCCAGATAATGGTAATAAAACAGCTAATATTTACTGTTCCATGTAAAGCTCTGGGATATTTGCATTATCTGATTCAGTCTTTTTTTTTTTTTGGTCTTTTTGAGACAGGGTCTTGCTCTGCAGTTTAGGCTGGCCTTGAGCTCACTTTGTAGCCCAGGCAGGTCTCGAATTCCCAATGATCCTCCTGCCTCAGCCTCCCAAGTGCTTGGTTTACAGGTGTGTGCCACCACCCCCAGCAAATCTGATTCTCTCTAGAAAGTCACAGAACCAGTCTGTCACAGAAGAATGTTGATGTGTAGCCAGGTGTGGGGGCAGATGCTTGTAATTCTAGCCCTTATGAGGCTGAAGCAGGAGGATCACTCTAAGTTTGAGGCCAGCCTGGGCTACACAGCAAGACCCTGTCTCAAAAAACATTAAAAAAAATAAAAGAATATTGATGTGCAGAGGGCTAAGGTAGCTTAATTGAGATCACGTAGCTGGGAAGTAGTATTTGGGGTTTGGGCCCATGTCCTGGTTCCAAAGATCTTACAGCTCACTAGGACACAGAACTGCTTCTGGGTGGGTTTGTTCTGTTCATCCAGGAGCGGCCAGCGGGCACAGGCTCCCTCTGTGTTCAAAACAAGCATCAGGAGACTCTGTCCCAACTGTCTGGCTTCCTGGTCTTGTGCTGCTTTTTAAATGATTGTTTTATTTATGTATGCCCGGGTCACATATGCCTGTGGCTCAGTTTTACAGGGTGGGAGAAACTATTCTGTGATAATAAATCTGCCGTCTGCCTTTCTCCAAATGCCCTTCCTGCCCGAACCCTCTTAAGTGTTCCAGTGGCGGTCTTCAAACTTGAAAACAACCTCCTGCTTTTTTTCTTTTTTTTTTTGGAGACAAGGTCTAGCTATGTAGTTCAGGCCAGCCTTGAACTTATTACTGTATTTCCCCGAAAATAAGACCTAACCAAAAAAATGAGCCCTAGCATGAATTTTCAGGATGCTTTTAATAGAAGCCCTACCCTCAAAATAAACCCCAGTTAAGATTGTCAGCCAGACAGATGCATTAAGATGTCTGTTGCAATATGCAGTGGATGTATTAAATTATAAAATAGTAATATTTATATAATTAAATATAAAGAATATTATTGACAATACTTAAAATAAATGATAATATAATTAAGTATCAGTAAATACCTAAGCGGGTGCCTTTGGAGGAGAGGTAAACACTTAAGTAAGTGGATGAACTTGAGGTTTATTGTCAAGCCACTGACCTGAGTGCAGAACACGTGAATAAGATGTGCATTTGGTAATGGAGGGCATGCTTGTGTCTAGTACGGATCTTCAGAACTTAATATGCCATGTATTGTAACAGACATACTTCACGCACTTCATGTAAAATAAAGGAACGTTTTCTAAATTGTGCCTGCAGTTTTTTCATCACTTTTGTGTGGACCATCATTCTTTTTTTTTTTTGGTCTGGAGACAGGGTCTCACTATGCAGTTCAGGCTGGCTTTGAACTCGCTTTGTAGCCCAGGCTGACCTCAAACTTGGGGCGCTTCTCCTGCCTCAGCCTCCAAAGTCCTGGGAGTACAGCTGTGCGCCGTCACACCTGGCCCTTCATTTTTAACTGTCATCATTTTTGTTGCCACTCTTAAGTCTTCAAATAACACCTGATTTGATGGAAACTTTGTGAATCCCGGCCTGCAGGAGGTCGTGGATTGGGTGCGGATTTTGTGGGATAAACTCGCTGACAGCTGTTATCAATGCAGTACGAACAGGCTGTGTGGACAGGAAGCACTCGCTCGTTTCAGGAGAGCTCTACTGCTGGGCCTGGGAGACTGGGGCCAGTGGTGCTCCAGGAAATGGAGTCGCGAGCAATTCAGGCCCGAACTCGAGGGCTTGAAGAGTTAAGATGATGTTCCGGAAGGTGACATGATCGTATTGAATAAATGTAGATTTTATATAAATAAATAAGTGTAGATGGCTGTACATGAAAAAAATAAGACATCCCTTGAAAATCAGCCCTATTGTGCCTCGGAATAAAAGTGAGTATGAGACCCGTCTTATTTTTGGGGAAATGGCGGTATTTACTCAGTCGGTCTACAGCGTTCATCTGTGCAGGTTCTGGCGGGCAGGAGGAGTGCTGTCCCGGAGTTGGTCCGTGTCCCCAAGCAGCTAGCAGTCTAGGGGGAGACACGAGAGAAGTAGCTATGCTATGGCAGGTGCTCTGCTGTGCAAACTGGACGATGGAACTAGGGCGTGTTGCTGCTTTGGGAAGCGTTGCCAAGAGAGGTATGGCGGCGCACCTGTAATCCCATCCACTCAGGAGGCTGAGGCTGGAGGATCGCAGCGAGTTCAAACCCAGCCTGGGCTACACAGTGAGTGAAAGGCTAGCCTGGAATATATAGCAATACCCTGTCGTATAAAACAACCACCAAGAAAAGGTGTTGCCGAGGGCTGCTGATCTTCTTAAACTTGGTGACCATCATCCAAGAAGCCGCGCTGGTGGGGAGCAGGAAGTTTCCGCAGCCGTGAGCCGGCTCCTGCGGGTTCTGCCAGCTGAGCCTATCTGGAGCTGGGTCTGCACCTCCCTGCGGACTCCCCCGGCTGCGGGCAGGAATCGCTGCCTGTGATTGGAGGACGTATGCGGCCGGGATGAGGAACTTGGTAGTGTCGGCGTAGCGGATTGGCTGGGCCCTGCTGCAGTGAGAATGCAGACTGGATGCTGTGCGCTGCGCTGGGTGATGAGCGAGGACAGCTGAATGACTGGGAGCTCCCAAGTTGCTTCTGCCTCTGGAAGAGGTCTGCTTGGATATCGCTTTTTCTTTTAAAAACAAAAAAGTCAAACCTTTGCTTCCTAGGCACCTGCAGAAGTGCGTTTTTATTGAAGAGCCCTGCTGCAGTCTTTATTACCCACAGCCAGACGCTGTCAGAGCCAGCTACTTCTCAGGCCAGGCACGACGGCAGCGTGAGCGAATCGGAAGCATTAGGAAAGCGCCCTTGCGTGCGGAGCTCCCAGCCTGAGCGCTCCTTAGTCTGGTCTACCAGGCAGCTGTGCCAGCAGAGACCTTTGGGACTGTGGTCACATTCCTCCAAAGCCAGCGGCCACCATCGGCGGCGTTGGGAGGACCCCGAGATGCTGCAGGTGCTGTGGCATTTTCTGTCTGGCTTCCTCCCCAGGGCTGGGTGCCAGGGCACCAGAGAGGGCTCCGAGCACGGAGTCAGAGGCACCCAGGGAGACCAGAGGTCAGGCTTTCTGGGCAAACAGGACGGAAGGGCCGAGGCTTCGGAAAAGAGACCCACCATCTTGCTGGTGGTCGGACCGGCAGAGCAGTTTCCTAAGGTAACAGCACCCGAAGGGGCAGGGCTGGGATTGTTTTTCTCTTTTCCTGGAGGAAAAAAGCTGGGGTGTGGGGAGAAAGGGAGGAATTACTTTAAAAAACTCAGTTTGGTAGTGGGGACCAGAGATGTGTCAGGCAGTGAACAGAGTCCGCTGATGCAGCCGGAATCTCCCAAGGCCACTGAGAAAGCTTTCTTACCCCGGGGGACCTCGCAGAGTTCCACAGAGCAGAAAGGAAGGGCAACTCCGATAGGTTTGCCCTAGGGTTTGTCAGTTCGCTGGCAGAAAGCCGTTTGAAAGTAAAGGACGAACTAAAGCACAGTGGCGGCTTAGCCGAGCAGTCCAGAGAAGGCGGGTCCAGAGGCAACAGCGGCACCGTGGAAGTGGGCCGGACCTGGGGATGGCTTTTGTGGGCATCGTAAAGGTCGCAGTCCCCTTGGCCTCGGTGGGACTCTCTTTACTTTTGGGTCCCAGAGGAAGAGTCTGAAGGGACAGGGTTGGGTCCCAAGAGAGGACGCAGTCCCACCCACGGTCAGCTGAGTGCCGGGGCTCTTTGTCCCTGGTGACCCCCAAAAGCATGGCTGTCGCATCCGGGCCTCACAAGAGCCAGGGTGAGCGTAGTGCTTCAGTTCTGTAGATGAGGAAACAGGTGCGGAAAGGGTCAGTGCTTTGCTCAGGGGTAAGCAATTGAGGGCAGGTGAAGCTCGGATCAGACCCCAGTCCATCTGGAATATTTCCTTTTCTGCCTCCCTGCCCTTAAGACAGCTGGGTGAACCGGACTCATTGAGTTCTCAGGGTAGAACACTTCCTGAGCTTTGGTTTTTTCGAATCCTTTCTACTTCCTCACTCAGAGGAGGGACGGAGATTCTATCTGCCCTGTTTTTGGTACATTCAAGATGCCCCAGATGTAATTCCTACATTTAAGAAATAAACAATCATCTATTTACTAGAGAGTGATTTTTACCGTGACAACTTTAGCGGTACTGTGGGTGTTGACGCTGAGGAGAATCCTGAGGGTGACGTGCTGTTTGTGGGCGTCAGGGTCTGTGTCGCATCTGAGAAGCTGAGATACGCGTGTTTAATGTGCCACAGTGTCACTTGCTGCCTTGTGCCTGTTTTAGACACCGTCAGCAGTGGCAATGAGGCTAGCTTTTATGAGGAAGTTTTATCTACAGCCCTGCTCTCATAGCCTGGATTAGCTGGCTGCCTTTTCAAAAGCACCTTTTTTTAAACTTTAATAATTAACTGCTCCATTTTCCAGGCTCACACAGGCACCCTGTGCCAGGCGGGGTGGCCTCGGGTGGGACTTTCTGTTCCGAACAGCCTAGTTCCTGGCCCGCAGAACCCAGGGACCCACACCTCCTCCTGGCTCGGTTCCCACCGGGGAGATTGCTTGGCTAGTTGCGTGGGGGGCGGGGTGCCCAGAGGAGGTGGAGCAGCTGGGTTGGTTTGAAAGCGGGAGAGCGCCTAGGTGGGCACTGTAGACCCCTTGAAAAGGGTAAAAGGAACATCGAGTGGTCGGAGCGTGTGTGCCATGTGAGTGCGTGGGAGATGCGTCCTCGAGGCCGGTCTGACCCCTTCTTAGCAAGGGGCCTCCGGAGTTCTTGGAAACTGGTGGGAGAAGTTCCCTGACTTCCCAGGCTCCAGCAGCCCTACTTCGCTTCGCCCTCACTTCCCCCGTGTAAATGTGTCTCTCTGTGAGTCAGGTTCCTGGAGGCTTTTATTTTAGGAACTGTGCCAGTTTTCCCCTTTATCTCCGGCTTCCAGTTAATCTGCCGCTGGGGAAGGGAGCCATTTAGCCTGGAGTGGGAGGTGCCCTCTCGGCACTGGAGCTTGCTGATCCTGAGGGGCTGTCTTCTCAGAAGCTCAGAGCATTTCGCTCATTGTGTGTGCAATTGCCAAGTGCAGGCAGGTCTCACTGGAAACCGGCTGTACTGGGCTGTCATGGCAACCTGGTCATCAAATGACACTGCAGCCACAGCAGCCAGTGAGAGTGGAGAGCCTTCGGGGTGGGTGGGGCTTGTGAAGCTCCTTTACCGACTAATATTTCTGGCTTGCAGCTAATCAGTCACGGGGAGGGTTCGAGTTCTCACCTAATGCTACGACTTCCAAAGACGTTGGCCCTACCCTGTTCTTACTCACTGTATTCCGGCCTTAACAGGAAGTACCTGCTTGGGGTTTTGTGGTAGGACAAGGAAAGCTAATCTGCCCATGAGGGGTGAAGAGATGCTCGTGGGAGGATCTGCTCCCAGATGAAAAGAAATCTGATGCCACTAAATTCTGAGGGACACAGCGTCCTGTCATTGTTTCCGAATGCTAGGCACAGGCAGTGGACATCAGAGGAGCACACACAAATAGGTCTGGGTGGCAGAACTAGAATAAAGAGAGCAGAGGAGAACGTGTGCAGTCCGGAGCCGGGCGCTGCTACCACGTCAGGGCTAAGCCTGTGCTGGGTGTTCCTACATTGTGCCGCTGCAGGTGCCGTCAGAAGCTGGGACCCAGAGGTGACCGCTGCTTGTTTTTAGCTGAGACTAAACTCTCCCGAGTGACACTTCCCTGCACCCCTCCTCCCTCCAGTGGGAGGCGTAGCGGCTTCTGCAGTCTCCTTGTGGCCGTGTTGGTTTTGGGTGCTTTTAAGTGAAAATGTTGTCACGAGCCCAGCCGAGCTGTGAGCCTGAGCCCGGGCATCTCGCCAGGCTCCTGTGCTGGGCTCGGAGGACAAGGGTGTGCTAACTCCGGACCCCACTGGGCCCCGCAGTGTTCAAGTCCAGGGTGAAGCAGTCACCTGGGACTCCGGGCACCTGGAGATGGCTGTCTGGGAAGCATCCCCAGTTCTGTGAAGGTGGAGCTCTGAATATCCTGTGAAATGCTGTGGGATCGGTACTTCAAATCAGTAAGCAAACATCAGTTTGGTTTTACCCAGTGACGCCATTCTGCGGATCTCAGTCACAGTGGCAAAAACAAACACAGAACAGCGAATGCTGGACTAGGACTGATGTTAGCATTGTAAAATAATGTGTTGACAGGCGCATGCTGAACATTTCAGAGAACTTTTCCAGGCTTCCTGAAACTGCTGGACTGTGCAGATTAAGGAGCATTGTTATAGTCAAGAACAGTTCATTTTTTCTTTTATTTGTGCTTAGTTGATAATACTTAATGCCTTCCCCTTACAACAGAGAGCATAGATTTCATCCATTCTTTCTCTTTCTCTCTTTTTTTTGGGGACAGTGTCTCACGATGTAGTCCAGGCTGGCTTTGAACTCTTGATGATCCTCTTGCCTCAGCTGCCCAGGTGCTGAGATTCTAGGCATGCGTCACTATGCCAGGCTTGATTTCACTCTTATTAATGTTTTCAAATCTCTTCCCAAACTAGTTTTATATATCTATCTATCTATCTATCTATCTCACAAATCCTAATGGTACAGTTACGCTTAACAAAATGGTATATAATACTTTCTCAGGAAATGAACTTCTCTAGTTGAGCAACTTATCCAGGCAAAATATTGGCTGTTTTAAATTGGAATAACGGCGGTCTTCCCTAAAATAGGACACTTCAACAGATCTCTGTCATTTTTTAGAAAAATTATTTTGGCTTTTTGAGATAGGGTTTCACAGTGTAGATCAAGCTGGTCTTGAACTCACTGTGTAGCCCTGATTGGTCTTTAGCTTGCAGTGATCCTCTTGCCTCAGCCTTCCAAGTAAGGGGATTGCAGGCGTGCCCTGCCATGTCTGGCTTTTTTTTTCTTAATGTGAAGCTCCTTTAAGTTAAACAGTACTGTATCGTGTCCTCGCGGAGGGTGGCCCTGTGTGTGTTGCTTGGGGCCTCAGAAGCCAGGTAAGCATTCAAAGCTTCTAATGAAGTCCTCCCCAGTGTGATCCAGGAAGAGGTTAGCATCAGGAAAAGAAACACAGAGGTCCAAGACAGTTGCCTTCTGTCTTCAAGGACCCCCACAGTAGAGATAAAATGTGTCTTAAAATAGACCCTGAGCCGGGTGTGGTATCACAGGCCTGTTATTCCAACACTCAGGAGGCTGAGGCAGGAGGATTGATGCAAGTTTAAGGGCAGCCTGGGCTACACGGTGAGTTCAAGTTCAGGCTGAACTACATAGCAAGACCCTGTGTGGGAGGAAGAAGTAGCCCCAGAACAAAGTATTCTGGATTGGGCAGCTCCAGCAG
Source organism: Chinchilla lanigera (assembly GCF_000276665.1). NCBI lineage: Eukaryota > Metazoa > Chordata > Mammalia > Rodentia > Chinchillidae > Chinchilla > Chinchilla lanigera. The sequence continues at coordinate 632,647 of NW_004955419.1, read as the reverse complement.
TCTGACTGGATCATCAGAGCAACGACATCAGATCAGGCTAGGGCCCGCTTTTCCAAAGTCATCACCAGGTCCTTCTCTAGGGGCCGAAGCTCCTGGTTGCTGGTATGACCTCTGAATTACAGTGTCACACACAAGTGCCAGCGTCTTATTCTGGAAACCTCTTCAGACCTTCTTAGCTTTGCTGTGAGTTGATGGGACCTTCTCATGCAGTTGCTCTCAAATGGTAACTGCCCTTTTAATCCACCCTGGCAGCGCGAAGATTCAGTCCATGTTAGGAGGAGGTGCACAGCCGAAGCAGGAGGGTGGGACAGTCCTGTTCTCTGGGCCACAGTGACCAGGGCTCCTCCCTCGCAGTCTGCCGAGAAGGAAAGGGGGGACGCAGGCTGGGCCAGGGAGGACTGTCCTTGTCCTCTGGTGACCAAGCCTTCCCAGGGTAGCCCTGCTGGGTGGCCCAGGGTGAGTTTCCACGACACCAGAATGGCTGGTATTGCTATTATTGTGCACGCGTGACTGTTGAGCGCCTGCAGTGTGGCCTGGCTGAGGTTTTTAGTTTCGCTTCATTGTACTCAACTTCACTGTAAAAAGCTTCTGTACTGAACAGCAGTGTTGCAGGCGAGGAAGCGGGTGCAGGTTCACGCATCTGTGGAGTCCCTCTGTGGAGACCATTAGACCCCATAGTGTCCAGTCCTAGGTGACTCAGACTCCAAGGGGAACCATGGCTGGTCCCTGCGTGCTCCTGTCACAGTGGCCAGCGAGGTGCGCCAGGCCCTGCATGCACGAGGGATGTGCTGGGCTGGGGGCCCTGAGCAGGTGCCCACCTGGAAGGTCAGGCCAGCCATGTACCCCTGCAGGACGAGTGGCCCACAGTGGGGTCCATGTTCTAGGGCAGCCGAGGACCTTCTCTCAAAGCAGCCCTGGTCCATTTGCAGCTGTCATGGACTCAGGTACCCTACATCCACTGAGTTTTCTTCAACCCCAGTCCTTCCCATTTTATTTTATTTTATTTTATTTTATTTTATTTTATTTTATTTTATTTTATTTTTTGGTACCAAGAATTGAACTCACGACCTCACGTTTGCCAGGCGGGCGCTTGCGCCACTGAGCTATATCCTTGGCCCCCCATTTTATTTTGAGACTGGGTCTCGCTGAGTTGCTGCAGACTTGGCGGTCTTCCGCCTCAGTCTCCTGCACAGCAGGAACTGCAGGTGTGTGCCACTGCACGGCTCCTCCTCTGACTTTTTCTGCTGGGAATGAACGATTTACCAACAGCAGGAAAGCATTGCATTATGTGACGCATTTGGGGACCTTGCATGAAAACAGGCTGTGGGCTGTTTGTCCATGTGGAGGGGCTGGCAGCCAGGGGGTGAAGGTTAGTTTGGGGATGGTACCTGGATGTGGGGCAGAGCCTGCTGCTGCCCGCTCCAGACCCACTGCAGGTGGCCGTGACGTGGGTCCTGCTCTTTGCTCTCAGCTCTTGAGCAACCTGATGCCGCCGTCCGCTGGGGGCCGTGCTCATTGGCTGCCAGCTGCTCTACATTGGGTGGAGTTTTCTCAATTCAGTAAAAGGGCAGGGCTCAAGCAGCCAATGACAGGCGAGGCCGGGCATATCTCGGGTGCGTTTCCCGGGACCGGCAGCATTCCCATCTAGAGGCTGCCCGCGCTTCGCGCCGTGGCCGTGGCCGCCGAGCGCCGGCTCCGCCAGCATGCTCTGCCTGTGCCTGTACGTGCCGCTCATCGGGGAGACCCAGACCGAGTTCCAGTACTTTGAGTCCAAGGGGCTTCCCGCCGAGCTCAAGTCCATCTTCAAACTCAGCGTCTTCATCCCCTCGCAGGAATTCTCCACCTACCGCCAGTGGAAGCAGGTCTGCGCGGGGCGGGGGCGGTGAGGGGCGCGCGGGGCGCTTGTCGAGTGGATGGCTGAGCGGCGTTAGAGGCTGTGCGGGGTGACTGCCCCCCGCACGGGAGAAAGAATGTCTGACACGTGGAGCTTTCCCCCCAGCGGTCTGGCAGGCGAATGACTGGTTTTCACGTGACTTCTGGGGGAGGAAGGCTGGGATTCTGGGGATTCAGGGGAGATGGAGGAGGAGGGGTGGCTGCGCACCCCAGGGCAGGCACAGGGAGCTGGTCCGGTGGCTTGGAGGTGGATGCAGGGGCTTGGAGATTCCTTTGAAAGTGGCTGTGATGGGCACAGTGGTGGGTGGCCTGTATCACGGGGCACCCAGCCCAGTAGGGTTGGTACCCGGGTCCCAGGCAGCCTGGCCTCCCAGATGGCACATAGACGCTGCTTCCACTCCTGTAGAGATCTACAGTGATGGCCCCATTGTGTAATTCCCGTCCCTCTGGGCGGAGAGCACGGGTGCTGGCAGGAAGCTAACGTAACCCCAGAGAGCAGATGAAATATGTGCCTGCATCCGCCCCACATTCCAGCCGCACCCCACACCCCGCGCTTTCGATCAAGTGAGGTCACAGGGCTCCCGGCCAGGCCTCCCTCACACCATCCGTGGTCCAGGGCGTTGTCTAAGAGGGATGCTGGATTTCCAGACCCCCAAGGCCTGCCCTAAAGACTTTGGAAACCGCGCTCATGTGTGCTAGTGAATGGGATTCTGGGTGAGGCTCTCAGGGGACACAGAGAGACCATCACCATTCCCCTTAGGAGAGCTGTGGTTCTCCGTTCAGGGTGTTGCTCTGTTGGAGTGACTCACAGTTGTCCCCTATTTTCCTGAGATTACTCCATAGCATGGAGGTAGGATCTGCAGGGAGGTGGCTCGGGAGTCCAACAGACCCAGCTGGACTCACCCACCCACCACTTGTGGCTGTGTGACTTCCAGTGGATACTCACCCTCTCTGAGCTCCAGTTCCATAACCAGGGAAATGATGGGCCCTAGAGCTGTTTGAAAGAATTCCATAAAACGTTTATTTAGCACGGCCTGTGGCGCATGGCAGGTGCTCAGGAGCAGGTTGCCTTCCTGTGGGGAGATGACAGAGCTCACCTCTGAAGGGCGGAGGCAGAGTTTTGGAACCTCAGAGCGAAGGACTTTTTTTTTTGAGACAAGGTCTTGCTATGTAGTGCAGGCTGGTTTTGAATTCACTGTGTAGCCCAGGCTGGCTTCAAACTTGCTGACCTCCTGCCCCAGCCTCCCAAGTAGTAGGATTATGGTTGTGGAAGGGGCAGAGTCCCTTAAAGGCTTCTTGGGTTGCTGGACCAGCCCGGACTTGAGCTGCCCTGGTGTGCAGAGCCTGGGTGGGAAGGCTGGGTTGGTTTTATCATCAGGCATCCTTGAGACCAGCGACTGGCTGTGGCATCAGCACAGGCCCACGAATAGTTAGTTGCCCTTGGCTCCCACCTGCCCTGCAGCCTCGGCGCTCCTGGCAGCATTTCTGCCGAGTGGGCCTTGCCCTGTACCTTCACCCTGGCCTCCGGCTTGTTCTTGGGCCAGTGCCACTGTGCGGGACAGAAAGAACATCTGGCAGGGTTCCCGGGGGAACCTGACTCCAAGCTGTCCCCACCTCACCACCAGGCACATGGGGCCAGGGCCAGGGCCGCGGGGAGCCAAGCAGCTGACCGGGCCGTGTGACAAGCTGGTCTTGGGAACCCTTAGAAGGAACAGGTGCCAGGCAGCCCCGCCGGCCTCTGTCCCGAGGATCCTCTCAGCTGGGTGCTTGTCTGGAACGCGGGACGGGCCTGGGCTGGGCTTCTGGACCAGGCCCTGGAGACCTAAGTGGTGGCTCTGACGTGTGGGCGCCTTGCCCTGGCAGCTGTGGGATTGACACAGTGGCAGCTCGGGTCATGGGGTGGCCTTCGTCCGCAGATGAGCTCGGTGGCTTCCTGGGGAAGGGGCCCCCCAGGGACAGGACAGGCGAGAGCCTGAGCCAGAACCAAAAAACAAAACCTCACTTCTGTTTTCCAGAAAATTGTCCAGGCTGGCGACAAGGACCTCGATGGGCAGCTGGACTTCGAAGAGTTCGTGCACTACCTCCAAGACCACGAGAAGAAACTGAGGTTGGTGTTCAAGAGTTTGGACAAGAAGAATGACGGTGAGTCTGACCTGCGGAGCCCCAGCCAGCCCGATCTCTGGCTTCTGCGCATGCCCAGCCCCACTCACGCCCTTTGTCGTTGCAGGACAAATCGATGCCCAGGAGATCATGCAGTCCTTGCGGGACCTGGGAGTCAAGATCTCAGAGCAGCAGGCGGAAAAGATCCTCAAGAGGTGAGTGCCTGGCAGGCCCGGGCTGGGTTTGCAAAGGAGAACTCTGGGACTAACCCGTGGTACTGCTGGCTGTATGGCCCGCTCTCTGAACTGGGCCTTCTCAGGGTTGCAAAGGATGATAAAGAAATAACCCTGCTCCAGGCAAGCCCTCCAACCTTTGCAGGCCAGCCTCCTTTGGAAGACTCACAGATCTGGAGTTAGGGAATGAGGCCCATTCCCCAGTGACCCAGGAAAAGATTTGTTGCGGGAAAGCCAGGTGTGGTGGCACATGCCTATAATCACAGTACCTGGGAGGCTGAGGCAGGAGGATCACCATGAGTTTGAGGCCAGCCTGGGCTACTTAGTGAGTTCAAGACCAGCCTGACCTGCATAGCGAGACCCTGACTCAAAAAACAAAAAAAAGAAAGACTAGTTGAGGGGATTTCAAGTCATTGAAAGGAGTCCTAGGAACACTCTCGGCGTATGGTTGAGAAGGGGTTGGCACCCTGTGTGACCCTCAACGGGGCCAACTCCTTGCCACCCCGTTTCCACTGTCCGGACTGCTTCCCACACCCCGGTCATGCACTGCGCTGATGCGGCGCTCGTGGGTGTGGTGGCTGCCGGGAACCCCCCTGAGAAGCCCCGGGTGCTGCTGTCCTTCCTGGCTGGGCCTCTGCAAACCCCTGAGGCCCGGGCGCTTGTGCCAGTGGGACAGCAGCGCTGGACCCGCTCCTTGGGCCATCGTCGCAGGGCCTGTCGTCGTGCTGCGCTGTACCCGCCGTCCGCGTACGCTGTGTGCTTGCTTCACTAACCGCTGCCAGGCACTTATCTGTGTTTCTCCTCTCTCCTCCGCTTCCTCCTTTGTGTGTCTGTCAGAATACGAGCGGGCCACTTCTGGGGCCCTGTCACCTAGTAAGTATGCGTGTCCCTCCGCCCCCCTCGACTGCCTTCCTCCCTGACGTCCATGCCCGATAGAACGGGGAGCTGAACTGGGCGAGGTGGCGCACACCTGTGACCCCAGCATGCAGGAGGTTGAGGCAGGAGGATCTCTGTGAGTTCGAGGCCAGCCTGGGCTATACAGTGAGTTCAAGGCTGGCCTGGAATACATAGTGAGACCCTGTCTCAAACCCCTAAAAACCAGAAAGAAAAAAGCCCTCCCCCAAACGGAGGCTGGTGCATCCCTGTCCGGTGCGAGGTGGGGTGTGGAGCCACCTTGCCTTTTCTCTGGGGCCCCCGTGCCCTCTGTGGTTTCCTCTGGGGCCAGGGCACCTGTTCCTGCTTGCCCCGAGGGGGGCCGTGCGGCACCATCCCCCGTGAGTGACCGCGCCCTTCCCTTGCAGCATGGATAAGAACGGCACGATGACCATTGACTGGAACGAGTGGCGGGACTACCACCTCCTGCACCCCGTGGAGAACATCCCCGAGATCATCCTGTACTGGAAGCATTCCACGGTGAGGGCGCCCTCGGCCCGCGCCTGCCGCCTGCAGAGCTGGTCCCCTCACGCCCACCTGAGCACCCTGCTCGAGGGCTCGCCTAGCGCAGGGCCCCTTTGCTAGGAGTGCCTTCCCGCCCCACGTGTGCCCGTGCCTCCTAGGTGTGCCCAACACCCCTTCCCCTGGTGCTTGTGACCTCCCAAGCCTGTGACCCTTCCCCGGGGACGGGGACAAGTGATGCCACGGAGGACACACGTGGAAAGCTACAAAATGTCCCTGCACTTGCCCTTTTTTTGGTGTCCTCGCTCTGGCTGAGTCACCCACCTGGGCTGGCAGTGTCTGCCAGCTCCCGGGTTCAGAGCAGCTGGGCCGAGTCTCTGGCCCACAGCCCGGGTCAGGGCAGCACTGGCCGGGACTGGCCTGAATGCCGCCCAGAGAGAGGGCAGCCATGGGCGCGCTCCTCCTGCGTGCTGAGGTCTTACATAGTGTTCTGCCAGTGTGGTCCGGTTACACATCGGGTTTCAGAGGGCCTTTACCCCGGGCTCGATCCCGTCAGCTTGGCCAGCCTGGTGGTCCTCCCCGACTGGCCTTGTAAGCTGGTTCGAGGGGTCTGTGCCTGAGCCTGTGGCCTGTCCCTCATGCCGTGCCCCCTCTGTTCTCTGCCCGGCCTCTGCAAGCCACGAAGGCTCAGAGCTTCGCCCTGCGTGTGGCTCCTCCCCAGCATCCCTGCATGCCCACTTCAAGAGGGTGGAAGGTGACATCTGTCACCGGCTTGGCACTGGCTGGCCTGTGACGTGTCTGCTGCTCTTCCTCACAGATCTTCGATGTGGGTGAGAACCTGACGGTCCCGGATGAGTTCACAGTGGAGGAGAGGCAGACGGGCATGTGGTGGCGACACCTGGTGGCAGGAGGCGGGGCGGGGGCCGTGTCTAGGACCTGCACGGCCCCCCTGGACAGGCTCAAGGTGCTCATGCAGGTGAGCAGTAGGTGGCCCTGGCTGCTTGGGGTCGCCGGCAGGTTAACTTTCCCTCCCTTGGCGGCAGTGCTGCTTTGGCCTCTGCTTTTCTAACCCCATGAATTAGATGAGAGTCGTTGCCTGATCAGGAGTCCAAGCCTCGGTGACCTTTTGCACATGGCCAGTCTAATTTTAGTTGAGGTTCTTAAGCCAGGCATCATCTTACAGTGGCTTAAGGTGCGCCGGTGAGGCCAGGGACACTTGGGGCGTGGCGGGTGCGGATTCCTGCAGCACATAGTGGGGGGCAGAGCCTCGTGGGACCAGATGCCACGGGAAGCAGCACCCTTGGCCCTTGCAGGCCACAGCTCCGCGTCTGAAGGGCAGAGATAAGCCCGCCTGATGTCAGGGCTGGGATTGTGAAATGACCCGCTTGAGGACACTCAGCTGGACTTTGATGTCTATCTGGACAGTGACCCATCACCCTTTGTCCTCCTACCTTGTGTCTGGCACTTTTTGTGCTTGCTCAGAAAAGGCGTCATCCACAAGGGATTATGGTGCATGTCTGTAATCCTAGCACTCAGGAGGCTGAGACAGAAAGATAGAAAGTTTGAGCCTAGCCTGGGCTGCATAGTGAGACCTTCTCTCAAAAACACCTAAAAAGAGACGGAGGGAGGAAGGGAGGAAGGGAGGAAGGGAGAGAGGGAAGGAGGGAAGGAGAAAAAAAGAACTATCATTTTCCCTCCCAGCTCTTTGACCTTGCGCACACCACCCCACCTTCCAAGACCTGACCATAAAGGTCTTGAGCAATTTGTGTTTTTGACAGAATTCCTGGGAATGCTGGAGAAATTAAAAGCAGCCCTGGGGTAAAATGCTTGACCCTGGCATGATTGTTGAAGCTAGGGTGGGTGTATGGAGGCTTGTGGTTAATTCTGTTTTTATGTATTTGAACATTTTCATGATATGACATTTTTTTGTTGTTGTTTTGATTTTTTTTTTTTTCCAATATTGGGGATTGAATCCAGGGCCTTTGCACTGAGCTACATCCCCAGTCCCTTTGTATTTTTTATTTTGAGACAGAGTCTCCCCAGTCTGTTCAAGGCTGGCCTTGAACATGTAGGCCTTCTGACTTAGCTTCCCAAAGTCCTAGGATTCCAGGCCTGCATTTTTTTTTTTTTTTTTTTTTTTTAGAAAGGGTGCATTTAGTGCAGTGTTGGCACGAAGCAGGTGTGCCGTAAGAGCTAGTTGAATCTAACGCGAATTAGCCTCGCTTGGTTCTCCTGGTGGTCGGGGGTCCTGCTGGGCCCCGCTGACCGCATGTCCTCCCCGCAGGTCCACGCCTCCCGTAGCAACAACATGTGCATCGTGGGCGGATTCACTCAGATGATCCGAGAGGGAGGGGCCAAGTCCCTGTGGCGGGGCAACGGCATCAATGTCCTCAAAATCGCCCCGGAGTCGGCCATCAAGTTCATGGCGTACGAGCAGGTGAGGACCTGGTCTCTGGAAGTCATCGTCGCTGGCTGTTGAGCTTCCCCTGGACAGAGGTCCCCAAAGCCAGAGCTAGTCGTCGTGCCCGCAGCATCAGCCAGCACCTCTGGGGCCCCTGGGGACTGCTGAGGTGGGGAGGGCACCGTGGTCTCCGGGTTAACCCCCTGGTTGTCTGTCCCTGTGTAGATCAAGCGACTGGTTGGCAGTGACCAGGAGACGCTGAGGATCCACGAGAGGCTCGTGGCGGGCTCTCTGGCGGGGGCCATCGCCCAGAGCAGCATCTACCCCATGGAGGTGAGGGGCTGCGGGGCTGGGGGCAGAGGCGGTGCGAGTGGGCATGAGGAGGGTGGGCCGTGCTCACCGTCCCTGCCACCCACCGCAGGTTCTGAAGACGCGAATGGCCCTGCGGAAGACAGGCCAGTACTCGGGCATGCTGGACTGCGCCCGGAGGATCCTGGCCAGGGAAGGGGTGGCCGCTTTCTACAAAGGCTACGTCCCCAATATGCTGGGAATCATCCCTTACGCCGGCATCGACCTGGCCGTCTACGAGGTGAGGTCCCGGGAGCAGGCAGGGGAGGCTGAGCCCCCGCTTCCTCGCCTCAGCCCCTGGGTTGCCGTCGTCTCCCTCCCCAGCGGGGCACCAGGATCGCACTGGACAGGAAACGGCGCTTGTCTGTTTATGCACAGGTGTCTCATGACCCGCTGTCCTGACAGCCCAGTTTCACATGTGAGGGGCGGTGAGGCGAGGGGCGCTCCCTCTGCCGTGGCCGCCCTCACTGTCCTGGCCTGGGGTCCCTGGTGATAGCAGAAACCAGGGCAGCGGGTGGGCGAGGAGCCTGGGCCTTGCTGAGCCGCATCAGGTCACAGTGGCCCTGTGGAGCCCGCGTGACAGGAAGGTGCCCCGGATGCGGGTCCAGGGACTGTGGGCCCCCCCCATGCTGCCTCGGGGCTCACCCTCCTCCCTCACCTCCAGACACTCAAGAACACCTGGCTGCAGCGCTATGCCGTGAACAGCGCCGACCCCGGCGTGTTCGTGCTCCTGGCCTGCGGCACCATCTCCAGCACCTGCGGCCAGCTGGCCAGCTACCCGCTGGCCCTGGTCAGGACCCGGATGCAGGCGCAAGGTGAGGCGGGTCTCAGGCCGGTCCTAGCCACCTGGGCAGCTGGGGTGGGGGTGCGGCGGGAACCGTCTGACCCGGCCCGTGCCCTTCTGCCTGCAGCCTCCGTCGAGGGTGCCCCCGAGGTGACCATGAGCAGCCTCTTCAAGCAGATCCTACGGACAGAAGGAGCCTTTGGGCTGTACCGGGGGCTGGCCCCCAACTTCATGAAGGTGATCCCAGCCGTGAGCATCAGCTACGTGGTGTACGAGAACCTGAAGATCACCCTGGGCGTGCAGTCGCGGTGACGGGGGGCGGGCGGCGGACTCGTGGATCCCGGCTGGGCCGGGGTGCGGAACCATCTCATTCTGTGAATGTGCCAACACTAAGATGACCGAAGCCAAGCTATGAAACTTTGGCTGCGCCCTGGGGGAGGGTGGGGACACCTGGCTGGCCCTGGCGCTTGTCCTGCTGACCTGGTAGACCCTGTGCCCTTTCCAGGGAAGATGCATGGGCATTGCTTAGGGTCCAGGGTCAGCAGGGGCCCGGGCTCACAGGCCTCGGGACAGGACGTTCCCTGCAGTGCCTGCCAAATAGCGAGCTTGGAGCCCGGCTTGGTTCTTCCATCTCGTCCTCCTCCGGCCGGCCGCGCCTCCCCGTGCCCACTGCGCACTCTGCCTCTCGATTTGCTGCAGCAGGAGGAGGGCGCTGGCTGCTCACGCCTCTCCTTGTGCCCCCACCCTGGGTGCACCCTGACAGGCGCTGCTGCCCTGAGCTGCCGTGGGCGCTGAGGCGGGTGTGGGAAGACGGGGTCTCTCTTGCCCACCTGCCCGTGTCAGAGCCCGCGCTGGCTGCAGAGCCACCTGCAGGGTCTGGATGCGCTTGTGCCCTCGGCGCTGGCTGCCTGGCATGGTGGCGCATGGCTTTGGGGGAGGCTGGCGCTGGGCCTGGGGCCCAGAGGGCCTCTGCTGCCCGCCGGGTCCCAGACTCTGCCAGGACTGGCATCAGCGCAGAGTCAAACTCATTGTCCCTGCTCCATGGCACGAGGGCAGCACCGGGTCCCGTGTTAGGCCTGTGCGCCCTGCTGAGGGAGGGAAAGCTGTCGAAGGCCTTAATTGTGTGTCGCTGGGAAGAAGGTTTGGCCCCAGGCTGAGCTGGCCGGCTGTGCCTGCCCTGTGCTTCTGGAAAGGAGGCACGGGGAGGGCCGGCGGGCGGGCGGCGTGACCGTCGGTCTCTGCCGCTCGGGGTTGGGTCCAATCCACGGGCCAAGTGGGACCAGCCTCACATTCCACTGATGTGACGTATCACTGCTTGGAGCCTATTTATTTTGTATTTATTTGAACAGAGTTGTGTCCTAACTATTTTTATAGATTTGTTTAATTAATAGCCTGTCACTTTCAAGTTCCTTTTGTATTCATATTTATGTTCATGGCTGATTGTACCTTGCCATCGCCGCCCGGTGGGAGTGGGGAGAGGACAGGGAGGCGGGAACCCTGGCGGGAGCCCCCCCTCCCCTCCCCGCCCACGCCGACTTCCGGCTGTGTCTGTCCAGAGAAATTCCTCTCTGGGCTGGAGGTGAGCAGAAGGGGGAGCTGACCTTGGAGAACAAGTCCTGGGGTGCGGCTTGACCGCAGGAAGTTGGGATCTCAGGGCTTGGTGGGGGAAGGTGGAGCTCCGATGGGGGATTTCTTTGTTTCATCGTTTCTGAATGACAAGGCGGCGAGGTGCCTCTCACTGTGAATTTGGGGTGAGGGCGGGGGCCGGCGGGCTGGGCAGCGAGTCCCCTGTCCCGGTCTGAAATGGACTCCCTCCCTCCTGACCTGCAGCTGCCCCTGCTCAGTAATGCCGGTCACCCGGCCACTTGATGGCAGCTCCATTACCCTGGGATGACCTGACGAGGAAACTTAATAGGATGCAAAGATCAATGCAAAAATCGTTCTATAGAAGTATGTAGTTATAACTGGAATTTGTCAACAAGCAGGTGAAAGGGTTGATTGGAAGTTGTCGTTTAAAACAGCCTTCTAATAAAGTTGTTTCGCAGCTGATGTCATGAAGCCTGCTCGTTTTCTCCTGCGGCATCGGGAGGTGGGGGGCCCCTGTGTGAGTGTTCCCCAGCTTTCCTGTGGCTGGGTGCAGTACCCTGCACCACCACCCGCAGCAGGAGGGGTCACTTGGCCCCTGGTGTCCAGGGCTTCAGTCCACGGCTGGCTGGCTCTGGGGCGGGAACAGCACGGTGGAACTAAGCTGAGCTGCTCCGTGCACGGCAGCCAGAAAGCAGAGCAGGGCGGCACCTGAAAGGAAGGGGCCGGGGGCCAGCCATGCCCCCTGGCCACCCAGATGCACCCCGGAGTGCTCTCCGCCAATCTCTGGGGTGGAGCCCAAGGCCAGTTAAGTTACACCCCACTCTCACCGCTGGAGTGTGCTGGGAGATGAACCCATTTTTATCACCCCGTGTTCGACCAGCCATGGCCTCTTGGCTCGGGAAAGTGCTCCCTTTTGAACAGGTGGGTTAGATTTGGGGTGCTCTGGTGAAGCCCCCGTGTTGAGTCCTTCAGCCCTCTTGATTGGTTCTTGCTTGAAGCTGTCTTCACACGGCTTCCAGCAAGATTCCTTTCCTTTTTTGGTTGTTTTGAGATGGGGGTCTCAAACGACGTAGTCGTTCAGGCTAGCCTTGAGCTCACTGTGTAGCCCAGGCTGGGCTCAAACTCAGAGATCCTCCAGCCTCAGCCTCCCGAGTGCTGGGATGACAGGCGTGGGCCACCATGCCCAGAAAGAGCTGATGGGCTCTTAGGAGGTGATGAGACCCTGACAGCCTTAACCTCGCTGAGGAGACGAGCCCGCTGATGAGTCTGTTAGCCTAGTGGGCTTAGTAGGAGGCGGGGCCTAACTGGCAGAAGCAGGTCACTGAGGTGCTGGGTGCTGACCTCCGCTCAGCTGATTTCCTCAGGTTGCAGCACCCCAAAACTGGTTAATACTCAGAGCACTGTGGCTCTTGGAAATGGAGAAGGTACCCCAGTTAGAAGTGGACTTACACTGTAGAGGCTGAGGCAGGAGGGTCCCAAGTTTGAGTCCAGCCTAGACAACTTTGCCAATGCACCTCAAAAAAAAGGCCTAGGGATGTAGCTCAGCACCAAGGCCCTGGGTTCAGTCCCCAGGATCACAGTAAAAGGTGGTGGGTGGGGGCAGAGGACGACCATTCAGTGTCCTGTCCCCTTCTCACCTGGAGACAGAAGTCCCTCTCGTCGCTTAGGGGAGCCTGTGAGCCGCCCATCCGTGACCAGAGGTGCATTTGCCGGAAGTGGTGGAGCTTGTTTTCAGCCCTCTGCCCGGCCTGCCAGGGCTGGGCCTCGCTGTGAGGGGGCGGGGGTTACACGTCCTGAGGGGCCCTTGAGGTCCGGTGCTTGGTGCTCTGTGCTCGGTGCTTGGGGTTTGCTTTCCTTAGTAACCAGCGTTCAGCTGGGCACCTTGCTTTGCCTTTCCTCGCCCTGCCCCCCGATCGGGGCAGGGCCTCCGCAGCCCCGGCTGGTCACAGACACCACCATGCCTGACTTTTCCACAAAACCTGCAGGCTGCAGTCTTTGGTCCCACGAAACTTGGCTCTGGCCTCTGGGGCCCCCAAGCTGCCAGGTCCTAGCACGCAGCTGCCAGGCCTTTGCCTCCTGATCACTGGTGGACTCTGTGCCTGGCCCTGAGCCTTCTCTCTCTCTTTTTTTTTGAGACAGTCTCTTGCTCTATTGCCCATCTTGGCCTTGAACTTGGGCTCCAGTGATCCTCCTGCCTCAGCCTCCCAAGTACTGGGACCACAAGCACCTGGCTTCCTCTGACTCTTGACATTCTTGATTTGCTTTTTGTCTCTGACCCTCAGGCCTTAGAGCAGAAAATACTTGCACTCATCTCCAGGGCCTGGTGTACAGTGTCCCAACAAAATGTCCCTTAAATAAAAAGTGTACGCCCCAGTGTTCTGATGGCCCTGGGCACCGGGGTCCCCGGCTGGGAGCAGATGGGAGGAAGCAGCCCTGGGGCTCCTGAGTGTAGCAGGGTGGGGAGGCGTGGCCTGTGCCGGGTTGTGGAGCTGGCGACACCCTTGCTCTGGGTCCCGTGGTGTCCCTTGGGATGTGTGTCCATCGGAACCTCAGTGCAGCCTTGTTTGGGAACAGGATCAGGACAGATGCGACCTATTTAGAATGAGGCCACAGGGTGGGGCCCTAAATCCAGTGACGGGTGTCTTCATGGAGGAAAGCCAGGCGTGGCGCTGCTCACCTATGAATCCGGCACTCTGGGAGGCTGAGGCAGGAGGATCGAGAGTTCGAGCCCAGCCTGGGCAACGTGGTGATCGAGACGCACAGAGACAGGTGCACAGGAGACGCAGAGCAGTGAGGAGCAGGCAGAGACAGAGCGACTGTCTCCAAGCCGGGGCAGAGCAGGGACACTGCGGCTGCCGCCACCCCCCGGGAGGGAAGGGGCCACCTGGCCCGCACCTCAGGCCGCGAGGTGTGTGGGAGGGAATTTCTGTGTTCGTAGGCCAGCCGACGGTGGGGACACCCCGTGCCACTGCCGGGGCGATGGCAGAAGTCCTTGCCAGGCCTGGGGCTGGCACAGGGGTTGCTGGCCCCAACCTGGTCCTACCTGGCCTCAGCCTCAGTTCCACGCAGCCTGGCACAGGGCCTCTCTGGCGCTGAAGCTGGGTCAGACTCTCGGGGTGCAGACCCAGACCCTCACCTGCACTTGGGGTGCAGACCCTCACCCGGCTGCCTCCGCGCGAGCACCTCGGCTCCTCCAGCCCCCCGTCCTGTCTCCTCCTTCCCTCCCCCCACGTTTCTTCCTAGTGCTGAGAATTGCGCCCAGAGTTAACTGAGCTATGACCCCAGCCCTGTTTTATTTTTTATTTTGCAACACAGTCTTGCTATGTCTTGCTAAATCGCCCAGGCTGTGCTGGAACTTGTGACCCTCCTGCCTCAGCCTGCCAGCGTGCGGGGCTTGCTGGCCTGCACCATCATGCCTGGCTCTCTGTGCACTGTTACTTGTGTATCACCACTGGGAGTCCCCGTTCCCACCCGCCCGCCTCTTCCCGTCTGTCCTTATCTGCGGGACTGTTTATTGTCCCTCCTTCGTTCCTTATCTGTTCCCTTTCTGTTGCGTTGTTCCCAGCACCTGGAGCCTGGAACACCACCCTGCAAGTCGTTGCCATAGCAGCGCTTCTCTGGTTGCCAGGGTCACACCCACCCCAGACCCTGAGAATTCCCTTACAGGCGATGGGACAGTTTGGCCTCCTCTGGGCCGGGTTTCCGCATTGCTGAGTATCCATTTCCTCCCTCAAAAGACAGGCGCAGACAGCAGGCATGGTGGGGCACCCCTGTAAATCCCAGCACTGGGGAGGCTGAGGCAGGAGGATCACCATGCCTTTGAAGCCGGCCTGGGCTACATGGAGGCCTTGTCTCAAAACAACAACCAAATGGGTATGGAACACAGGACCTTGCTTACGGCCTGAGGCGGAGACCCGTGTCCAGTGTGTACAAAGGTAACTAGCGCAGCGCAGTCCCCGCCCTGCCCCCGCCTGGCCGCTGCTGCCTGCCATCTGGATCTCATCGGCCTCGCGGACGGCAAGTAGGGGAAAGGTGAGGACAGGAGGCAACCTGAGTTGGCCCTGCCTCGCGGAGGACTTTGTCTCGGCTCCCTAAGGCCCCGCACCGGTGTGGCAGGTGCGGGTGGCTGTAGAGGCTGGGCGGGGCGGGGCGGGGAAGCGGAAGGGCCCACGAGGTCCCCGGGTCCAAGCCCCCGGCCCGCTTCCCGTGGGCTGCAGTCCTGGTTCCCCGGTCACCGAGCCTCTGACTGCCCGCGCCGGCAGCACTCCAGTTCGTGCCCCACGCGTGTCCACAGCCTGAGCGACTTACAGGTCCGCTGACCCGGTCTCCTCTGGTGCTGCAAAGAGCCAAGGGGCCAAAACCAGTTCCCCGGCGGACCGCAAGGCACAGTGCAAATGAGCTCTCCAGAGCCCCGGGGTGAACCCGGCTGGCCTTTCCCCGGGGCATTCTGAGGCTCCGCAGCTCCGTGGCGGTGACCGCTTCTGGCTCGCCCAGCTGCCGCGCATGCGCAGTGCCACCCCGCGGCCTCCTGAGCGGGGCTCCCCCGGCCTCCCTAAGGATGCTGGACCACGGCTGGGGCCACCTGGAAGCTCCCATCTCACGCCCGAGGTTCCTGCACCACTGGAGCCGAAGCATTCTGAGGTGACCGATCAGGACCTGGATATTGGGGCCACTATTTAGCCTGCCACGCCCCCCTCAACACTGTTCCCGTCAAACCCTCCCACCCATCAAAATCTTTCCTATCCTTTGCTTTGGTTTTTTGAGACAGGGTCTTGCTATGTAGCTCAAACTGGCCTTGCTTTTGGTGATCCTCCTGCCTCAGCCTCCTGAATGCTGGGTTTACAGGCCTGGGTCACCATGCCTGACTCATCACACTGGTTAAATAAAGAAGGCTACAGTCACATTATGGAGTGTGTGCATCTTGTGGAAAATGAAAGCCATTGGAACTGGCAAGGGCAGGTTACACCCCTGGCCCCTCTACAGAGTGGGATGCAGCTCCAGAGAAATAGACCATAAACTAAAGCCAGGAGGTCTGGGTTCAAATCCTGCCCCTGCCACCTGGCGAGTCACTAACCTTTCTGATGCCTCTGTTTTCCAAATGGGAAAGTGATTTTTTTTTTGGTCTTTTTGAGACAGGGTATCGCTATGTAGTTCAGGCTGGCCTTGAGCTCACTTTGTAGCCCAGGCTGATCTCGAACTCGCAATGATCCTCCTGCCTCAGCCTCCCGAGTGCTGGAATTACGGGCATGTGCCACCACGCCCGGCCGGTTTATTTATTTATTTATTTTTTGGGTTGTTTGTTTTTTGTACCAGGAATCAAACTCAGGACCTTGCACTTGCCAGGCAGGCACTTACGCCACTGAGCTACACCCCTGGCTAAATGGGAAAGTTGTTGCCGACCTTATAGGAATGTTGTTGGGATGAATGTGGTCACTGCTCTAAAGTATCCTGAGTAGTGACTGCCACAAAACGGTCCGCATTTAACTGTGAGGCATGTACACTTATTAGACAGTAAACGTGCATGACCCTGTGTGTGTGTGTCTTATGTAGGCTATGTAAAAAACAACCCAGAAGACTGTCCAAAATGTTAAAAGTGGGACTGTGAAATATTTGTATTATTTCTTAACTACATTCTTTAAACATTCATTATTTGCATTATCAAAACGGAACTATTTCATTTTACTATTTATATATTTTTGAGACAGGGTCTCACTATGCAATCCAGGCTGACGTTGAAGTCACTATGTAGCTCCACCTGGCCTCCATATTGGGATCTTCCTGCCTCAGCCTGCCTAGGGCTTGGCTCACAGATGTAGAGTCACTACCACACCAGGTGAAACTTAACAAACACCAAAGAGCCAGAATCCTCCCACAGGCCGCCCTCCCAGGAATCCCTGGCTCCCGGGACGGATCTGACCATGAGTCGACTCTACAAGTGGCCGCAAGGTGGCAGCACCAGTCGTTTCCGTCTCTTGTTGGGTTTCTCAGACTCTAGCGCCCTCTGGTGGTGATGAGGAAGCATAAGGACCCAGCACATTCAGGGTTGGAAGGTATTGTCAGGGGAAGCTGGGTCTTGGTGGTGTCCCTGGGCACCCTTAGGCTGCTCTGCCATTCTCTACCTTGTCAGCCAGGTGACCAGAGTGCAGGGGGCTGCAGGCTCCTCCCTACCTGCAGCAGCCCCAGGGAAAGAGCCCTGAGGAGTGGGGACCCTGCTCCCAGCAGGCCTCCAGCACCAACCCTCTGGCCTGTGTGCAGAGAGTATGATCTCAGTCTGGAAGACGTGGAGAGCTGAGGTGTCTCGTGGTGGGGCCCAGTGGGAATGGGTCTAGGGGAGCTGAGGTCAGAGCCGTGGGGCAACAGGAGAAGGGGTACGGGCTGCAGTCGGGGTCCTCTCTGCTTCAGCGGTGTTCTGCGCAGAAGGCAGTGACCCCTGTCTCAGCTGCACACTTCAGATGTTGCCTTTGGGGAGGCTGCGACAGCGACAGAGAGGCGAGCCGAACAACAGGGGACCAGACAGGACAGGCCTTTGAGGGATAGCAGTGAGAGAGGAGGGCGGGTCCTCCCGGGATGCAGCCCCACCAGCCTGGACAGGGTATTATGGGGGCTGCGTGGTGAGTACTGGGGGGCAAACCCAGGTGAGGGCTCCACTGCTGAGCTGCATCCCCAGCACTTTTTATTTTTGAGACATGGTCTCCAGTATACTGCAGGCTGGCCCTGAACTCATGGGATCCTCCTGCATCAGCTTCCCCAGTGCTGGCATCACGGCACTACCATACCCAGGGAAACTTAGAAACTTGACATAAACAAGCTAATCAGAATCCTCCCCACAGGCTGCCTCCCCAGGACTCCCTGGCTCCCAGGAGAGCAGATCTGGCTGTTCCCAGAGCTGTTTTTCTTCCTTCCGGGGCTCTTGACCCTGACCCCTGGAAGCCACCAGGTCAGAGTAGGGACTGTGCCCAGGTGGCAGCAGCGTCTGTCAGTTGCATTAACCACGCCTCAAGGGTCAGCTCTGCGCACTGCCTTCCCGGCACTTCCTGCCCCAGACCTCACCCAGCCCATGGGGTTCGCTGATGCCATTCAAGAGGAGGGGGCCCGCCCAAGGTATCAAACTCAGGACCTGGTTGCCATCAAGACCCCAGGGAAGTGTCACAACTAGAGCATGATGAACTGGGACAAGGATTCCTGCTTTGGGGCCTTTTCCTTGAGAGATATGCTTTTCCGCACTTGCTTGTTATGTTCAGACCCGGACACACTAAACCCATTTTATAGTTGGAAGTCCCTGGACAATGACGGCAGCCAGGTCGACTCTGGAATTGGCCACCAGGGGGCAGCACTAGATCTGTTCCCAGGGCCTTTTTGGCCTCGCAGACCTCCTGCGCCCTCTGGCGGTCAGAGGGAAACACGCAGATAAAAGGTGGACTCCTTGGGCCGGGGAAGATGCTGCCCTTGGAACCCCCAGGATGCAGGGCCATTCTCCTGGCCCACTCACAGGATCCGGGTCCTGATTCTTCATCCACGTGACCACTGAATCCTTGCAGGCTTCTCCCGTGGCCCTAGGGAAGGAGCCCTGAGAAGTCCGGCTCGTTCCCAGCAGGGCTCCGACACCCACCCTCTGCGACCACAGGCAACAGGACAAGTGGCGGCCCGGCCTGCACACGGGGCTGGGGGCAGTCGAGGTCAGCAGCAGCCAGAGCAGGGAGCTGCGGCTCAGACAGAAGGCGGCGACCCTCGTTGCATGCGGGACACATCAGATGCTCCTCTCGGGGAGGGACGGACGCATTGGGCTGTGCTGAACGGCAGGGACCCAGGGCAGCACAAGCTGGCGCAGGGCTGAGAGGACAGTGGGTGACGCTGCAGGAATGGAGGCCGTAGCAGCGGGGTGTGGGTGCCCAGGGAAGGGTGCTCAGACGGAGGGAGGCGGGGACAGCGACGGGGTGGAGGGAAGGTCCTCCCTCATCACCTGGCATCCATGGCCTTGTCCCTGCCCTGCCAGGGAGGCCTGGGGTCTATGCCGATGTTGGGTCCTACAGCTGTGGCCCCTCAGTGCGAACACCTCAGACCTGCCTGGTAACCGGGGGCAGCTTGCGGCCCCCACACTTGTCCCCGGTCTTTGCGGCCCCTGCAGGGGGCCCGCAGCCCGGTGTCTGCTGCCTGGTACTCCAGAGGGGAGGTTGTCCTTGGGCGTGGGGGCTTCAGTGCAGCCCCTCAGGGAGCAGCGTGCACAGCGAAGGAGAGGCCCGGGGTAGGAGTGAGGACAAGGCAGGGGCGTGGGGGGCCTGGGGAGACCCTGGGGCCACCGACCCCACAGCTGCCCGCACACCTCATGTCGACTGCTGATATGCGCTTCTAGGTAATTTGAACGCTAGTTCTTATGAGGAACCTGAGTTATTACTTTAAGTACCGGGGACCAAACCCAGGGGTGCTCTGCCCGAGCTCCCCTCTCACCCGTTTCATTTCTGAGACTGTCTCACTATGACACCAAGGCTGGGCTCGCACGTGGGATCCTCCTGTCTCAGCCACAGACTGATGGCATCACAGGCGTGCACGGCCGTACTTGGCTTGTTTTTAAAACAAAGGAACATGTGGAGACCTTCCTGAGGTCTAGGGGGCCGTTCGGCGCCCCACTAGCTGGGGACAGTGGAGGCCTCTGCTCTGCGGCCTCCCTCCTGGCCTCCGGGCGGCCCCCGGCCTTGTGATGGGACTTGGGGAACAGAAACCCACGCTGGTCCCCGCATCGGAGACACCGAGGCGACTTCCTGATGCAGACCCGCCCCAGTCTGGGGGTGACACTGGCAGAGGGCCCCGTCCCCGAAGCACGGCCTGTCTGGAGAGCACAGGTGTGAACGACGCCGTCCCACTTCTGTCGTCTGACTCGCATCTCAAACCCCACAACTTCCCACCAGGTGGGACCCACCGTGCTCCCTGCACAGACAGGAAGCAGGCTCAGAGCCCCGTACTGCTGCCGTCAGCTCGGGGAAGAGCCAGACCTGGCCCCGGGGCCATGCCCCCCCCCCACCGTTCTATGATGGTGATGTCATCTGCTGGTCCCCACATCCCCCTGCCCTCTTGTGCGACAGCCACATAGCCCTCGAGAGGGGAGCAACAAACCTCCTCTTTATTGCAGCATGACAGCGCCCCCTGGCGGCCGTGGAGAGGGACTGCAGAACAGGGAGGTCCAGGCAGGGACCAGATCCCGGGGCGGGGCAGGGGCGGAAGGCAGTCCCTGGGGGGACCACGAATCCCCTAGTGGTCATAAGCAGAAACAGCCCAGCCTTGTCCCCAGCACCCGGAGCCCTGGAAGTTTCAGTGTCAGAAGCTGGGGAGCTGCGGGTGAGGCGGACAGGAGGCGAAGGACCCCGCACTCCCACGCTCCTATACAGTGTCATGGAGACTGGCCCAGGGGCCCCCGTCCCCAGCAGTCTGCTGCCTACCCCCACCAGCCGGGGGCGCTCAGTGTGCCGTGGGGGCCTCGGCGATGGCCTTCTCCACCCGCAGGTACCAGGCCTGGATGCGCGTGTGCCGCATCATGTCGTTGAAGGCCTCCAGCCCCTCCATAACGCGCAGCACGCCGTACACCGCCTGTGGAGGGAGCCGTGGACTGTCAGCCTGCAGCTCGTGGCCACCGAAGGGCCGCCGTGGCACACGGGGGTGGCACAGAGCATGCGTGGTGGCTGCAGGCTGCACCTTGGTCCCCACAGCCCCCTCCGGGCGTCCATACCCCCAAGTCTCTCAGTTTCCTGGGGGAGACACCCCAGCACCCCACTCTGAACCAGGATGTCGGGCTGCAGCACAGCCCCAGGCACTGAAGTCTGGCCAAGGAGGCTGCTGGGTAGGACCAGGCCTGCCTGAGGGTGACGCCAGTTCCCAGGACAGCACGGCCAAGCTCGTGCAGGAGAAGCCTGGGCCCTGGTGCTGCCGCCTGGGGCTCTGGATCCAGCAAGGCCTGAAGACAGCCCCTTCTCTGAGCTTGTCAGGTATGGGAACCAGGGCAGTGCCTTGCAGTTGGTTTCTTTCTTTTTCTTTTTTTGTCTTTTTGAGACAGGGTCTTGCTATGTAGTTCAGGCTGGCCTTGAGCTCACTATGTAGCCCAGGCTGATCTTGAACTCAGAACAATCCTCCTGCCTCAGCCTCCCGAGTGCTGGGATTACAGGCATGCGCCACCATGCCTGGCCTACTTGGTTGCTTTCTTAAGCCTCTCTGAGCTAAGTCTCTACCAACACCAGGTGGGGGTGGGGCTGGGGGTGGGCATGACAGGACAGGGACCTCGAAAGGCAGGCGATGCTGGGCCTACCCTCCCCGCTCCCCACCCCTAGGCCTGGGCACCATGCGCTGCCAGACACCCACCAGGTCAGCGAGGTTTGGCGTCTGGCCTCCCATGAAGGGCCGGTCTTGGCCCACGGCTGCTACCCACTTGTTGGCAGCCTCGTAGAGGTCCTCTCGCACGTCGTCCTGCAGGTGATGCCTGCGTGGGGGAGGGGAGCCCATCGGGCGATGAGCAGAGTGGTCCTGGGGAGGCCCCGGAGGGCACCTGCCCGGATAGGGGACAGGGTGGCTCAGGAGAGCAGGGCCCTACGTGGAGACCGAAGCAGAGGGAGGCCAGCAGGGCCGGCCGGCTTCTGACTCCCAGGCCTGGTGCTGGGGAGGGGATCCGGAGCCCTGGCTGCCCACCTGCCTCCCTCAGGCTTCAGGGCCACCATGCAGACCGTGGCACCGGGCCTGGGGGCGGCAGGCCCGTACCCACGCGTGCGGGCATTACCTGCTCTTGAGGCGCTTGCTGATGAGGTACATGGCGGCCGCGCCCACATACTTGGCCATGGCGCCCTCCACAGCCCCGAACTTGCCCTCGCGGACGATGTAGTCAAAAGAGGCCAGGGCCTCCGCGGGCGTGCGGTACACGTTGGGGGAGACCAGGTGCACCAGCCAGTCGTCTGCCCACTGCCGCCACTTCATCTCCTCCCTGCGGTGCGGGAGGGGCGCGGTGGGCCGAGGGTACCGGGGCAGAGCCTGGCTCCAGCCCCTGGGGGGCCCCAGCCCTGCTGCCCCGGCCCCACTCACGTCCTGGCCTCCTTCCCGCCGTACATGTGCCGGGCCTCCTGCTCGTCCAGCATGAGCCAGTACTTGTTACCGAACTCGGTGACCTCCTTGCCCTGGTCATTCAGGGCCTTCATGGGTGGGTAGTAGGTGACGATCTTTTCCAGGGGCTGCCTTTGGGAGACAGCCAGGGTCTCAGGCCTGCTCTGTCCTCCTTCTGTCCCCAGGGCCACCTGGCTGCGCCCCAGAGGCTCTGCCCTCTTGCAGTAAGAGGGCTGGGCTTAGGTACCAGGAGCACCTTCCCAATGGAGGGCGGGATGAGGCGCGGGAGAAGGGAGGGCTCAGGCCAGGGTGCGCCCTGCCCATCTGGAATCCTCGGCAGCGGCTCAGGGCGGCCTCCCTGGGAGATCGGACACGACCCTGAGGTCCTTACCCGGACACCAGGTGGGTCTTGAGGGCACTGATGATGACAGAGGAGTCGTTCAGTTGTTGCTGGAAGAAAAGCCCACTCTGCTGTTTTGGTTTACCGAGACAGGGTCTCGCTATGCACCTGAGGCTGGCCTTGAACTCACTATGTAGCCCAGGTTGGCCTCCAACTCATAATCCTCCTGCCTCAGCCTCCCAAGTGGTGGGATTACAGGCGTGCGCCACCATGCCTGGCTTTGGATCAAAAGTTGTGGCTCTGGTTAGCAGGACTGACGGGACTCCTAAACTACAGCTACCTGGCTGCATGGAGCCCAGGCACGATGCACCCGTCCGGAGGGCTCACCCCAAACCAGTGCCTGCTGCGCCCACCAGCCTCTCCCTCAGGCCCTCATCCTGACTCAGGGTGACCGGTCAGCGCTAACAGGGCGGCAGCTGGGCAGAAGCCACAGCATTTACAACCACGCCCCCCAGGGCTCCAGAAGCTGCAGTGCTAAGCGAAGTGCTAAGCCCCACGCCAGGCATTTCACTTCTGCTGTCCCTACAGCCCAGATTCGGGGCTACTCCAGGACACGAGGGGTGGGGGTCCCCAAGGCTCACCGAACTGTCTCCTTCCTGGGCCACTAGGATGGGCACCTTCCTGTAGGAGGAGAACTTGATCTCTGCCCTGCGCACGGGGTTCACCTCCACCACCTCGTAGGGCAGGGCGTGGAAATCGAGGAAGGCTCGGACCTTGCTGCAGAAGGGGCATGTCTTGTACTGGTACAGGGTCAGCTGCAGGCGGCTGGACAGAGAGAACTGGGGGAGGAGCAGGAGGGGCTCCTGAAACCCGGCAGCCCCAGATCCAGGCCCCGTCCCCAAACAAACACGCATCTCTGGGGAGTCTTCTGCAGAGACCCTGCAAACACGGGAAGAACCGGGCTGCGGGGGTGGGGGTGGGGCGCTCCAGTAGCGGACAGCCCGGCTGCGAGCCCCAGCCAGCACAGCCCGGGGCAGGGGACCCCTGACAGTTCCGGGGTGGTTTCTCCTCGGGCTGCAGTATCCAGGCCCCCAGAGTTGGCCCCACTCCTCCAACCCCAGGGACCTCTGGGTGAGGGGCGGTGCTGAGCTACCGCCCAGCCAGCTCTGGCCAGAGTGGGGTGGACCTCAGCTCCCCAAGACGCGGCGGTACCGCCATGGCCGGGTCCGCAGGTCACTCAGGTGGGAAACTGAGCCCAGGCACAGACGTGGGCAGGAAGCCACAGGACTCTCGGGGAGGGGGACTGGGGCTGAGGACAACAAACAAGGGCGTGACGGTGCATCCTATAAAGCGTCTCAAGGGCCACCACCAGTAAGGAGACCACATCTCCCTAGTCACACCTCCTGTCTGAGGGTCATCAGCCCCATAAAAGTACGAGGACCAGCTGGGCGTGGTGGCGCAAACTTGAATCCCAGCACTGGGGAGGCTGAGGCAGGAGGATCGCTATAAGTTTGAAGCTAGCATGGGCTACACGATGAGTTCGGGCCCAGCCTGAACTACACAGTGAGACCCTGTCTCAACAAACAAACAAACAACAACCCCTGCCAACGACAACAACTAGGGCCGCTGCTGCAGCCCACAATCTTAAAACACGTTAGGAAGACGACTGCATGCGAAACACGCACTACAGTGCTAGGGAGCAGGCGCCAGGGGCGCCCCCACTTGGCAGGTGAGGACGCGGCGCGCTCGGGACACAGGACCAAGTTATACGCCCAAGGTCATCGGCGGGCAGAGAAGGCGACTCCTGACCCCGCGGACCCAGGAGTCCCGGGGATGGGCGGAATCCGGGTCGCCGCTCCGGCCGGCCTTACCTGCGCGGCGGGGAGCTCGGCGCGGAGGTCCTGGGCGCGCAGGTGCCACCGCACGGTGTGATACAGTCCCAGGGCGCCCCCGACCGCCAGTGCCACCGCTCCCAGCAGCCGCGGGCGCCCCTGGCGGCCACTCGCTGCCCCCGCGAAGCCGGCCCGGCTCTGCACGAGCAGCGGTGGCCAGGAGCGGCCGCCCAGCCTGTCGGCGAGCGCACACCTGCCGGGCCACAGCGCCCGCGCCAGCCGCGCCGCCTGGGCCATGTTCGCTCCGCCGGCGCCGTGGGCGGGCGCGTCGAACCAAAACGCGGACGCAGCGGCGCTCCTTAAAGGGACAGTGCCCGGCTTCCGGTGCGTTGCCGTGGGCGACGGGGACGCCCAGTGGGGATAGCAGTCCGGCGCGCGCCAGTCTGAGCCGTAGAAACACCCTTGGGGTCATCCGGAGGAGGCTCAATGCCCTCGGCTGCTGATAGTGTCTGCAGAGGGTCTCAGCGGTGAGTGCAGGGAGCTATGTGCAAGTCTCAGCTCGGACATTCCGAGGAGGTGGCCCTCTGTGATACACGCTCAGTCATTTCTACATCATGCATAGTTGGAAAGAAGAGGAAGACTGACCAATGTCAGGAAAAACGCGGGCTTGAGGTCAAAAGAAGGGGCTCCGAACCCGTCCCCCTTCCCGTGAGAGTGGGGGCAGAGACTCAGACTTTCTGCCCTCCCGAGCCGTTGTGTGGCTCCTGCTGTAACCCGAACCATAAATTTTCCCAAAGCCAACGGGGTCCTTGGGAACCAGGTGTCTCAGTTGTAGCCCACGCGGAACGGCCAGCTCGCCGACCTCGAGCCCCACAGGCAGAATGGGGCAAGGTGGGCGTCCCGGGACGCCCCACTCTTCTGCCCGCTCGCGGGCCCTAGCTGAGTGCGGGAGCCTCAACCGGTCAGGCACCTCCGCGGGCAGCCCGGAGATGGCCCCGCCCGGAGGCAGGAAGGGCGGGGCCAATGAAATGGGCGGAGCCCCGGAGCCCGCGAGGCAGGGATGTGGGCGGGGCCACCCGCTCGGCCGGATTGGGCGGGCGCGTGGTGACCTGCGGTCTGTAAAGCTCTCTTTCCTCTACGCAGGGCCCCACCCCGGTGCCGTTCGTCACGCAGTGTCCTGACCCTGCTGAGACCTGGACACGCGGGTGGAGTCGGGCGCGGGACACGAGGACTGTGGCTGCGAGGAAGCAACTGACCTGAGTGGGCTGCTCCGACGACGATCTTCGCTGTTCCAGGGATGCCCTCTGGGGAAGGGGAGTCAGGGCGGGCATGGGGTTGGTGGTGGAAGGGATCGAAGTGACCCCTCAACTCGCCGCTGGGGACCCCGAATTTTCCCGGAGCCTTCTCGGAGGTGCAGAGCAAGCGCCAGAGACAGGTCGCTAGAAGCCGCAGCCTTGGAGAACAGTGGGCAGCCAAGCCGGATTATGGATGGGGAAACTGAGGCAGCTTCAGTGACACACTGGGACTTGCTCCAGCCGGTTCATCAGCCCCTAGGGAGAGGAAGGTGCCTGAACGGGACCACGCAGAGGACTGGCGCATACCTTGTCCTCCCTGCCAGCCGCCTGGCTTTGCACTACCGGATGCCGGGGAACCAGCCACCTTTCGGTCTGTCGCTTTCTCCCGTCTCTTGTCACGTTCTCCGCCCTCAGTTTTCCCATCTTGCTGTAGGAATAATGGTTGGTTTTTCAGATTAGAATTCAATGAACAAATGACAGGGCGAGGCTGGGGAGCGAGTGAGGCTGATGCCTGGGATCGTGGCTTTTACTCACCTGGCAACTAGTTGGTCTGGAACAGGCCGGCCGCCAAACCGGTTTGCTTGTGCCTTGTGGACTTCCCAGTCTATTGTGTTTGTCAGAGCAGCGGGAACAAACTGAGACAGCTGGGGACCACGGGAGAAACAGAGAGGGCTGGATCCTGCCAGCCCAGGAGCGCCAGTCCGGGCTGAACATCTGTACCCACCTCCCTTGGGATCTGAGCCAGTGGCCAGTGTGGAGGACACGGCCTGCTCATGGCTCTCCGATCGCTGCTCTGAGTTTTCCTTCCTCTGTTCAGGCCCTGGCTCCTTTGCCCTTTCTTCTTCTGCAGCTGTCTTTTAAGAACGGGATCCTCAGTGCCGGGCTCGATGGCACATGCTTGTCTGCAGTCCCAGCGTGCAGGGAGACAGGCAGGAGGACTGCAAATTCGAGCCCAGGGAAAACCTGTTTTAGAGTTAAAAACAAAAAGCACCGAGGATGTAGTTTAGTGCAAAGGCCCTGGGTTCCATCTCCAGTATTGCTAACAACAACGGAAAGTATTTGTTTCAGGGTTTCATTCTTGTAGACCTTTTGGGCTAATGTAGGGTGACACAAAGCAAGTCAGTGTTTGCCTGAGGGCAGGAGAACCAGGAGAGCAGAGGGGAGGACTGCAAAGGGTCCTAAGGAATCTTTAGGGGGTGATGAATATGTTCGCAGTCTTGATCTGCTGGTGATTTTGTGTGTTTTTTTGAAACCAATGTCAAGACTTACTAAATTGCTCCCAAACCACAACGAAATAGTGTATGTGTGTGAGGACTCCTGAATTCCCACTGGCCAAAGTTGGAAAATTTTGAGCCCCCATCAAAGAAAATAAAAGAAAATAAGATAGTATTGGCTTATAACCCAAAGTTTAAAGTAAATATCCACTAATCCATACTAGTATAAATAAATGATTGGATATATAAATAAAAAGAGGAACCCGTTTACTGGAAGAAAGACAGCCTCTTTAATAAAGCCAGCTGGTGCTGGAAAAGCTGGCTTTGCATATGACGATTAAAATTGGACCCATATCTTTCACCATGCAGTAAGCTAAATTTGAAATGGATCAAAGATCTAAATATTAAAGCAGAAGATTAAATCTGCTGGAAGACAGAATAGGTAAAACTCTTGAAGGCATTGCTGTAGGCAAAGATTTTATGAGTAAAACCCTGATCGCACAAGAACTATCAAGAAGAATCAACAACTGGGATCTCATCTTATTAAGAAGCTTTTTTTGCATCATATCACAGTGATATATGTGCACCTATGTTCATAGCAGCACAATTTGCAATTGCTAAAATGTGGAAGCAACACAAATGTCCATCCACTGAGGATTGGATAAGAAAATTGTGCTACTTTTATATAATGGAATATTACTCAGCTGTGAAGAAAGATAAACTCGAGGCTTTTATAGGTAAATGGTCACAACTGGAGACCATACTCATAAGTGAAATAAATCAGACCTGCATGTGCAAGCACCACATTGTTTCACTAGTGTAAAACCTGAAAGAGTTAATTTAGACTAGGAGATATGATAGACATTGTGAAATGATAGGAAAGCACTCAAGGGTAAAGGGCAACTGGGATGTGGGAAAAAAGAAAGGAAAGAAATTTTGTATGTATGTATATGCAGGATAGTTGACATGGCTGTTCTACTGTCTTGTATTTCTTTGCTGAAAGAAACTGTCAATGAGTCCTT
Organism: Chinchilla lanigera; assembly: GCF_000276665.1. Classification (NCBI taxonomy): domain Eukaryota; kingdom Metazoa; phylum Chordata; class Mammalia; order Rodentia; family Chinchillidae; genus Chinchilla; species Chinchilla lanigera. The sequence goes on along the minus strand of NW_004955419.1, from coordinate 605,130 downwards.
GGTTGATCAGCATTGCATGTCTCTATCTGTTTTCGTGAGAAACCACTTTAAAGATATCAATATGTAATACAACAAGCATTGGTAATTCCCTACCACTTTGTTTGTAACTCTGTATTGTCTGTACTGTTCTTTTGCTATTTTGTAAAATGTTGTCTGTTAATGTTTTCCTCCTTTTGTTTTTAAAATAAAAAAAAAGAAGCTTTTTTTTCACAGCAGGAGAAACCACCAACAGAGTAAAGAGACAACCCACAGTGTGGGGAAAAAAATGGTTGCCAGCTGTTCCTCAGACAGAGAATTACTATGGAGAACATATAAAGAACAAAAAAAAAAGTCAGACCTCCCAAATTTAAAGACCCATTCTAACAATGGGCATCTGTGATGAATATACAACTTACCAGATGAAATACAAACAGCAAATAAATATATGAAAAAATATTCAACATCATTGGCCATTTGAGAGATGCAAATTAAAACAACATTGAGATTCCATCTCACCACAGAAAGAATGGCTATTATTAAATCAACCAATAACAAATGCTGGTGGGGCTGTAGGGGAAAAGGAACACTTCCATTGCTGGTGGGAGTGTAGACTGGTGCAACTACTGTGGAAATCAGTGTGGAGATTCCTCAACAAAACTAATATTGGAGGTTCTATTTGACCCAGCTATTCCCCTTCTGGGTATCTAACCAGAAGAATTAAAAACACTGTACTACAGCAATATATGTGTAACCCAGAGTTATAGCAGCACAACATGTAATAGCTAAATCTTGGAAACAACCCAAATGCCCATCAACTGAGGAGTGGATAAAAAAGATGTCTTTTTATACAATGTACTACTCAGACATAAGGATAAACTGGAGAGTTTTATAGGTAAGTGGATGCAACTGAAGGTCATACTCATAAGTAAATCAGACTCGTGTAAAAATCATATTGTTTCCCTAGTATGAGAAGCTGAAAGAGTAAATAAGATCCACAATGTACAATAGATGTTGTGAAATAGGAAGAAACTATTCAAAAGAAAGAGAAACTGGGATGGGGAAAAGGAGAAAAGAAGGAAGGGAAAAGAAAAAAAATGTAAAGTAGTTAAGATAGTTATACTACTAATTTATCTTCATTGAAAAGAAAGGTTTGTGCTAATATTGTTTGGACAATTAAATACCTATATCTTGTACTCTGAGTGACTAATTAAGTATGCAATGTATTAACCATTATTACTCTCCTATTTTGTAATCTTATTTTTTTCTCTTTAGCTAAGATAATTGTACTACTAATTTCTATTAGTTCATTGAAAGGAGCAGTTAGTGCTTATATTGTTTGATCAATTTTGCATGCCTATATCTTGTAATCTGAGCAACTACTTTGAAGATAACAATATGCAATATAATAACCAGTGTTAATTTCCTATCATCTTGTTTAGAAATTCTGTGTTGTTTTTATTGTTTTTCTTGCCTTAAAATAAAATAAAATTTTAAAAAAGAAAAGGAATATGGTAAATTCCAGGAGATGCAAGTTTTTCCTGTCATTTTTTGGGTCTCCCTGCACCCCCATGTAAACTTGTACAAGTCAGTTAGCATCTGTTTCCACCTGTAAAATGGGCTGGCTCACTTACTTCTTAGTGAAATGACTCTATTATAAAGAACACTGGAGAAAAAAGAAAATTTGGGGTTAAAAGAATAAATGGAGGGGAAGAGGCAGATCGCTCATGCAGAAGAATTCCAAATAATTCATGCAGATACTCTGCCCACACCCTTTGGGTGTGTGCTGCCCTTCCTTCCAAAGAGGAAAGGGGGAAAGTGGCTTTACAGGAACCTGACAGCCACGCCTTCACCTTGGGCACGTGACCAAGGTCAGGCCCACAGTGATGAGTGGTGGTGTTGGCGTGTACCCCTGAGCTGCTGTGGTGCAATCATGGCATTTCTCTCAACTTTTCCTTAAAACCCAAAACCAATCATGAAAAACCGCCAGGCTGCCAAGACAAATGCCACACTGTCAAGGTCATCAAAGCCATGAGAAGCCTGAGAAACTCCTAGCCAAAGGAGCTATGGTTTGGGTGTGGTTTGAGTGAACCCCAAGGGTTCATGTGTGAAATTAAGTCCCCACTGTAAGATATTAAGAGACTGGAACAGTCTGACTCTGCAGTTTGGAGGTGATTCAGGATTGCATAAACATCTGGGGGAGCCCTCATAATTGAACCCTGGTGAGTTTATAAGCAGAGGGGACCAGACAGATACACAACTACATACACGTGTGCCCCTCTTTCTTGCCGTGAATGGCTGCATCACCTTGGGACTCTACCAGCAAGGGAGACCACCACCAGGGGCGGCCCCTCAGCCTTGCACCTCCAGAACCATGACCTGAAATAGGCCTTTTCTCTTCATAAGATACTCTGCTTTGGGTATGGTCTTCCCATAACAAAAACCAGACCAATACAATGACTGAATATAATGTGGTATCCTGGATGGGACCCTAGAACAGAGAAGGGACTATATTTTAATAGCAGAAAAAACAGATGGAGGGAAAGAGAATGTAAAAAGAATTAAGTTTGTTATGAAAAAAGATTGTTATGTACATGTACCATTCCCCGCGGTGAATGTAATCATCTACTATGTACTACAAATGTACTAATTAAAATAAAAAAATTTAAAAAAAGGAAAAGAGGTGGTTTTATTTTATTTTGTTTTCCTTGAAACAAGCTCTCACTGTATAGCCCAGGCTAACCTCAGATTCACAGTTTTCCTGCCTCAGTTTCCCCAGTGTTGGGATAACACACATCAACCATACCAGTTTAGAAGACAGATATGCTAAACCAGTTATTGGCCTTTCCCTTTTTTTTCTGTCCCCTCTGTATCTTTCCTTTGTAGCTCAGGCTGGTCTCAAACACTCAATGATCCTCTATATCTTCCCTTACTTCTTTTCCTCTTATCATTCTACTTTCTAAGTAAATGAAGAATTTGAGATGAAATTATCCTGGATTATCCAGCTGGGACCTAAATGTCATCTCAAGTGTCCTTCTGTGAGGCAGCAGGAGGGAGAGTAAACCCAGAAGAGTAAGCCATGTAAAGACAGAGGCAGAAACAGTAGGGATGGGGCCACAAGCCCAGGGAACGAGAGAGCAAGGCCCTGGCCCACACCTTCATTCCAGCACACTGAATTTCAGATTTTGGGCTTCTGACCTTAGGAAGGTGACCAACCAGTGTGTGGCAATTGGTTGCAGTAATTTGATGGTTTTGGGACATTCTCAGGTGATCCAGATTGCAGGGGATGTTGACAGGGGGAAAAGCACTGTGAGGAAAGCTGCCTTTGAGAGACCAAGGGTGTGGCTAACAGGGGACCTGAGGGTGTGGGAAGGAAGTGGCCCAAGATGGGGCTGTAGGGAGTGGGGAGGAAGTGGCCTGAATCAAGGGAACCCAGCAGTACTGGGGGAGGCAGCATGGAGCAGGAGGACCCAACCCTCTCAGGAGGAGGTGGCCCAGGACAGGAGGGGCACCCAGGGATGCAGGTAGGGACCATGAAATGGTCATGGTGCTGCTCTGGGAAGCCTGGTCAGTGCTGTCCTGCCTGCTAAATGGGAGAAGGGCTGTGTTATGCTTTATGTCTGAATATCCCCCCAAAGCCTCATGCAGTCATGGGGCGGGTTTTTAGAGTTTATGGTTGATTCATGGTCCAACGTTGGAATTATGGATGTGAGTGCTACACCTGCCCTGGGGTGGGTAGTTTGCATACAATGTAAGGGAAGGAAAGAGGCTGCTTGCCACCTCTCCTCCCTTTTGCTCTTGTTGCTTTTGCTGTTTTCTGCCGCTATGAACTGTTGTCCTCTGCCGTGTGCCACTTTGCCTTAGAGCCTGCTGAGTATGGACTGAAACCTCCACAAACTGTGAGCTAAATAAATCTTTCTTCCCTTAATTTTGGGTGCCAGGTATTTTGTCCAGCAATGGGAGAAAAGTAACCAAGACAGGCCGCTTCGGCAGTTCTTCTTGGTGGGGCTGGACATTCCTCTCATGCTGGGCTTCTGGAAACCAGACGAGGGATCAGATTGAATTCCGGAGATGCAAGAAATGAGTGCCAGGGAGCCTCTCTCTGCCCTCAGGGGTGGATTAGACTGGGCTGGGGCCAGGCCTCTCTCTGGGAAGTCAGGCCATCTTGGTCTCCCTCCAGGGAGCCTCTTGTGGGCGGGCTCCAGAGCTGTCAGAGTTCTGGCATCTGGCCACGGAAAACCCAGGTGTGGACTGGATCCAGCTGCGGCTGCTGCTAAGCAGACTCAGAGCAAGACTGGTGGGGTGTATGCCCAGCCCTGACTTCTCCCAGGAGGGGCTCAAAAGCTGCTGAATGACTCGCTGAAGGCTTACTGGGTCTGTAGTTCTTAGGGTGACAGCTTGGGAGCGCGTGGGGGTGGCCTTGTAGGACCAGTTCAGCGTCACCATGGAAACTCTGGTGGGGGGAGGGGAGAGCAAGTTCCTGGTATGGAAGTGCGTGGTGCCATACATGCAGTACAGACATTCAAGTGCGAAGCTCTGGGCGGTGTGGACTGAGTTCCCTCCTTGGGCAAGGTCCCATTGTGAAGGGAGTGGGCAGGGACTGGGGCCTTCAGTGTCCTGTCTACCAGTGTCCTGAATTCGCCCACGTCTCACCAGGATGTCCACACCATGGGCCTCACCCGGTCAGCCTAGGGTTCTTTTGCTGGATTCACATGAGCATGGTGAATGCTGCTGATCTTCTTTTGCTGCTGGCCTCTTAAGATCTTCAGTACTAACTTCCCTTTGAACCAAACACTGCACACTACTGAGGGTACGGATCCTGACCAGGTTTACAAAAACACTTGGGGCACACACTACCCAAGAAATAAATGATGAACGGGTTTACAGGACCACCAGAGCCAGTCTTTAGTTGAACAGGACCTGTACAGCAGCACAGGGGGACTCCGTCCACTGGAGGGAGCCCTCCTAGACTAAGTGGAGAAGTGGCAGGGGAGCGCTGCTTAGATAGCAGCTGCAGGCCTGTGACTGGTTCAAACAGAAGCCCGGAACTGGTGCAGGGCACCAGGAAAGCCTCTGCTGTCATGATCCGGTGAAGGTCCTTGCTGAAACCAGGAAATCTTTTGGAAGCCTAGCTGTGGGGGTTGGGGATCCCTCCAGGTCCCCCCCTCCCTGAGGTTACCAAGCCAGGGACCAGGATGTGCCTTCCCTTTCCTCAAGAAGGCAACAATGGTGCGAGTAGGGAGGGGCGCCATGCTGATGGTCTAGCTGCACCCATGTGGAGTGGAGGGGAGTGGAGGGGAGTGGAGGGGAAGGGAGGGGAGTAGAGGGGAGTGGCCGCCAGGCAGCTAGGGGATGCCAAAGCAAGGACTCCCAGTCCACTGGGCAGCAAGAGGGAGGAGGGAGAGAAAAGGGAAGCCAGGGAGAGGGGTGTGGCAGCGCTCACCCCTGCCAAGCCTCACCCCGGCCTCCAGCCTGGGTTTGGGTTGGTGCGGGGGGAGTGTCAGGCACTTCTTGCCTTTCTTTTTTTTTGTTTGTTTTGTTTTTGGTTTTTCTCCGGTACCGGGAACTGAACTCATGACCTTGCACTTGCCAGGCAGGCGCTTTGCCGCTGAGCTAAATCCCCAGCCCCTACTTCTTGCCTTTCTCAAGGCCTGTGGGTCTGAGACAGACCTGGGTCAGTGCAGACAGAATGGACCTGTGCAGACCGCTGCCCCACCACCTCCTCCACCTACCTCCCAACCTGTCAGGTCTCTCTTCTTCGAGGAGAGCTGCTCTGCTGGGCTGGGAGGCCCTGCACAGATGGGTTATGGGTTCCTTTTCCTTTCCTTTCTCTTTTGTCTCTTCTTCATTTGTTCCCTCCCCTTCTCTCCCTTCCCGCCCTGCTCCTCATACTGGAGATTGAACCTAGGCCTTTTGCACTGAGCACAATTCTCAGCCCTTTCTTATTTTGTGATTTTGAGACAGGGTCTCAGTAAGTTGTCCAAACTGAGCTCAAACTTGGAGTCCTCCTGCTTAAGGTTCCCAGAGTTCTGGGATTACAGATTTGTGACACCCGGCCTGGTTGAGGACACCTTTTAAGGTCATAGAGAGTAGGGGAGGTGGAGCCCCTAGGCCTGGGAGAGGGGGTAACAGGGGTGCTGGGAGGGTGGTAGGCTCTGGTGGCCACAGCTTTGCTCAGCGTCACTTCCTGCCTTTTCATCATCCAGACCAGGGAGTGGGGTGCAGTGGGGGGCTGTCTGGGGTGTTGAGGGGGAGCTGAGGCTGCACCAGCTCAGAACCCCTGTCTCGCCTCTTCCCTTGGGGTCTGCCACCCCAGAGCCCAGCCTGGCGCCCAAGCCGCTGGGAGGTAGAGCCAATGGGGTCATTTTAGTCCCATATAAAGCCAGCAAATCCTCAGTCCAACCTTAGGTCAGGCGTCAGGCATAGTTGCTGCCCTCGTAGATGAGCCAGCCATCTCAGCGGGACACTACACAGGGCCCTGGGTCCATTGCTCTCTCCTGAGGAAGCTGGCCAGGTCCCCGTGGGGACCTCAGCCTCCCTCAGGGACAAGCCTGGATCAGTAATCTCAGGAACAGTCCTGAGACCCCAGGCTTGAAGCACTGGGCTCCGGGGCCCAAGGTTGCAGCCAGAGACAGAAGGTTGGTCTGAATGATCTCTGAAGGACAAGGGTAAATCCCGGCACCCTGTGACCGAACCAACTGGTGTACACAGCAGAGTGCTGTCCACCTTGCCCGAGGCAGGTGACTGCTCCCTGCGGTCCCCCTGCTAGGGCTCTGCTGGGATCTGGGTCTGCAGCTTGAGCCCTTGCCTCTGTCAAACTGCCATATCTGTGGCCCATGCACCTGGAGACTGGTGGGCTCACAGGAGAGGCCACGTTCCGGAGAGTGCCCCCTGGTGGCCTGTGTACTTCTACATATGGGGTTGGTTGTGAAGGAGGCACCTCACCCTGCTCCAGGGCCTAGTCTGGGCCCCTGTGAGGGCCAGGATCTGTGATCAACAGGCTCAGAGCAGATACCTTGTCCCTCGTTCTCTGGAGTATCCACTGTCAGCTGCTCTGTCCTTTCCTGACCTTTACCAGAACCAGAAAGCAGCACACAACCTGTAGGTACGGAACATTTTTTGCTTTCTGCAAGTACGGGGAAGTGACCTCACCACACTACCCCCACTCTGGACTCACAGCGTGAGAGACACAGCTTTCCCAGACCTGAGCTGCTGACCCCTGAAAGGGCCAATCAGACGAAGGGAAGAGGCACTGTGAGCACTTAGAGGGAGCCTTGTCCCTGCCCACTGTGGGGCTCTGGGAATGCCCCTTCTGTCCCCCAGCGCCTTCTCCTCCCTCCACCTTGCACAATCCTGACCTGGAAAGAAGAGGTTGAAATATTGCCAACTGTTTCCGAATGAGTTACTGCCAGTTACCTCACTCTTCCTGGATTTAGCAAAGGACGGATCAGCCTACCCTAGGGGGAGGCAGCAGCTAGGTGGACCATAAATAGTTCCCCGGGGCTGAGCTTCTCAGCCTTCTTCTTTCTCTTCCGACACCTGCCAGCCCAGCGGCTGTCCTGAGCCATGGCCCTGGGCCTCCTGTGCCTGGGCCTCACCCTGCTGGGGACCCTGCAGACCCAGGCCCAGGACTCCTTTTCAAGTCTGATCCCAAGCCCACCACTGAGCAAGGTCCCCCTGCAGCCAGACTTCCAGCACGACCAGGTAAGGATTTTAGAAGTGCAGCTTGAGGGAGGGCCCTGGGGACAGGGACCGTGGGAGCGGAGGGGAGCAGAGGGGAGGAGAGGGAGGAGAGGGAAAGGAATTCAGCAATGGCGTTGGTTGGTAGGAGCAGGACTCCGGGAGTCCAGGCCCAGCGCATGCCGGGTGGGAGCATTTTCAGTCCTTCGGCACAGAAGAGGGAACTGAGGTTCAGGAAGGCCCAGCAGCCGCTTGCCCAGGGCCACACCACCGGTAGCAACTCAGGGCTGACCCCTCACCCAGGGTCCCTCCTGGACCTGGAAGACTCATCTCCTGCTGGCTGAGCAGGGCTGCCCCATCTCTGGCCCCTGCTGCCCAGAGGTCCCAGCAGGGACAGCGAGGGAGGAATGGCTCAGGGGTCATCCCTGGGCCCTGCCTGTCACGGCCTCTTACAGTTCCAGGGAAAGTGGTACGTGGTAGGTGTGGCAGGGAACGCGTTTTTGAAAGGAAAACAAAGAGATACCATGTACACGGATACCTACGAGCTGAAAGACGACCGCAGCTACAACGTTACAGCCACCCTGCTCAGGTGAAGCCGCCACTGCCTGGGGGTCTCAGAGGCAGAGCAGTGTCATAGCCGAGGGTGACCGCAGCTGAGGGATGCCGTTGTTCTCACCTCTCTGCACCCAAATCCATCTCCCTCCCTGCACCCTTCTCCTCCTCTCTCCTCATTCCCTCCCTTCTCCTTTGCGTCAGTGTTCACGGGTGGCTCCAGCACAAACACACAGTCAGCAGAAAACAAGACAGAGGGCAAGGAGGGACACCGCACCCAGACTGGGACCCCACCAAGGCCTCCATCTAGGGCTTCAAGGGAAGGGACTTTACTATTATTATTATTTTAAAGAGAAAACAAAATAACAGCAACTAAGACAAAAACAAAACAACACAGAAACAATAAAAACAATACAGAATTTCAAAACAAGGTGATAGGAAGTTAACAATGGTTGTTATATTACATCTTGTTACCTTCTACGAAGATGCTCCGATTATCAGATGTAAGAATGCAAGGTTGATAAAACAATTACAGAGAATTAAAAAAAATCATTAGAAAGGATACAGTTTCACTAGTCAAGGTAGTAGGGATTCAATAATGGTTGTTTTTTTTTTTTTTCTTTTTGAGACAGGGTCTCGTTATGCAGTTCAGGCTGGCCTTGAGCTCATTTTGTAACCCAGGCTGGGCTCGAACTCCCAAAGATCCTCCTGCCTCAGCCTCCCAAGTGCTGGGATTACAGGAGTGAGACACCACGCCTGGCACACCAATGGTTGTTATACTGCATATTGTTGTCTTCAAATTAGTTGTTCACATTACCAGATATAATCATGCAAAATTGGTCAGAAAAAAGAAAAATTTAAGCATTAGCTATTCCTTTCAATAGACCAATAGGCAAGGGAAGGGACTTTGAAGGAGCTAGCCTCTTAAGAATGCTGGTGCATGACTGTGATCTTAGCAGGCTCTGCTCAGGGAACTGAGGCAGGAGGGTGCAAAGTGGAAGCCTGAGCAACTTAGGGAGATCCTGCAGCAGGAGAGCTGGGGAGAACTGCAAAGGTAAGGTCGAGCAGCCCCAGGTGGGAGATGACACAGGCTCAAACTGGAAAACACTTTGGAATGTTTGGGGATATGGGTCCCCTCCCCCACATGTGGCCAGGTCTCTCCTTAGAGGGGAGAGCCTGGGTCCTTCCTACTGCAGTGAGTTCTGGCTCTGGCCATGGGGCGGACTGGAGGTGGAGGATTTGAGAATTGAGGGGCATAAGAAGACGAGTTGGGGGCTTCGTTCTGGGTGCAGGGGTAGGGTGGATTCATGGAGAGATTAGATGTGACCCAAGGGCTAGGACGGAACTTGGCGTGGAGCTCTGAGGAAATGGGGCAGAGGGAAAGGGGGCAGCAAGATAAGAGCAGGGTCAGTGCCTGGGTCTGTGTGTGGGACGGGCTGCCCCGGGGAGGCAGCGGAGGACACAGTGAGTGCTGGAGAGGAGATTGAGTAACACCCCAGGAGCCCCGGCAGAGGCTCAGAGGGGAAAGCCCAGGGCCATGGAGAGCGGTGTGGGCGGGGCAGGCTGTCATGGGATGTGCTGGACTGCAGGAACCCTGACCCCACTTCACCTAGCTCAGGGGCCCCAGGTCTGTATGGTGCTCATCTCCCACGTCTCATCCTCCCACAGGGACCAGGTCTGTGACCACTGGATCAGAACGTTTGTCCCAAGTGACCAGCCTGGCCAGTTCAGCCTGGGCAATAGACTACGTGAGTCCTGAGTGAAGGCAGCCTTGGGGGCAGCCTTGGGGGCAGCCTTGGGGGTGCCGAGTCCTCCTGGAAGGGCGCAGGCCTCCCTGTCGGCCACATAGATGCTGTCCTGTGGAGAGGGGAGAAGCCTCTGCTGACTGGTCATAGAGGAAAGAAACAGTCCTGTCTTGCTGGTCAGGGCGGGGGTGACCTTGTCTTGCACACTCCAGGCTACCCTGGAATACAGAGCTACACCGTGAGAGTGGCAGCCACCGACTATAATCAGTTCGCCATAGTGTTTTTCGAGAAGAAGTCCAGAAACAGAGTGTACTTCAAGATCAACCTCTATGGTGGGTCCTCGCTCCGTCCCCTCAGGGACCTGGCCCCTTGTTAGGGAGGGGACCCATATCCCCAAAGGTTCCAAAGTGCTTTCCAGTTTGAGCCCCTGTCAGGGAGGAGGTCTTCCCACAGATCCTCGGTGGGTGAGAAGTCTGAGGCCCCCTCCACTCAGCTGACGGTATTTATGGAGTGAACCCAGCGTGGTTGGGCACAGCTGTCATCCCATCACCTTGGAGGCCAAGGCAGGACGGTTGGGAGTTTAGGGCTGTCCTGAACTACATAGCAGGACCTGTCTGAGAAATCTCGAAAAAATGAAAACATGCAGTGTCTTTCTGTTGGCCTCTCACTGCCACGTTGGTCACAGGAAGGACCAAGGGGCTGAGCACTGAACTGAAGCAGCACTTCGTCAAATTCGCCATGTCCCTGGACCTCAGTGGTGACAGCATCATCTTCCTGAAGCCCATCGGTAAAGACCAGCGGGGAGGAAGGGAAGGGAGGTGGGATCTGTCCAGGCCTGATGCTGCCCCACAGGGAAAGGGGACAGAGGAGACTCCGTCCCCTGTGCCAGTCACTGGAGGGGTAGTGGCTCCCACCTTGGAGCCTGTGGGTGCCCCTGATCATGTAGCCAAGGCCTCCCCAGGTGGCAATTTCAGGCCCAAGTGTCTGCAGTCTCAGTGCCCTGGGCCACCTCCCCTTCCCCTGGTGTGGCTCCTTCCGGGCCTGGGAGATGTCCTTACTTTCAAGTGGCCTGGCCTGATTTAAGGGAACCCCAGATCCTCCGCAGCTGGGCCAGGCTGGCTCTGAGGCAGCCAGGTGTTCTGCTCCCACCGCCAGCCCTGCCTGCTCTGATATTCTTTCTCCCCACAGAGGAGTGCATTGACGGCTGAATGCGCAGTGAGTATGGCTGGGCAGGGGGCTGATGGGAGGCCTGGGCAGGGTGGCTGCAGGTCTTGGGGCTGCCCTTGCTCCTCCACCTGCCCGGCTGTAGACCCCCGCCATCTCTACTCTACTGTCCCCTCTCAGGTACTTCTTGTCTCTACACACCCCGTTCTTCCTGTTGCACGGCCTAAGGTGTCACCTGGCTGCTCCAGCTGCCACAGTGCCATGACAGACTCGGAATACCTTCCTAACAGCGCAGTGCTGCCCACCCGGCCAATAGAACCCTCTTTGTCTGCTGAATAAACAGATGCCCCCTGTCTCCCAGTTTGTATTCCTTGACCCCTGGGCCATGACAAGGGAGAAGGGCAGAGGGTCACTCACGCCAACTTCATCCCAGAACCCAGCCTGATGTTAGGGTGCAGAGAGAAGGCACAAGGCAAAGAGGACTCCAGGCTCCCTGCTACCCTTGTGGCCACTGGTTGTCCTGGGTCGGTCCTGGGTTGAACAACGTCATACTCACTGCTGCCTTGACTGGACACTCTAGTTCCAGCCCCGGGCGGATTGAACCACTTCCTAAAAGCCCCACCTCTTGATACTGCCCGCTGAGGTCTCAGGTTCCAACTGATGGGAGCGACAGGGACACACATATGCAAAGCACAGCAGCAGCCGAACCTGATGAGCTTCTGTCCTTCACCTGGCCCTAGGGGAAGGAGGCTGTGCCCACTGGCTTGGCCCTTAGAAGACAGCTGGGCTAGGGAAGGCCAGGGTCAGGGAGGAACCTGGGAAGCAGCAAAGGCAGAGGATGGGGCTGGGGGTGGGGCTGGTGGAGCGGGTAGGGTTGGCACCATCAGAGACTGGGGTTGAGAGATGGGCAGGAACAGGGGTCTCCCAGCCCAGCCTGAGCACCCCTCTTCCATACTGGGCCTCAGATGTGCTCAGCCTTGGGCCTAGGACTGCACACACAGCTGGAGGCTTGGCCCTGTCTTCCCCTGCACCCTGGTCATCAAGCAGGGGTGTGTCCCGTGCTGGCCACAGCTGGAAGGTCTCTGGAGGGATCAAGGGCAGTGAGGCAGAATGAGCCCTGCACAGCAAGGCAAGAGTCATCTTGGCCAGAACAAGAGGAGAACTTTGCTGAGGGCTTGGGCCCAGGAGGTGCTCATGGGGGTTCCTCCTAGATTTAACGAAGGATGGGTGACCTTATGCAAGTCTACAAGGTAGGCTTAGAGTGGTCGTCCTGAGTCAGGTGTGGAAGCCTGGAGAGCGGTTGTCTGCGCAAGGGAGAGCTGAAGGATCCAGTTGAAGGTTGAAGGCCCAGAGCACACTGTGGTGTCCCGAGTGAGTGCATATCAGGAGGCCAAACTAACCCTAACCTCTGCACTTCATTTCACTTCTGTCCAGGCGCTGTGCTGTCTGACTGTCCCATGGGCACAATGACAGTGACAGGATGAGAAAATTCTCAGCACAGTGCTGCCCACTCATCTTTCCAAAGACACCCTGTTTCTGGAGCATGCTTTGCTTGCTAATTAAACAAACGCAGCCAGGCATGTGAGACTGTGCTTCTTGTCTGCTGGGCCACGGAGAGAGGAAGGCAAAGCGGGACGCACACGAAGACCATTCACAGGCTCTGCTGTCTGTAGAACTCACTCTGCCAATGTGATGTTTGGGGGCAAAGAGAAGGCACAAGGCAAAGAAAAATTCTTGCTCCTCGGGTTTCATCACTGGCATGGCAGGAACGGGTC